>NC_062230.1:40630411-40939295 GCF_902686445.1 Sciurus carolinensis
TTCTGAGGCCAAGCTGCAGGGTACAGCTCGCAAGTTTAGGCTTATGCTTCGGGGGTCCGTGCCACTCTGTGACCACCCTCCTCGTCCTCTTGTCTTCCTGCAGACGCGGACCAGGAGGAGGGCCCGGAGGCTCAGGGTGCACGGTAAGAGTCTGACCTGGGGATGAGCGGGCAGTGTGCTGGACGAGGCCCGCCTCCCTCCCACGGACCACACCTGGGAGGTGGCCGCTGGGGGAAGGTGGGACCTGCCTGGCCAGCCCAGTGCACGGAAGCTGGTCGGGGTCCAGGTGTCCACAGCCCAGGCCGCCCCTACCCGGGGCCCAGCAACCTCATGTTGCCCAGTGAGAGTGGGGTGAATGGTCTTCATGGAGCCAGATCCTGAGACCTGACCCCCAGGAGGGGACTTCAGGGCCTTCACCTGTGCCAACTTCATCTTTAGGGACCCCTGCCCCCCATCACCCTGCTGCCCACAGAGCCCTTGACACTCCAGATCCCAGGCCTGCTGTTGAGGAAGACACCCCACATCATCTTGTTGATCCCCTTGGCGTCCCTATGATGGCTGACGCTTCCTCTCATCTGACAGAACTCAGGGAGGTGGTGGCCTGGCCGTGGCCATGTCCCCAGCCAGCAGGGTCTTCTCTAGCCCGTGGACCATGGTTGAGTCAGGTAACTGTTTTAGAGCCTTGCAGGACTTGAAAGCCAATTCTCCAGGTATTAAAGAGTCAGTGTGTTTGTGCACATGAACATCCATAGTAGCTAAAATCTTCCATCTATAAACAAATGCTTCCTACTTTAAAAAGTTATCAAAACTATTTCCAGTAACTGCCAAGGGCAGTGTTAACATATCTGTTCAGATAAAAATCTCAAAGGTTTGATTAAAACAAACCTAAAACCCCAATAGCCTAATTGCCCAAGAAGAAACAGAGTCAAAGAGGAAATAATCCCCTGGGCAAACAGGGAGAGAAGTCAATGCAAAGTGCACCTTGACACTGCAAAAGGGTGCTATTTGTTACAGGAATTTTAAAGTGTTATTTTTTCCCCAGGATGAGGCCTTTTAAAGCAAGCTCCTAGATCACAGTGTACACATAGACATCCTGCTCTTCACATTATTGTACCTGTGCATGATACATTATATCTCACTTCTGTATCCAGTGCTGGCCAGGGATACACAGAAACAAGCTTTCTATGAACAATGTAGCATTGTCGTGGGTATTCCCTGGGAATCTGCCACTTGGAAATCATTTTAGACACTAAACAGCCCTAGGAAGTCACTGTGTAATTGCAGCAGTTTTCATACAGGCAAAACCAAGAACACGGCAGACATTTCTCATAAAAGAATGCTGGGAGACATGGACCCGTTGGCCCATGTTGCTAAGATGAACTGGGACAAGTGTGGGGGACAGAGGTCTCTGGGGACAGAGCTCTGATGATAGAGTGAATGGCTGTCCCCTGCCAGTGCCCAGGAGCCCAGGCACGTCCATAGGAACACAAATCCTCACATGAGAACCAGGGAAATTGAAGCCTGACCGTATCAGCATTGTCCAGGAGGAGGAAAGTTGCTCTCCTGGGTTGCTGGACAGAGGGTGAGGACAGACTGCTTTGGAGCAGTTTTGCATCATTTAGAAAAATGGAGAAGGTGCACCCCTGGACCCTAGCAGCTGTCCTTGCTGGCACATGTAGGACACTGGGCTTCTTTGCAAGTTGGAATGACTCAGTCGCCTCAGTCCCAAGGGACCTGAGTGGGAAACCCCAAAGTTTATCTGCAGCAGCTGGGTCATGGCTGCCACATGGGACTGCACAACAGGGAGAAGGAATGACCACCATGGTCCTCTCAGCTGTTTCACAGAAACGTTGCTTCAGGGGAAAGGCGGGGGGAGGTTTACTGTGGATGAGAAGAGAAGATGCTTCAGGCCAGGAGTTTCCATGGGGCTGGGCTGGGCCCAGCCAAACCTGTTCCAAGGACTGGAGGGCAGGGGCTGACAGAGGCAGAGCAGTGCCCACTGGGCTCAGGTGTGGGATGGTGACCAGGACGCCTCCCTCCTGTGCTCATGTGAGCTTATTTTGAGAAGGGAGGGTCCTGAGGGTCACCAAAGAACAGCAGGGAGGATGAGGGACAGAGCCAGAGCCCTGGGTCTCCCACAGCTTGGCAAGGGTCCCAGAAGCCCTGTTCCTGGAATCTTTTCTCTCCCTGTGCACGGGGAGACTGAGCAGGATGCTGTGACTCCACCTGCCTGGTGGACAACAGGCTCTAGTCCCTTGTGGGGGGCCCAGAGATCACAGCCCAGGGTAGCTGCTCATGGTAATAATGGCCCCAAAGCTCTGCTCTGAGTTGTGGATAAAATGAAACGAGGTCTCCTAAGAGGAATGAAGACGGGGTGCTGAACAGTCAGTCCAAATTTTGTCCACACCCCACAATGTGGACCAAACCCTGATGGCCAGCACCACAGGCCCAGGAAAAACAGCTGAGCCTGCACAATGTGGCCAGCTTCCTCCCTCATCCATACAACATGCGTGACAGGCGTGAATCATCTCTCTGTTCTCATGTCAAATGCACAGAATGGAAACCATGCTGTCCCCTTTGCCAGGAGAAGGCTAAGGCCACATGTGCCAGCTGACTTGTCCAGGACACCTGGGGAGTGTCACAGACCTGTGGGACATGCCAGTCTCTCCTTTCCAGGCCTCCAAATTCAACTCCCTGAAACAGTTTATTTGGTTCCTACCTCCCAAAAGAAACCTGAGGTTTGTATGTGACCTCGACCCCACTTGAGATTCAATGTGGGGGGCAGTCACATGAGGCCCTGTCAGTGGAGGAGCCAGCCCTGGGAGGAAGAGCACCGTGCGTGGTCAGGGAGGGGCCCTGCTGCTCCCCATTGACCCAGCGCCGCAGAAGAATCCGCAGCCTGGTCCCCGGGGCCTTATCTGTGCAGCTCTGCTGTCCGGAGGGCACCTGATTATCTCTGCCATCTGCATCTTATCTGCACATCCGATGGCACATGGTGGTCAGGTGGAGATAGCAGAAGAGGCCCCCAAACAGCCTCCCCTTGGGCCCTCCTCCCCAAACCTCCCCTGTGACCCGCCACGTCCAGGGCGGGTCCTGCCTGTCCACACGCCCCTCCTCCTGGCTCTCCAGGGGCCTGCTGCTCACAGGGTCCAAGGTGGGCTACCTTCTCACCTAGGACTCCCGGACCCCATCCTGTGCCTGCCTCGTGGCCACTCCTGGGCCTCCAGGAGAGGGCAGCCCGGGCCTGCCCCCACCCTGCTCAGCGTACACCCAGGGGCAGCATGGAACCTGCTCCCACTCATTCTCTAACAAACTCCTGAGCCCTCTTGAGGCTAAGGCTGCAAGACAGGACCACAGGAGCCCACAGGGGCAAGAGGGTGTGCAGGGACCAACAGGGGACTCAGGGCAGGGTGGGTGGTGGCACAGAGGGCAGGGCCTGCGGGCACCACTGAGTCAGGGGCTCTGGACCCTGGTCCTCCAAGGGATGCCCCATTGGCTCAGGCCTGGGAGGTGGGCCAATCAACAGCTGTGAGGGTGTGCTTGCTGGGATTGGCTGACACTGGGCCAATCCGAGCCAGTCCTGAGGATGCGCTCTGACACCCTGGCTTCTCTCCTAGAGGGAGCCCCTTTGGGAGTCACATGGGAGAGGGAGTTACTAAGCCCAGAGTGGTTCTGCCCAGACCTTCTTGGTCCAGGTAGTCCATGTCCAGCTAGTGCAGTTCAACAACAATGTTGAACGTCCTCATATGCAATCAATAGCAAGCAAAAACCGACAACGTTAAAAGTCACAATTCATTGAAGAAAGGTAAATGAAAACAATATCCAGTCTTGTTCATGAAAATGTAAAATGAACTAGGCAATTATTTTGGAGCTCAAGTTTAAAGAGATTCTGGGACATATCACCCTGCCCTGCAGAGCTATGATGTCGCATGAGCTGAAGAGATGCTGTTGGCTAGTGTGTCCAGCTAGGACCCTAGGACAGTGACCTGCCTGACCTCACAATGAATTCCACTCTAGAACGGTGGAATGAATGGATGAGCGCAGGAATGCCAAGGGGTCGTCTCAATACCTAGGGTAGTCCCCTGGGAGGACCCTAGTGGGGTTCCCTAGGAGCCAGGAGGAAGGACCCAGTCTGAGATCCCTGTTTGTGCAGCTCTGGACAGATGAACAGGGAGCTCTTCGGTGGGTCCTGTGTTGGTGGGATGTGGAGCTAGGGCCCTTACTTCATGGGAACCTGAAGCAAGGCCCCAAGTGAGAAGGCGCAGGGGGATTCCCAGAGCCCTAGTGAAGTACCCTGGTGATGCCCAGACACCCTAGCTTGCCAGAGCCAGCCAGCTCTGGGGGCCAGGACCCTGATCGGAGAGCAGATCTGGGCCACATGCTACCTCTGGTGGGGAGGAGGAACTGAGAGAAAGAGGTCCTTGCGGATGTCATGCAAAGTGTCCTCTGAAGCTGTGCACATTGGCGCATGTCTGTAATCCTGGTTACTTGGGAGTTTGAGGCATGAGGATCATAAGTTTAAGGGCAGCCTCAGCAACTCAGTGAGACCCTGCCTTAAAATAAAAATTCAGAAATGTAACTCAGAAGCAGAGCACTTGCCTAGTATGTGGGAGGCCCTGGGTCCCGTGCCCAGTATTAAAAAACAAAACAAAACCCATAAAATAAAGTATCCTCTCTGATCACCTGGGATGAAGTTAGAAATCAATAACACTGGGAGAAAATTTAAAATTGTGGGAATTAAGCAGCACACTGTTAAAAAACTAATGAATCAAAGAAGAAGTCACATAAGGGAAGCTAGGGAATATGTAGAGATGCATGAAAATGAAAACACCATATACCCAAACTTATAGGATGCTGTCAAAACAGGGCTAAGGGGGGATTTATAGCTATAAATGCTTGTGTGGAACACAAGATAGCTTATACCAACAACATAACTTGACAACTTAAGGAACCAGAAAAAGAAGCACAAAATGTACTCAAAACTAGGTGAAGGAAGGGAATAATAGAGGTTATAGCAGAGGTTAAAAATCAATATGAGATTATAGTAGATATTAAAAATCAGTGAAACAAGCTGGGCACAGTGATGCATGCCTGTAATCCCAGTGGCTCAGGAGGCTGAGGCAGGAGGGTCGTGAGCTCAAAGCCAGCCTCAGCAATGGTGAGGCACTAAGCAACTCAGTGAGACCCTGACTCTAAATAAAATACAAAAAAGGGATGGGGATGTGGCTCAGTGGTTGAGTGCCCCTGTGTTCAATCCTTGGTACCAAAAAAAAAAAAAAAAAAAAAAAAAAATCAATGACACAAGAGTGGATTCTTCAGAAAGATGAATGAAATTGGTAAACCTTTAGCTATATCCTCCAATAAAAAAGAAGGCTTAAAATACCCAAATCAGAAATTACAACACAGACATTACTACTAAATTTATATAAATAAAAAGGACTATATGGATATTGTGAACAAATGTGTATCCACAAAATGAATAATCTATGTGAAATGGGCAAATTCCTTAGAACACAAACTTACCAAAAATAAATCCTGAAGAAATAAAAAAATGAAATAGAACTGTAACTTGAAAGGAGATTGAATCAGTAATCAAAATCTTTTTTTTTTTTTTAAGTTCTAACTCAAGGGGTTTCACTGATGAATTCCACCAAACATTGGGAGAAAAACTAGCACCAATCCACCTCAAATTCCTCCTCCCAAATAAAGAGGAGTCTTCCTAAATCATTCCTTGAGGCCAGCATAATCCTGACACCAAAACTAAAGACAGTTGAAGAAAACTGTAGATCAATATTCCTTATAAACATTACTGAAAAAAACTCAGCAAAATGCTAGCAGACCAAATTCAACAGCTATTATATATCATGACCAAGTGGAGTATATTCCTGGAGTTCAAGGATAGTTCAGTGTGTGAAAATCAACAATACATCATGTTAGTGGAATGAATGGGGAAAACCATATGATCATTTCAACTGACGCAAAGCATTTGAGAAAATTCAACACCCTTTCATGATGAAAAACTGAACACTCAACAAACCAAAAAGAAAACTGCTTCAACATAATGAAAACCACATAGGAAAAACCTACAGGAACCTCAGACTAAATGGTGAAATACTGAGGGCTTTTCCTGTAAAGTCAGGAGCCTGCTTTCAACACTTCTGTTCCATACAGTACTAGAAGACAGCCAGAGCAATTAGACAAGAAAAAGAAAGGAAAGGCTTCTAAATTAGACAGGAAAAAGTAAAATTGTCTCTACACAGATATGTAGGAACCTCTAAAGATTACACAAAATGTTAAAACTAGTAAAAAAAAAATCAGAGTAGTAGTGTACAAAGTCAATATGCAAAAATCAAGCAGCATTTTTTTCTTTTTTCTTTTTTTTCTGTGCTGAGGATCAAACCTAAGGCCTGGTGCATGCTTGTCAAGTGCTCTACCACTGAGCTACACCCTGATCTTAGTTGCATTTCTATATACTTAACAATGGACAACCTGAAAAGGACATTTAAGAACCAACTACATTTACAATAACATCTGAAAGAATAAATACTGCCTAGTGCAGTGGTACACACCTGTAATCCCAACTCTCGAGACTAAGGCAGCCTCAACCTCTGACAAGGTTGAGGTCAGACTCAGCAACTTAGTGAGAACCTGTCTCTAAATAAAAATTAAAGGACTAGGGATGAAACTCAGTGGCAGAGCACCCAGGGTTCGATCCCCAGTAGTGCAAAATGAATAAATAAAATAAAATAAAATACTTAAGAATTAACATAGGAAAGACGTGCGATGAGAACTACAAAGCACTTCTGAAATAAAGAAGATGAATGGAAAGATATCACATATTCATGGATTGAAAGATAACATTGTGGAGGAAAGTGCTGGGGACTGATACTGGCCAAATCATTTTGTTACATTGTGTATTGTGCACATGTACGAACATGTAACAACAAATCTCATCAGAATGCACAACTGTAGTGCACCAATAAAAAATGTGAGGGAAAAAAGGAAAGAAAATGTTAGAATGTCAGTACCACCCAAAGCAACTTACAGATTTGATGCACTTGCTATCAAACCCCATGCTTTTTTTTTTCCCTGCAAAAATAGAGAAATTGCTCTTAAAAATTCATGAAATCTCAGCAAGTTGCAATAATTTCAAAACTTACTACAAAGCTGCAGTAATCAAAATAGTGTAGTAATGGCATAAAGACAGATATACAGGGCTGGCATGGAGCTCAGTGGTAGAGTGCTTGTCTAGTGTGTGCAAGGTCCTGGGTTTGATCCCTAGCACTGAAAAAAATAAGAGGGAGGGAGGGAGGGAGAGGAAGAGAGAATAAAACAGAGAGCCTGGAAATAAAGCTTCACATACATGTAGTGGAATGATTTTTAACAGAGGTGTCAGGATCACTCCCGGGGAAAGAAGTCTCATAAGTGAGTGAAAAGTGGATATCCACAGGCAGAAGAATGATGTTGGACCTTCACTGACACCATATACAAAAATCAACTTGAAATGGAAAAGAACCCAGACATAAGACTAGAACAATAAAGGTCTTAGATCACAGGGCAAAAACTTCACAGCACTGGACTTGGCACTGATCTCTTGGACTGGACACCAAGGCCCTGTCACCAAACGAAAATAAGTGGATGAACTGGATGATGAAAACTAAGACCCTTTGTCCACCGAGGGACACTAGAGAGAGTGAAGATGGGAGAGAACTCTTGCAGATCACTTGTTGGTAAGGGTCGCCAGGCAGCAAGAGGGAGAACTCCTGACACTCAGCAACAGCAGCACAGCTGGACAACATGGGTGAAGGACTGGGAGAGGCATTTGGCTGAAGATGCATGGGTGGTCACCACCAGATGCTCACGTCTCTGGTCACTAGGGAAATACAAATCAAGTCCACTGGGCTAGTGCCTCACACCCACACGGAAATAGCCAGTGTTGGCAAGAAGGTGGAGACTGGAGCTTTGTGCGTTGTTGGCAGGAACGTAACACGGCACAGCCAGCCTGGAGACCAGTATGGTGGGGCCTCGGAAGAGTTAAAAACCCAATTACCATAGGAGCTGGCCGTCCCACGTCTGTGTACTCCCAAGGGTCCTGGAAGCAGAGACTTGAGAGCGCCGAGCTCGGTTTGGCTCATGGCTTCTGCGCTCAGCACAGCTGAACCATGGAGGCCGCCGGTGCTGGCCGCGGGTGCCTGTGGGTTGTACGGTCACTGGACTAAGAGGAAGCATGTAGCATGCCACATGCTACGGCATGGATGAGCTTTGAGGAAGTCGTGCTGAGTGAAATAAGCCAGATTCAAAAGACAAATACCGTATGGCCACCTCCATGAGGTCCCTGGAGGGGTCAACTCGATAGTCAGAAAGTCGCATGGTGGTGCCAGGGCAGGCGAGGGAGGGGTGTTGAAGCGGGCAGAGCTTCTGTTGGGAAGATGGGAAGTTGTGCAGCACTTGTGGTTGGTGGTCGCGCCCCTGAACTCCACGCTTGGTGGTGGCTGGGATGGCGTTCCCTGCTATGGTTGCTTATCACAACGAGAAAACTGGAAAAAATTCTTTGACCCTTTTGAGCCTCCATGATATATTCCTAAATGTTCAAATTGGAATTATGAATAAAATGATGTAGATATTGACCCTAAAGGTTTAGGAAGAACTAAAAACAAACAAATAAACAAAAAACAACAACAGAGCAGGAGCACTCTGAAGCTGGGTTCCAGGTATTTCTTTTAGCTTTGAGTTTTCAAGGAACTTCAGACTCGTAGGAGAGCCACGAGGTGGTGCAGAGCGTTCCGAGATCCTGCCCAGCCGGCCTCCCCTGACATCCTGCGCTTGGTTGACTGCCCTGCTGTCACCACTCAGAAACCCGCCACCGTTTTCTGAACAAGGGCCCTGCATTTTCAGTTTGCATGAAACCCCAAATCCTGCAGCTGATTGTGGCGTGGTGCTCTCTAGATGTGTCCCTGGGGTCCTGAAGGCAGCCAATGCTACTGTCCTCCAGACAGGCTGGGGGTCGGCCCCATGGCAGGCCACAGGGTTCAGATTCCAAGTGCTTTCCCCTTAACGCCCCTTTTCTGCTGTAGCATCCAATCCGGGTTCCACATAAGATCAGCCATTGGGCCATCTCTGCTCCTGCCAATCTGGTATAAATGAGTCAACAGGAGAGGAAAAGCAAAATTTTAAAAGTGCTCAAGGTGTTGGTACAGACCTGTGATCCCAGTTACTCAGTACTCCTGAGTGATGTCCCGGTCCCCTAATCTGCTGGGTCATTGACCCCCCAGCCAGAGAGAGGATGGTTGGGAAGGACCTGCCCTGTACCTGTCTGATCTGTAGTGACCATGGGACCCACAACAGATGTGGCCACGGGGTGGCTGCAGAGTGTGGATTTTCATGGGGTCACTGCTCACGGGGTCAGAGTGGTCTCTGGCAGGCTTGGTCTGGGCCTCTGTATTTCTTTCTTTTTACAAAATATACTTTGTATTGGTGCATTGTAGTTGTACATACTGCTGGGATTTGTTGCTATATATTTACACATGCACACAATATACAATATACAACATAATTTGGCCAATACCACTCCCCAGCACTTTCCCCTCCCTCCCAAAATATACTATTTTAGAAAAGGTTTAGATTTGTAGAAAAATTATAAAGATAGAACAAGCTATCCATATCCCTGCATCTGATTTCTGCTGTTAACACCTTGCATTGGAGTGATTCATTTGTTACAATTAATGAGGCAATATGATACACTATATTAATTAAAGTCCATAGTTAATTTGGATTTCATGACTTTCCCCCCAAATATCCTTTTTCTGTCCTCAAGCTCCTCTAGGCAGGACAGCTTCCGGCCTGCCCTGCTCTTGGCTGCTAGGTTTTGCAGAGTGCTGCCACGGGCTTACAGAAGGTCCTTCTGTCAGGGCTTTGCAGCTGTTTCCCTCAGTTAGGGGGATTGTGGGTCCTGGGGGAAGACCATAGGGAAGGGGGCCCTGCTCCTTGGCCCACATCAGGGGCATGTGTGGCTATGGACATCCACCTTGCTCACCTGGTGGAGAGATGGCCCAGGTGTGTCCACTGAGCTGACTCCCCCAGGTGAGTCCCCTGCTGTGGAGCGGGACCATGCACCAGTTCTGTGAGATGCATCCCTGTGTGGATTCTGCAGGGAGATCAAGCTCTTTCTCCCATTCGTTTGTTTATCCAATCACACATTCATGTCTGTTTGGGCTCATGGATGTTGATCTTAAGCTTTGGGTCCTGATCGAACAGTGCTTTACTTTGTGGCCCTGGTTGCTTGGGCTTGTCTTCGGGTGCTGGCTTGGTTTTAAAGCATTTCCTTGCATCTGGTGCAAGACACCATGGCTCTTGTGTATTTCCTGCCTGGGGCCCAGAACCAGCCATCTCCACAGAGTGCTGGTTCCCTTCAGTGGTGAAGGCACTGGAAACAGACCGGGCACCACGTGGCCCTGCTGCTGCCAGGTGTCATTGCCTATTGGCCTTCTCTGCCACCAGTGCACAGACATGGGTCTGTGCCGAGTGGTGAGTAGACATGTATCTGTTTTACATGCAGCACTCCATCGGTATGAAGCGTCCTGGGGTCTTCCATGTGACCCAGCACCTCGGGGGGCCCCACCAGCCCCTACCCTGACTCCTGTCCAGCAGCAAGACGCCAGCACTCCTGTGCTTCACAGGTCAGTCCCGGCTCCCTGCATAGCAGCCTGGGTGCTATGGACCTGCACCCCTGAATGGGCTTTATCCAGGGAGCACTGGCTCTGTGCCTGGTCCTTCCCTAGCCTCACAGCCACAGTCCCTACAGTGCCAGGGCCACCCATGTCCCCCTCCTTGCCTGCGGTTCCCTGGTAGGCAGGTACCACAGTTCACCCATCTGCTTCCCTCTGGTGGCACTGGGTGATTCCTGTTTGGGCTGGTATAAATAAAGCTGAAGTGAACATTATTGTTTAAGTCTTCTCCCTGAGCTAGATTTTTATTTCTCTTGGGTAAATCCCCAGGGTGGAATGGCTGAGTCTTAGGGAAACTGCATTTTTAAAAGAGTAGCTGTGAGATCCAAGATGGCGGACCAGAGGGAGGCTGTGTTCCTTGTCACTCCGTAACTCGGGTTTCAAGCAGAGGATATCTGTTTCTTGGTGAGGCAGTTTTTGCTGCTTATAGATCCCCTGCTGTTTACCCCACTTGTCTACTGCAATCACCTGCAGTCTGCTACCATATCGACATCTTTTTGAGTGCAGATTGCTCACTGTCAGGCACCTATCATCTGCCATTTGCCTGCCTCTTGCCTGTCCATCGCCTGCCTTTCACCTATCCATTACCCACTGCCCGAGGTTCACCTCTGGATCGTCCGACAGCAGTCAGCAAACTGACCCAGACTGTCAGTGGAGCACCAGCTGCCTGCTGTTGCCTGGAAGTTCACTGTCACAGTACCTGCAGGTTTGGTTACATGTGGCTGCTGCCATTTTGAGACAACAGCCAGGCCCCATAGGACCCCTGGCCGGACTGAGTGAACCCTGCCTCCAGGACCTCCAGCTGACACGTCCACACCCTGAGCTGCAGCTCCCCATTTGCCAACACATTTGGAAGCCAGAGCGGCCATCTTGGATAATCCTGGAAGCCGTAGCTCTGATCTTTAGGTGGGACAAATCCCATCCTGAGACGCCTGCTGGAGACCTGAAGCTCATTGTCAGGTACCTCTCATGCATCAGGCTACTGAAAACTGGGAGGTTTGAATACTATATGACTGTTATAGAGTAGATTTTCTTTTTTCTCCTTATTGAAAAATTTAAGTTTTTATTTCTTTACTTTTCTTGTTCTTTTTTCCTTTTGTTTACCTATTCCCTCAGTCTCTTTCTCCCTTTTTGCATGCTAACAACCAACTTCTTTTGATTACACTCTCACTCTTTCTATTATCTAGAATTCTATATATTCTTTTCTTATCCCATTAACAGCTACATCCTATACCCCTCTGCATCCTCTTTGTCCTCCATTAGAAACTGTAGACCTTATTGCAAATCTATTTGTTATACTGAAGATAATAATTGAACTCATTCTGTTTATTATGACAATATTTTAAATGTCCTCATAAGGGTTATTTGGTCTAGGGTTGCATACTGTCTGCACTGGGCACTGCTAATATTGATCTCCCCTTTAAAGAACAGGTTTTGGAAACCTATAGGGTCACTATAGGGGGGAAACTGCAATACCCCAGATCTGCACTGCTAGAGGGGAAGATACATGAACAACATGAAAAAACAAGGGAAGAAATGATCCAAACAAATCTAGATTCTATATTAATAGAATCCAATGACAGTATGGTAGAAGAAATGTCAGAAAAGGACTTCAGATTATACATGATTAAGATGATTTGTGAAGCAAAGGATGAGTTAAGAGAGCACATGCAGGCAATGAATGATCATACCAATAAGCAGTTGAAAGAGCAACTGCAGGAAGCAAAAGATCATTTCAACAAAGAGATTCTCAAAAAAAACCAAACAGAAATTCTTGAAATGAAGGAAACAATAAACCAAATAAAAAACTCAATGGAAAGCATCACCAAAAGACTAGACCACTTGGAAGACAGAACCTCAGACAATGAAGACAAAATATCTAATCTTGAAAATAAAGTTGCCCAAACAGAGAAGATGGTAAGAAATCATGAACAGAATCTCCAAGAACTATGGGACATCATGAAAAGACCAAATTTAAGAATTATTGGGATTGAGGAAGGCACAGAGATACAAACCAAAGGAATGAACAACCTATTATTCAATGAAATAATATCAGAAAGTTTCCCAAGCCTGAAGAATGAAATGTAAAATCAAATACAAGAGGCTTACAGAACACCAAATGCACAAAAATCACAACAGATCCACACCAAGGCACACTATAATGAAAATGCCTAACATTCAAAATAAAGATAGGATTTTGAAGGCTTTGAGAGAAAAGCATCAGATTAAATATGGGGGAAACCAATTTCTCAGCCCAGACCCTAAAAGCTAGAAGGGCCTGGAACAACATATTTCAAGCTCTGAAAGAACATGGTTGCCAACCAAGAATCCTATACCCAGCAAAACTAACCTTCAGATTTGACAGGAAATAAAATCCTTCCATGATAAACAAAAGTTAAAAGAATTTACAAATAGAAAGCCTGAGCTACAGAATGTTCTCAACAAAATAGTCCAGGAGGAGGAAATAAAAACAATAATGGAGGTCAGCAAAGGGAGGAACTACCTTAGAGAAAAATCCATTCAAAGGAGAAACCAGGTCAAGTTAAATACCAAAAATAAGCCCAAATGACTGGGAATACAAATCATATGTCAATAATAACCCTGAACGTTAATGGCCTAAACTCATCAATCGAAAGACATAGACTGGAAGAATGGATTAAAAAGAAAGACCCAACAATGTGCTGCCTGCAAGACTCTTCTCATAGAAAAAGACTTCCACAGACTAAAGGTGAAAGGATGGGAAAAAACCTACCACACACATGGACTCAGTAAAAAAGCAGGGGTTTCCATCCTTATTTCAGATAAAGTGAACTTCAAGCCAAGGTTAGTTAGAAGGGATAAAGAAGGACACTTCATACTGCTTAAGGAAACCATAAATCAGGAAGATATAACAATAGTAAATATTTATGCCCCAAACAATGGAGCATCCCTGTACATCAAATAAATCCTTCTCAATTCCAGGAATCACATAGACCACAACACAATAATTCTGGGCGACTTTAACACACTGCTGTTAACACTGGATAGATTTTCCAAACAAAAACTAAACAAAGGAACCATAGAACTCTAACACAATCAATAACTTAGACTTCACAGACATATATAGAATATTCCATCCATCAATGAGTGAATTCACTTTCTTCTCAGTAGCATATGGAAACTTCTCGAAAATAGACCATATGTTATGCCACAAAGCAGCCCTTAGTAGATGCCAAAAAAATAGAGATACTGCTTTGTGTTCTATCAGATCATAATGGAATGAAATTAGAAATCAATGACAAAATAAAAAACAGAAATTACTCCAACACCTGGAGACTAAATAATATGCTATTGAATGAAACATGGATAACAGAAAACATCAGGGAGGAGATAAAAAATTCTTAGAGGTCAATGAGAACGACGATACAACATATCAAAATCTCTGGGACACTATGACTGAAATATTAATGATGATCTGTCTTCTAAGACTATTCCAATGAAGTTAGACTAACTGTGAAAAATAATTATTGTCTCCTTATAACCTTTCCTTTGCAATTTACAGCTATATTCTTCTTATGAACTACTGCTTGAGAAATAAAATTAATAATGCAAAAAAATAAAAAATAAAAATAAAAGAGTAGCTGCTGCAGGGGCTGGGGACGCAGCTTAGTGGTAGGGTGCCTGACTCGCAGGCTTGAAGCCTGGTGTCTATCCCCAGCACTGCAAAAAAGAAAAGAAAAAAAGTTGTTACCGACCAAATTAAGAAAATCGCACTTACAATGGCATCCAAAAGACTAAGGCATCTAGACGTCGACGTGGCCAGAGGGTGGGACACACCGCTGTGCTGCCCTACGTCCTTCTTCCCATATGCTGGATGCTCTGGCATTTGAAAGACGCCCCTCAGGGCTGACTGATTCCTGGAGGTGGCAGTGAGTCCCCTGGGAGTACACCTTGGATATTCCAGCCAGCAGATTCAGAGCCCACATGAGGCCAGCCACCACTTTACCAAGCACACCTGAGCCAATACTCTCCCTGCCCGGGCCAGGTACTACAGAACCGAGGGCTGCCTCTGGGCCCCGGGGGCTGCTGAAATCACTAAACTATCCAGCATCCCCACCCCTCCCGCCCACCTGTTCCCCATGGGTGCTATGCCGGCCCCCTGCCTCTGCCCCTGGCTGACCCAGGTGCTTTCCCTGGTGGCCACGGTGGTCTGCAGAGCCTCCTGCTTCTGTGGGTACTGACTTCTCACTTCTGAGCAGTTTTTCCTGAGTCTCTGTGTCTTACCTGATTGAAAAAATCCCCCATACGCAGCTCAGAAGGCGGAAGGCTAGAGAGTACTGCAAGGAGCTGATGTGAAGGAAGACCTGACTTGTGTTTGTAGACCGAGGGGCTCAGCACGCCTACGATGGCAATCCTACTGAAGGGATCCGCAGACGCAAGGTGACCCCCACCCAAGCTCCAGTGGCCTTTTCCCTGTTTCAGAAGTGAAAATCTCGGTCCTCAAATTCACGTGGAATTGCAAGCTTCCCCCCAATAGTCAAAACAAGACAAAACAAAACAAAAAAATGGAAAGAGCAGAATGAAGTTGGAATTCTCTTTTCAAACAAGTTAAACACAAAACTACTGTGTGACCCAGCAATCCAATTCCTAGGCAAACGCCCCGAAGAACTGAAAACAGGCAGCCCCATTCACATCAGCCAAGGCAGAAACGGCCCCGAACACGCCCGTCAGTGGCTGAGTGGATAAGCAAACTGTGGAGAGCCGCCCGCCGCGGTCACTGCAGGCCACCTGCCAGGTGGCACGCGATCCTCGAAAGCCTTCTGTTAAGGCCAGACACCAATCGTCCCCGATCTTCTGCAGAGTTCCATCCACGTGGACTGTCCAGAGCAAGCCAACCCACAGAGACAGCACACTGGCAGAGTGAGGAGAGATGGGGTCTGCTTTTGGGGGGGTGGACGTGTTTTTCAAGTCCCCTGGAGGTGGTCGTGGAACATGGTGAAGGCACTAAATGCCATGCACTTGTTCCCTCTCAAACGATGGATGCCATCCCTGCAGATTTCTCCTCAGTAATAAATGTCTGAGTTGAATGCTGAATGAAAGCTGGCTCACTGGTTCTGTGGTTTTGCATTCCATGTAAAGAACTCGCTTATGCACAAAAACGACTGTCCAGGTTTCCGGAGAGATTGGTCCTTCTTAATCCCCTCCCGTTTCGGCTGTTCCTTGCTTCCCTGGCACTGGGTCCCCTTCTTGAAACACACTCTGAAGAGTTTGGTTCAATCTCAGACTTAGGGGGGCTGCAAACTCCTCCAAGGACCTGGTTCTGGACCATGTGAGAAACCCAGTGACGGGAAGGTCTTGGAGTATCTCCTTTTAAAGGAGAGACGCCTGCCCACAGCACCACCCCACAGCTCCCTGAATCCTGAGACAGCCGCCGGCATCCTGGTCACGCCCGACGGCCACTTGACGTCTACCCGCCACCTGAGACAGTGGCAGCAGAGGGCTTCTAAACCCCAGGGCACGTCAGGTGTCTCCTGGGCTGACCCAGACCCCTCCCTGGCCTCCCTGCACCTTTCTGAGTCCTGGCCTCTGAGGAGTTCAGGCCAGCGCCTTGCGGGGCACCCTCAAGGGGGACCGTCGGATGCTTTCTCGTGAGCAGACTGAGGGCCTTCTTTTTTGGCAAGAATATCACAGGTAAGGCTCTGAGTGTCGTGTCTTGTTGAGGTCCAGTCCCTGGTGCCCCCTGGACAAGGGGGACGACCAGGTCTCTTACTCTTTTCTCCTTAGTCACTGTCACAGGGGAGATCTGAGACTACATAAGGAGCCGATTTCTCAACAGAATTCTAGTTAATTGATTAATTATTAACTTATAACCACATAGACTTATGGGACACCCTATTTTATTCAACACATCTTAATGTGTTTCTTTTTCCCAATTATTATCTGGTATGCAAGTCAACTTTGATTTGGACTCTGGGAGCTCCTACAAGTTGGCTTCTCTCTTTTTTTCCCCTTTCTTTCTTTTTTTTCTTCAGCGCTAGGCATTGGACCCTGCCTGCTCTACCTCTGAGCTATATTCCCAACCCTTTTTAAAGCTTTTATGTTTGGGGACAGGGTCTTGCTAAGTAGCTGAGGTTGGCCTTGAACTTGAGACTCTCCTGCCTCAGCCTCCTGAGTAGCTGGGTTACAGGCCTGCCCCATTGCACCCAGCTTCCTGTGTCTATTTCACACGTCTCCGTGTCCCTTGAAGTACTTCCTTGTACGAGATGACTTTGAGCTCCCTTTCTAGTTCCCCTGATCTGGACATTTCTGCAGGAAACCCAGCTCCTTTCAGTGGTAAATAGTATTGAGAAACCAAGATCTAGGGGACAGGTATTGCTCATTGCTCTGGGGGTGTCTCTACTCTCCGCTTTCTCAGGGGACAGAACTAGAGAATACATGTATGCATGTCACAGGATGCACACACACATGGGGACACGCATGTGTGCACATGTACACATGCAGGTTCATCTATCACCATGTCTGCGCTGGAAACCATGAGCTGTCTGTCACCCGCACATGGGGCTGGGGTCCTATCCCCCGGGGCTCATCAGGTCTGCTCCTTCTCCAGCCTGGGCTGCCTCCCTCGCCATAGGGACACTGGCTCCCCCCAACCCCTCTCCCTACTGACCGAATTGACCCCTGTGAGCAGCAGTCCCGCCTCCCCCACCGCTCTCCTTAGACTCTGATCTCACGCTGGGCCCCGGGGCTCCCCTGGGCCACCCCACACATCCCGCCTGAGGCTTAGGACTGAGTCAGAGGAAAAGGGCTGGGGAGAAGAAGTTTCCGTTTGTTACAGCTCAGCCATTTTGGTGGTGTGGGTAGGACCCCATGGTGACCTCCTCTGCAGCTCCCTGAGGACACCAGAAGGGTGCTCTTCACCGAGACCTCTGCAGGACCTGTGGCCTATGGCGGAGCTGAGCGGGTTTTTCTTTCTTCTTCCTTTCACGCCCCCACCTTCCTTCCTTATTTAAGGGTGCAAGTCCTTCGTCCTCCACAAGTACCTGTCCAAGTCCCTTTCTCCTGGCCTGCGGGTGGCCTTTCCTTTCCCGACACTCGTGGGCGCAGCTTTCAGGTTGGGCGTGGCCCGACCTACCAAGCCTTTCCTCGCCTTCCGGCTGGAGTCCAGGCCAGGAGCTCTCTCGGGCTGTGGGACCTTGCCTTTGGCATTTGGGTCTGCGATTCTGAGCTAGCTTTGTGTGGTGTGAGTAACCAGCGGGTGAGCCCCGCTCCCTGTGCAGGCACGCGACTGTGGCAACATGTTGAAAGACGCCCTTGTCTTCTGTGGAGAGTAGCTGTGGCCACACTGAGGAGAGGCCCCTAACTCAACGCCAGCTCTGTGATTGCTGCAGCCTTACGGAGGGTGTGCTGGTTCAGTCTGACCCACAGCGAGGGCAACTGGGCCACCAGGGGGCAGGATCCCCACTCTGCCAGTGCAGGGGCTGGTCTCCCACCTCCCCTTAGCCTGCCCCTCCCAGAGACTCTGTGGCCCCCACAGGAGCCTCCATGGTGGACAGAGGCCTGCAGTCAGGCCTACCCCAGAGCAGAGAGCTGCACCATCAGGCTGGACATGCTGGTGCTGGGGGCCTGGAGTCCAGCAAGGCCCCCCCACCAACAACCACCACTGGCCCTCACCCTGCCCTGCCCTGTGGAATGACTCTCAAGGGCCACTGGTCTGCCAGGTGGACGGGACCTGGTTGCAGGCTGGCATGGTCAGCTGGACCAGCCTGGGATCTACAGCCACATTCCTATGTGAACTGGACCGACACCACATCCCAGAATTAGGGGCTTGGGGCCGGGAAACCCGGGTTCCCCTGGCCCCCTCTCCTGGCTGGGCTCGTCCTGCCTGGTCTCCTGCTGCTGCTGTTCTCCTGTGTCCTGGTGGCCAGGTGCTGGCTGCACAGAACCTACCTGGCTTGCCCTTCCCACACCGCTAATCCCTGATCTTGATTTGCACGCCTCCTCCTCCTGGCACAGCAGAGGGAAGTTCTGTTCTGAACCTTCGACAGCCCGGGCTAGGTCCGCAGTTCAGTCTGCACAGAAATGCCTCCCTCTCGTGGGGAAACTATGGCTGAGAAGGTGCAGTTTATCTGCCGAGGTCCCCTCAGTAGGGTCTGCGCACCCGGCGCTTTCTGTTCACTCTCATCCACCCCCGCATGCCCTTCAGCAGACCTCGAAGGCCCCCAGCACCGCCCAGTCCAAAGACCTCATTCTGTGGCGCAACCCGGAGGGCAGGTGAGGTGGTCGCAGTAGCGGAGCCTGACGGTGCACCTGCGCAGCCGCGCCCAGCGCGTGTCCGGCGCTGGTGGCCTTCGCGTTGATGGACGGGCCCTCCCTCTGGTGGAGACGCGAGGAACTGCATCACTCGGAGCAGCTCGACTTTGCGAAGGAAACCTGACTTTGGACAGCATGACTGGCGCACATGAACTCCGAAGGGCCCCACAGTCGCGGGCACAGACGAACGTGGCCAGGCTGCCGAGATACAAAAAGCTGTACTTCTTTTCTTGGTACCGGGGATTGAAGCCTGGGGCGCTTAACCACTGACCCACATCCTCAGCCCTTTTCTATATTTTTTTCAATTTAGAGACAGGCCCTCTGAGTTGCTGAGGCTGGTTTTGAACTCACGATCCTTCCTGCCTCAACCTTCTGAGCCGCTGGGATTACAGGCGAGCACCACCACGCCCAGCTGAAAATGCTGTACTTCTGAATATTATCCACTAATGACTGGAAAATAAACTCGGAAGCCCTAGCAGGAGTGAGGCCCTGGGTTCAATCAATGGTACCACAACCAATCAGAACTTGAAAATCATCAATCACCGGTACCACAACCAATCAGAACTTGAAAGTCATACCTTTTTCAATTAGATTTTTTAAGTCAAATTTTAGGCCTACAGACAGTGCACTCTGCCGTTTTTGTTGTTACTTTAAGTTGTCAGTTATCTTTACATTATTTTGGGGTGGGGGGCTGCTGGGGATCCAACCCAGGGCCTTGCACATGCTAGGCAAGCGCTCTAGCACTGGGCTACTCCTTAGTGTTTGTCAGAGAAGCACGTCCTTCACATTTACAGACACTTCTGCTTCCAGGACTCCCGGCCCCTTTCCTCGTCCTGCAGAACTTCCCCTGGCCACCCGTAGGCGCGGGGGCAGGTGCTCCAGCACGGCCGCAGTTGGTTTCCTCCTTGTAGTGCTCTGACGATGGCTTTCGACTGCCCGCTGGTTGCTCGCTGCTGGTGACTTCCAGGGTTTCCGGCCCTTTGTGGCGTGCCTCAGCACGTTTTTCTTTAATTCATCCTATTTGGCGTTCACTGTTTGTTTATAGTTTCATCAACTGGAAAGTTCTGGCTGTTAGCTCCTCAAACACTACTGGTATGGACCCCCTTCTCCTTCGGGCTCCCACCTCACGTATTCTGCAGCCTTGGCCTCCCCTGACTGCAGTGCCCTCTGCTCCCGTGGAAAGACCCCGAGGCAGTTTGGGTTTCTCACCCCTAGCGTGTCCTGCCATCCCTGTGGCCCTCGCCTCACCTTGCGCTCATCGCATCCATCCCCCAGTTGGTGGAGCCAACAATCCCACCTCCAACAGAACAGCCTCCCAGAGGAGAGGACAAGAGGAAGTGTCCCCTCAGGGAAGGGCGTTGGGTTGGCTGCATCCCAACGCAGTTCCGAGGTGTCGGGGAGTGACCGAGTCCCTCTGTGGGAGGTCCTCACTTCCGGGCACTTTCCTCTACCTCAGAAGGACGCTGGGGGCTGGCACAGCTGACACTGCCCCCACCTCCCCTCCTGCGTCCTCCAACTCCCAGAAAAGAGTCCGCAGGCTCCATCACCCCCAGCCCCTGATTGGCCCAGTGTCAGCCAATCCCAGCAACCACACTGTTGATTGGCCCACCTCCCAGGCCTGAGCCAATGGGGCATCCCTTGGAGGACCAGGGTCCAGAGCCCCTGACTCAGTGGTGCCCGCAGGCCCTGCCCTCTGTGCCACCACTCACCCTGCCCTGAGTCCCCTGTCGGTCCCTGCACACCCTCTTGCCCCTGTGGGCTCCTGTGGTCCTGTCTTGCAGCCTTAGCCTCAAGAGGGCTCAGGAGTTTGTTAGAGAATGAGTGGGAGCAGGTTCCACGCTGCCCCTGGGTGTATGCTGAGCAGGGTGGGGGCAGGCCTGGGCTGCCCTCTCCTGGGGGCCCAGGAGTGGCCACGAGGAGGGCACAGGGTGGGCAGGAGTCCTAGGTGAGAAGGTAGCCCACCTCAGACCCTGTGAGCAGCAGGCCCCAGGAGAGCCAGGAGGAGGGGCGTGTGGACAGGCAGGACCCGCCCTGGATGTGGCGGGTCACAGGGGAGGTTTGGGGAGGAGGGCCCAAGGGGAGGCTGTTTGGGGGCCTCTTCTGCTATCTCCACCTGACCACCATGTGCCATCGGATGTGCAGATAAGGTGCAGATGGCAGAGATAATCAGGTGCCCTCCGGACAGCAGAGCTGCACAGATAAGGCCCCGGGGACCAGGCTGTGGGTTCTTCTGCGGCGCTGGGTCAATGGAGAGCAGCAGGGCCCCTCCCTGACCACGCACGGTGCTCTTCCTCCCAGGGCTGGCTCCTCCACTGACCCTCCCCCAGGCTGAGCCTCAGAGGGCTGGGCCCCGCCCAGGGCCTCAGCATTTGGCTGAGAATGCCCCCGATGCACAGCGCTTTGAGGGTGGCCCACAGGCATGGACTCATGCCGCGCATTCCAATGGGGAAGCATGTTGGGTGGAGCAGTAGGTGGTCCCTGAATGCCGGGGAGTCCTCTGCACCTGGGCAGGGGGCAGCAGCCCAGTCCTGACCGCCGGGAGGCGGTTCCATTCTGGTGCCAGAGGTCCAGCAGCTGAGAGCTGGCCCCTCAGTTCTCAGTGCTGAGCCCATGGCCGGCCCTTCTGGAAGCCCCACTGCACAGTGAGCCTGGCAGACCTTGAGTGGACTGGACCTCTCTGTCCCCATGCTCCCACTGGGTGGGATTAGGAATCTGTCTTCAGAGCCTGAAAAGCCAAGATCCCAGACTGGGGGTGGTCTTGCGGTTGCCCGCGCTTCCCAACATCAGGGCCTTGGATTCCAGATGGGCATCTTGTTGATGGGGCATGTGTCACGCGGTGGCCTTGGGTCTGAGTCGTCCGCTTCCTCCACATCTGGCTTGGAGGGTGGGGTGCCCTTCTCTGACCCTATCCTGGTTTGGAAGGATAAATGGGAGGGGAGCTAGCTGGGTAGAGAAGAACAGGGACTGGCCAGGGTAAGTGTCCCTCACTCAGAACCCTTGGCATCTGTGTGTCACCCTGGAGCAGAATGGCTAGGCTCAGCCCTGGAGCCCTGAGGTCCAGACCAGGGGTCTGGGACCAGCGCCCTGATCCACATGGGCCCCAGCTCCATTCTGCCTCCCGCGCTCTGCCAACCTGGCCCAGTGCTGTTCCCTGCCTGGGCTCATGCTGGCCTTGCTCACTCCTTCCAGATGCTGAACCTACTGGTGCTGGTACTGCCCCTCCTGTCCAGCCTGGTCCATGGGCCCCCTGGTTAGTCCTGCCCTGGGTCTGCCCTTTCCCTGCCCCTTCCCTGGCCACCCCCTGCCCCATGCTGCATAGGCTGGGGCAGGTGGACTCAGAGAAGCCCCGCATTGCCCCAGCACAGGGGAGGCTGATCTAGGGGTTGGCCTGCACCCTGGTGCTGAGGGTACCCCCTGCCCCAGCGCCAGGCGCAGCTCTGGAGCACGTGGGCATTGTTGGGGGACAGGAGGCCCCTGAGAGCAGGTGGCCCTGGCAAGTGAACCTGAGAGTCAACACCAGATACTGGAAGCATTTTTGCGGGGGCTCCCTCGTCCACCCGCAGTGGGTGCTGACTGCTGCTCACTGCAGGCGGGTGGGTGGCTCCCCTGTGGCCCCAGGCACTCTGCAGCCTCCTGAGTGGGCCGTCCTCTCCCAGGGAGATCAGAAGCCCTGAGTGCAGCTTCGCGAGCAGCACCTTTTCTCCCGAGACCAGCTGCTGCCCCTCAGCAGGGTCATCCCTCACCCCAGCTCCGACGATGCTCACGACGATGCCCACGACGGGGCTGACCTCGCCCTGCTGGAGCTGGGGGAGCCTGTGAACCTCTCCGGCCGTGTGTACCCCGTCTCCCTGCCCCCAGCCTCGGAGGCCTTCCCTTCGGGGACCCCGTGCTGGGGGACAGGCTGGGGCGATGTGGATTATGGTGGTGATGGCGGGAGGGCACGGACCACAGTGCAGCCCAGCCTCGGGGTTCCCTTCCCTCCTGAGGCTGCTCCCTCTTCTCTCACCCCAGAGCCCCTCCCACCACCAGTTCCCCTGAAGCAGGTGAAAATCCCATTGTGGAAAACCACCTCTGTGACAGGCAGTACCACATGGGACTCCACAGGGACAGCGCTCACGTCATCCGCGACCACATGCTGTGTGCTGGGAATAAAGGACGTGACTCCTGCCAGGCGGGCCCTTGTCCCTGTGCCCCCCACGCGGGGCTTGCCCCTTGGCACTGACTCTTGCCCTCCCCAGGGGGCCTCCGGAGGGCCCCTGGTCTGCAAGGTGAAGGGCCGGCTGCAGGCGGTGTGGTCAGCTGGGGCGAGGGCTGTGCTCAGCCCAACCGGCCAGGCGTCTACACCTGCCTCACCCACGACGTGGACTGGATCCACCGCTAAGTCCCCAAGGTCCCCTGAGCCAGATGGGCAGGGTGGGTCAGTCCCTCCTGCCCCGTGCTGTTTCCTTCCAGGGGCATCCTCCTCCTCCCAGCCCCTCTACCCCTGCCCTGCAGCCTCCACCCCTCCCAGCCTGCTGGTGCCGGTGCTGATCCTCCCGGCCACTGGGTCTCCTCAAAGTTCAGGGAAAGCATCATGGCGGTCACTGTGCTTGTGGCTGTGGGTGTCACCAGGGAAGAGAGGGTCCGGTTAGGGTTGGGTGCCGCGGCTGTAGTTGTGAGGTCCCTGGCTGGAGGCTTGGCCTCTGGTGGTGTGTGGGGCCTCCCTGCCAGCGCCTGGTCCCTAGGCCGACTTCTCTTTGTGGTGAGTGGGAGGCAGAACAAGGCGGGCGACTGACAAGAGGAAGGTAGAGGACAGCGCCTGCAGCCAGGTGGAGAGAGAGAGCCTGGTCAGCGGGCAGAGCCCCATCCCGACCCCGCCGGGGTGCAAGGCGTTTGCCTAACTCCAGCGTTCTCTGGTCTGCCTGGAGCCCCTCCAGGGCTGGCCTCCCCTGAGCGTCGCCCCATGACGGCCAGCAGGGCCATGCCTTCTCCCCCCGCGCAGGCTCCTGTGACTGCTGCGGGTGGGCTGCTGCGGGTGGGCTGCAGGGCTCCACTCCAGGCCCTCGGACTGGGGCAGCTGAGCTGTGCAGACATGTGCATTTGGCGAGGGGAGTGGCTGGGTTCCGGCCTTCTCCTCTTGGGGCGCCAGACGTGTGCCACGGTGCACCCCAGCAACCGACCTGTGCCTCAGCCTCCTGCCGTGTGTACGTGCAGTGGCCTCTCTCCGGGTCTGTGGCGTTTTTGTGATTATCAAGGAGGACAGTGCTCCCTTGGAACAAGCCCTTCTCCAGGCCTGGGACCTGGCTGGGCCGTGAGTCCCCTTGTCCCCGTCCAGGGCTGGGCTGGGGTCCCCAGGGCCGTGCCTTCAAGCATGCAGCCCTCCTCGAGTGGACATCTCACCCTGGCCTGTGCCCTTTCCTGTGGAGTCCTGTGCTGCTGCTGTCATCCGGTCTCCTGGGATGAGGCGACAGCCAGGCTGCAGGTTTCCCCCGGAGTCCAACCCTGCCTTCCCTCCGGGCACGCAGCATGTCGTGTGCAGGCTGCGAGGCGGCCCTCCTCCCAGGGGCAGCGCACCCCCGAGAACTCGTGGGCAGAGAGGCCCAGGTTTGCCTCCTAAGAACCCTCTGTTTGTCTCTGTCTCTGCTCTTTGCTGGGAGAGGCTTTGGCTTCTGACTCACCAGGTCCTGCTTCTGCTGTGTATTTAGACATGGTTATGCTTGTAAACAAGACCGAGAAGCCAGCACCCTCCTTTGGGATGATTCTAAGGCTTTTTGGGCAAGAAGAAACTTTTTGGGTAGGTGGTGGTACTGGGAATTGAACCCGGGGTGCTGCTCTACTACTGAGATACACCTCCAGATCTTTTTTTTTTTTATTTATTTAAAAATTTTTTTGTTGTTGTTGATGAACCCTTATTTTATTCATTTACTTACATGTGGTGCTCAGAATCAAACCCAGTGCCTCACACATGCTAGGCAAGCACTCTACTACTGAGCCACAACCCCAGCCCTAGATCTTTTTCTTTTTCTTTTGAGATAGGGTCTCCCGAAGTTGCTGAGGCTGGCCTCGAACTTGCAGTCCTCTTACCTCAGCCTCCCGAGTCTCTGGGATCATAGGTGTGTACCACCACCACACCTAGCTGAGAAGATACTTTTTAAAGAAATATTTGCTTCTCTCGCCTTTTAGTCCTCAAATACAAATACGCTGGTTTCATCTTCAGAATCTCTGGAAGTGATCTTTTGGAGGAGTCTGACAAACATGATGTGTGCCCATCATAAGAACAAGAGATAAACCTGGAGATATTTTCCTCTCCCCACCTCCACTCCACGGCCCACCTCTCTCTCCAGGGGTCACCGCAGGGGGCAGTGACCTCCTCTGAGTGTTAAAACTCCAGTGAGTACATTCAGATGTCCTTCGACAAGATTGTAGGTTGTGCACAGGGGGACCAGGGCCCAAGGTGTCCCAGGAGAGGTGACATCGTGGGGACGTGGCAGGTCTGGAGAAGAGGGCAGGGTGGCTTTCCTCTTATCTGGTCCTGGATCCCTGAGCAGCTCAGCCCAGCTCGGCCCAACTGCAGCTGACAGACAGAAGTGTGTCGGCCTCTCGGGCCGGGCGAGCTGGGGCCATGGAGGTGGGGCCCAGACCCTGTCTCACCATCCAGGGCTCCTCCCTAGGGACGTGTCCAGATGGCCAGCTCACTGCAGACAGACGCAGCCCCAAGTTCAAGCTCTCCTGGGGTCTGGGCTAGAGAAGACCCTGCTGGCTGGGGACATGGCCACGGCCAGGCCGCCCCCTCCCTGGGTTCTGTCCAATGAGGGGAAGCATCAGCTATCACAGGGACGCCAAGGGGGTCAACAGGATGATGTGGGGTGTCTTCCTCAACAGCAGGCCTGGGATCTGGGGTGTCAAGGGCTCTGTGGGCAGCAGGGATGAGGGGCAGGGGTCCCTAAAGATGAAGCTGGCACAGGTGAAGGCCCTGAAGTCCCCTCCTGGGGGTCAGATCTCAGGATCTGGCTCCATGAAGACCATTCGCCCCACTCTCAGTGGGCGACATGAGGCTGCTGGGCCCCGGGTAGGGGCGGCCTGGGCTGGGGACACCTGGACCCCGACCAGCTTCCGTGCACTGGGCTGGCCAGGCAGGTCCCACCTTCCCCCAGCGGCCACCTCCCAGGTGTGGTCCGTGGGAGGGAGGCGGGCCTCGCCCAGCACACTGCCCGCTCATCCCCAGGCCAGACCCTTACCGTGCACCCCGAGCCTCACCAGGACCAGGTGCTGGCGTGAGGGGGCTGAGCCCTGGCCGTGTGGAGCCACAGCCTGCTGCACCCTCAGGCAACCGCCTCCTGCCTCGGTTTCCCCACATCTAAGAGGGGCGCTGCCCTAGGGGGTCTTGGTGGGGCCCTGCAACCCCGGCCCATGCATGGGGCTGGGGACGGGGTGGGAAAGTCTCAGGCTGCGCCCAGACCCAGTCAGCTGTCGTAGGGCTCCAGCCAGACAGGAGGCCCTGCTTGCACTGGGCAGCTGCGGGGCTTTGCCCGTCTGATCTGTGGTGGAGACACGGGACCCCGGGGACAGATGTAAGGACAGGACATCGGGGGCAGGTCATCAAGGAGTCCTGGGCTGTCTCCCCCAGGCATCTGGGCCTCGGGAGGAGAACCCTGAAGACTGGGCTCCCTCCCGGAGGCTGTCAGGGGAGGTGTGCCCCGCAGAAAACAGGGAAGCCTTCCTGGAGGGGGTGGCATTGACCCCATCCACACTCTGGGTTTGCAACAGGGACACCTGGGTCCCAACTTGTCCCTCTGTGGTCTCACTTTGCCCCCAATCTACTTGCTGCCTGGGCTGTAGTGTCCACATGGAGATACAGGAACAGGTGGGGCCTTTGGTGGAGCTCTGGTCTCCTTCTCACTCCCTGCCAGGGCAGCAGGTGTGTGGTCATTTCCACACCACCCTACAGGTCCAGGCTTCAGGGTGGACCATCCTTGCCTGCAGTGGGCAGACGCTCCGGCCTCGGGCCCATGGCTGCCTGCTGCTCCTGGCTGTGTCTGGTGTATGACCCAGCCTGGTCGTGGGCATGGTGGACTTGTGGGGACACCTGCGTCCTGGCCAGGTGGGTGGACCCACTGACTCTGGTTGCCTGGAGCTGTTGGATTTGCCACTCGCCACAGAACTGAAGCTTGATAGCCAGATGCCTGGTCCTGGGGGCACCGGGAGCTGGCAGCCCCAAGCAGGAACTCTGGTGCTTCAGGAGGCTGAGCTCTTCATGGAAGGTCCTGGTGCTCCTTGGCCCGCACACCGGCAGTCAGCCCAGGGCCAGGCACAAGGTCAGGGGTGCCGGCGGTGCCTGGACCTGGGCAAGTTCCCCCTTCAGGGAGACCTGGAGGGGCGAGGTGGGCTGGGCAGTGCTGTGCCTCCCAGCTGCTGTTTACGGCCCGTGGCTGGTCTCACCTGTCCTGGGCTTGGGAAGATGACTGGCAACCAGCCCTCTTGTCCTGGCCCCACCTGCCAGGCCTGATGGATCATGGCTTCCCAGGTGGCGCCTGCAGGCCGGGCAAGGCCACTTGCTCGTCAGGAGTGTCCTCGAGTGCCCCGGCGGAGCTGGGGGCCACTCCCGCCGGGCGGCACTGCTTCCCTTGGCAGCTGGTTTGCGTCCTTGGGGAGACACCGTGAGGCCACACGGGCCGTGGCGCTCACAGTCCGCCTACCATCTCCTGCCCTGGCTCCTCCCCGCTTAGCCGGTCATCTTGCCGTCCCTGGTGTCAGTGTGTTCCGGGACAAGGGGCCCCGTTTCCACCAGCGGGCAGTTTCCTGTTTCACCGGGTCGTCCAGGTTTTCATCTACTGCTGCCATGATGTGGAAGCTCAAGTGGACCCAGAGCTGGCCAGGGAGGGCCCTGCATGCTGACCTCTGTGACTTAGCTTTGACTATCTGAGTGAAGTTTACGTAAGAAGACCCTGACCACGACAGCCACGATTTGCTGGCATTCAGCACAGTTGCCACCTGGGTGACCCACCTGCCTAGTTCCAAGCCCCGCCCTGGATGGGCAGCCTCCTCTCCCTCCCCTGGCTGCCTGGGTCTTCCTAGGGTCCATCATTCTGAGCCCCCCTTGATTCCTGGGGCTGCCTGCCCTGGTCCAGACCTCTGTCACCCTGAGGAGCCCTGCAAGGTGCTTAGAAACCACCACCTGGGCTTCTGGGTGTCATTTCTGTACCCACAATACCTCTGGAGAGGGCCCAGCAGATAAGAAGCTGAAGATGTAGGAAGGAGACCCCCAGGAACAGGTGGGGAGGCCGTAGCAGGCAGGATGCTGGCCTCTGGAGAGCCAGCAGCAACTCCTTCTCTTCCAGCTCAGGTGTCCAGTCCCAGGTTTCCGATGCAGGGGACTGGATCGTGGGGGCCATGCTGCATGTGGCCATGGCATGTGGCCATGGCAGGCCAGCCTCCACCTGAGGGGAGTGCACGTTTGTGGCGGGTCCCCGCCCAGGCCTGTGGGTGCTCACAGCTGCCCACAGTTTCTCTGGGTGTGTCCGGGGTGAGTGGGGACAGTGTGAATGTCCAGGCCCAGGGACACACTGACAGTGCAGAGGACGCCTCTTGGCCTTTGACTCACTCCTGAGCCTGGAACCTGAGCTCCAGTCTCCTCTTCGGTTACAAGGAGGACCACAGTACAGTCTTCCCAACTGGTTGGCAGCGAGCAGCCCCGGGGCTCTGAGGCCTTCCTGGCCACCAGACGGTCAGTACTGGCCTTGGAAGTTTCCAGAGCCCAGCCAGCACGAAGTGCTTCTGCACGTCTTTGCACACCTCTGGAGGGGTGGCTTCCTCTCTCCCCATTGCTGAAGTCTGCAATCTACCCCTCTGGACAGGACCTAGCTCAGGGCAGCAGGAACCTGAGCGGCAGTCAGTGCTCCATACCTGCTTCTCCAGGGGGACAAGTTGGACATCGGGTCCTGAAGGGGCAGGGTCTGGTGGGCTGCACACTGACTTCCTGCCTCTGCAGCTGGCTGTCTCCCAGAAGGGACGCCCCCCACCCATCCACCCCGCCCTTCCAGGTCCTTGAATTCATCTGACTACCAGTCCACCTGGCGGAGCTGAAGACCAGTCTCCCATCTCTCCACCACGGGGCAAACTGTCCTGTACTCCAAGCCCCCAGGACTACTGGGGTCCAGTGGGGACGTTGCCTTGGTGCAACTGAGCACCCCTGTGATTCTCTGCAGCCAGATCCTGCCCATCTGCTTCCCAGAAGCCTCAGCTGACTTCCACCCTGGGACGAGGAGCCGGGTGAAGGGCTGTGGCCACACAGGAGGGCGGTGATGAGCCCCCTGCCATCCTCTGGACCCTGGTGGGAAGAAGTTGGTCCACAAACCTTGTACATGGACCTGGCAGGGGTGTGGCCCCTCCGCACTCTGCCAGTGCAGGTGCTGGTGCTCCCGTCTCCCCGTAACCTGCCCCTCCCAGAGCCTCCATGGTGGACAGAGGCCTGCAGCCAGGCCTACCCCAGCGCAGGCAGTGGCACCATGCTGGTGCTGGGGGCCTGGAGTCCAGCAAGGCCCCCCACCAACCACCACTAGCCCTCACCCTGCTCTGCCCTGTGGAATGACTCTTGAGGGCCACTGGTCTGCCAGGTGGACGGGACCTAGTCACAGGTTGGCGTGGTCAGCTGGACCAGCCTGGGATCTACAGCCACATTCCTATGTGAACTGGACCCGACACCACATCCCAGAATTAGGGGGCTTGGGGCCAGGAAACCTGGGCTCCCCTGGCCCCCTCTCCTGGCTGGGCTCGTCCTGCCTGGCCTCCAACTGCTGCTGGTCTCCTGTGCCTGGTGGCCAGGTGCTGGCCGCACAGAACCTGGCTCGCCACCTCCCTACTGGCCTCTGGCCCTTGACTCTGACACACAGGAACGCCTCTTAAATAAGTTAATGTTTATTCTGCTTTGTTCCCGGCCCTCCCTTTTCCCTTTAAGAAGCTGAGTTTTCTGTATCAGATTATTGCAACATTTAACCTGGATTTATAAAACAAACAGAACAAAACAAAGGGCATCCACTGAATCCCCAGGCCAAAAACCCTGGGTGGACGGCCCCTGGGAGTGGGGCAGGTATCTTATTGCGCGGCTCCTGTCTCCCTGGTGATGTGGCCATTCCCAGAGTCCCTGGGATGTTTTTGGAACACTCAGGGGACGGGGCGGGGAGTGACATGGGTGGAGTGCACTGGGGGTGACAGAGGACAAGACGGACTCAGACTGAGCAAAAGTGGCGCTGGCTGCGGTGGCCTGAGGGACTGCGCCTGCTGCCACACCGGTGAGAGGCCCAAGCACGTGCTCCCTACGAAACCAGGGGTCAGTGCGGCCAGAGCTGCGGGCCTCCACGCGAGAGCTTCCGGTCCTCTTCCCCTGGCCCCAGCACCTCGGGTAGTGGTGACAAAACTCAGGAAAACCCCAGACTGAATCTGTGCGGAGCAGGCGTGTGGGACCGCGAGGCTGCTCCCCAGGTGGAGAGGACAGTGTCCACCCACTCCCTGCATCCACGCCCTCCCCAGGCCCCTCCTCTCACAGGCCCGAGCAGGGTCTGCTCACGGCCTACCTGGGGCCATCACCCTGGGGGTGCTCCAATCCCAGGGCCAGAGCCCTGGGTGCACCGACCCAAGCTACATGGGTCTGTCTGCACTGTTGCCTGGGGCAGGGGTGGCCGGGAGGGACCCCAGTTTCTTTAGTGGGGTTGGGGAACTGTGAGGAACAGTCCCGGGTCCTTTTCTGGGGTGTCTCCAGAGGGCAAGGAAGCCTCTGTTTCATGGGGGTCTAGAGTTGCTATGGCCCCTGAAGAGGAAGCTCTGGGTTCTGGGGTCCCACTGTGGCCACTGTCCAGCACAGGGTCTCCGCCAGGGCCCCCCACATCCAGTGGCTCGAAGGCGAAGTTGGGCACAGTCAGGTGCTCTGCCCAGCAGGCCGGGCCCCGCCGCTCTGCCTTGGCCGCAGCATCCCCTCCTGCAGTTGGGCCCTCTGCAGACTCCAGGCAGTCCCTGTGCAGGGTGGCCTCACAGGACGGGGTCCTGCGCCGCAGAGTACTGCTGCCACCCTCTGCCGCAGGGGGCCGGGCAGAGCTCTCGTCCTCCACGGGGGGGTCCACAGAGATGCAGGGGGGGCTCATCTTCTTCTTCCTGCGTGCCCCCAGGGCTGGCTCAAGCTCAGGGACCCAGGCCTTGGCCTCCCCGGGCTCCAGGTGGCTGTCCCCACTGCCCAGCTCCATGGAGGGCCACCTCTGTACATCCACCCGGCCTGGCTTGTCCAGGAAGCCCTGAGCGTCCACACTGCAGAACCTATGTAGGTCCTGCCCGCTGCCTGCTGCCCCTCGGGCCACAGGGGAGGTGACAGGGGAGGCTGCAAGGCTGTGGGTCGAGGCCAACGGCCAGGGCTGGGCAGAGCTGGTGATGTGGCTGACCTCCTCGTCAGCTGGGTCTGAGGCTTCAGCCTCGTCTCCACCAGGGGCTGGCGGCCGGCCGGAGGTGCAGCGCTGTCCGGAGGTGTGCTTGCGAGTGCGGATGCTGGCGGGCTGTGGGGAGCAGGGTGGGGACCGTGGGGAGCCCCCCAGGGACGCCCGCCTGGCCGGGGCCTTCTCAACAGACTCTGTGGATCCCGGGGCACTGTCCCCAGGGCCATCAGCCTGCTCTTCCAGCGACTCTCTGTGCAAGGCCTCCTGCAGGGACACAGGTTCAAGGTGAGGAACAGGACTCTGGCCAGCAGGTGAGATGGGGCAGGGAGCTGCTGGCGTGGGAGCCTCCGGCAAGGCTGTGAGGACATGCAGACTCCGCTACCAGTAGGGGGAGCCTGGGGGTCTGAGCTTCTGCGGGCAGAGCTGACGGAGGGCCCAGGGACACTGAGGGGACCAGGGCGGGGCCCAGGCACCTTCCTGTCCAGCCCCACAGTCCATCTTGACACTGGGGATAGGACACCCCAAGAGCTGCCAGGCGGTAAGGGGCTCTCCTGCTGGCCATGCGAGCTGGGGCGGGTAGGCAGGGGCTGTGGGTCAGGCTGCGCGGGCCAGGCGCAGCGAGGGCCCCGGGGCCAGCGCTCTGCCACCATGAGGGCCCAAGGCTACTGCCCGAGGAGGACTCCTGGGTCCCTGGGAACAGCTCTGCCACCACAAGCTGGGCCTGCCCTGAGGTCTGCCAGGTGGCAGAAGGAAGCATTCGGGCCTCAGGGTCCTGCGCCTCCCACCCTGGGCCCCAGCGTGACCTGACATCAAATGGAGAGGAGGAACCCCAAGGAGCCCAGGCCTGCAGGGCCAGGCTTCCCTACCTGTCTGCAGAGTAGCCGACTGAGGCTGGGGGAGCGGGGTGCCCCACGGGGGGAGAGGGCACACCGAGGGTCGCTGCCCCTGGCAGGGGGGGACACGGCGGGCAGGACCTGCGGGGAGGCACGAGGCTCCAGGGGCGGCGAGTGAGCAGAGGCGGCCAAGCCTGGGGCAGGGACGCGTCTGAGCCGGGGCCTGCGCCCTCCCCAGGCCCCTCCCGCCCGCCCGTCCTGCCCCACCGGGGTCACACCTGAGGAGGTGCTGCCCACACGGGGCTCCACCCCAGCCTCCGGCAGTGGGTGAGGGTGGGGCGCCACGGCGGGGGCCACGGGCCGGAACATGCAGCTGTCGCTGGGCAGCGAGAGCGCCCTGGACACGGACACCTTGCGTGCAGCCCGGAGGCCGGGGCCGTCTGGGGGCGAGGGCCGGGCGGGGGGCCCGGGCGCCACCTGCAGCTGGAGCTCGGCGTCCAGCTCGGCGTCCAGCTCGGCGTCCAGCTGGGCGTCCTCGCGGGCCTCCTGGTTGCTCTCCTCCAGGTGCTTCATGAGCACGGCCACCACCACGTTGACCAGCACGAACTGGGCCACCAGCACGAAGGTGACGAAGTAGAGGGGCGAGAGCGCCGGCAGGTAGCCCAGGCAGTGCTTGTCCTCACGCGCACACTCCCGCAGCGTGTCCTGCGGGGGCGGCCGGTCAGCGCTGGCCCCGCCCACCCGGCCCGGGGGCAGGCCCCGCCCTACCTTCATGATGCCGTTCCAGTTGTCGCCGGTGGAGACGCGGAACAGCGTAAGGAAGGCCATGCCGAAGTTGGCGAAGGTGGCGTGCCTGCTCAGGCCCTCGCAGGGGTTGTCCTCAGTGCACTCTGCAGGCGAGGCCCTGCCCTCAGTGCCCCGCAGGACCGCAGGCCAGCTGGCTGCGCCCTGGAGCCCGCCCACTCCCCAGAACGGGACGCGGAGCCACGGGTCCCCCTGGGGCGGGGGCGCCCTGGCTGCTGAGCCTGGCAGGAGGGCGGGGGTGCTGTCTGTCCCGGGCTGCACGTGCGCGGGGCCACCTCCCAGACAGCCCACCAGAGGGCCCAGCAGGGACAGGGCTGTCTCTGGAGGGTCCCCAGCTCAGACTGGACAGGGCCTCTGGACGGGGTCAGGGTCTTAAGTGACAACCCAGAGGACGCGCCGCCAGCACCGGCCTCCTGGAGAGGGCCACGCGGGGTGCAGGGCGAGGCTTTGGCGAGCAAGCTGGTGCGTGCCAACGCCCTCCGGCAGCCGCCTGGGGCTGCCTCCGGAGGACCCCGAGCCACGCATCGCTGACCTCATGGGGTGAAGGCTGGCGGGCCAGGTCGGGGCGAGGACACCAGGAGGCTGTGGCCTGCCTGGGTCAGGGCTAGGGTCCCGAGCTAGCCGCAGGCCTGTGTGGGTGGAGGAACACCGGGCGCCGTCCCGGCCGCCCCGTGGGGCCCGGGGTGCCCAGCAGAGTGTGTGGCGCGGCCACTCACCTAGCCTCCCGAACAGCTCCACTCCCAGGGCAGCATAGATAAAAAACAGGAGCATGAAAAGAAGGCCAAGGTTCCCTACCTACACGAGAGAGAAGCAGGACAAGGTCAGCCCTCGGCCGCAGCCGCGGGCCTGCTCCCACACCCAGCCCAGGCAAGGCAGTGAGGGCCCAGGAGGGCCTGGACCTGGTCCTGAGCCCTGACCCTCCCGGGCCTCCTGTCCTTGCCCCAGGTTCAGGGCCCCTCCCAAGCTGGCCTGGCCTTTCCCCATGCCCCAGCCTCTACCCTTCCACAGCTCATGCCTAACTGTCCACCTCTGAGCCGCTGCCCTGGGGATGTCCACCCTCTTCCCAGCAGGGGCTCCTCCCGAGGACCAGAGGGTATCGCTGAGGGCTCTTGTTCACACTGCACAGGGGCCACTTCCACCTCAGGGGCCCCCGTCACAGGCCCTGGGTCTGTGCTCAGTGGACAGGAGTGCCACCAGAGGCCTTGTCCCTGCCTCCCCCAGCATCTGCCCAGCCCTCACGGCATCTGAACACTCAGGACCCCACAAGATGTTGCTGCTGGGCCCGGCCAGGTGGCTGGGCAGAGGGTGGGGCACCAGTCAGCACTTGGGAATATCACGCCGCTGGGGCTCCTACTCTGCTGAAGATGGTGGGGGTGGAGGGCTGGTGGGGCGGGTGTGTGGGGGACGGGCACACAGAGGGGAGGTGGCTGAAAACAGGGCAGGGGACAGGGGAGTGGTGTCCAGGAGAGGAGGCACACAGCTGGGCTCTAGGTCATCAGCTGCAGGGCAGGGCATGGCACACAGGTGGTGGGACGAATGGCCAGCAGGCTGGGCCATGCCAGGGGGGCACAAGAGGGCACAGGGGGACTGGGCACTGTGTAGTCAGGGTCATGCAATAGGTACCTTTCCGCCTGAGGCCAGAAAGGACCAGGTAGGGCTGCAGGCACAGAAGTGCAGACACTGGGCCTGAGCCGGTCCAAGGCTGCCCCCCAGGTCAGGCCATGGTCATCTGCCCGCATCAAGCCCACCTCGGCCCCCACTGGCCTCGGCCCCTCCCCAGCTCTTTGCAAACCCTTGCCTCTGGAGGCGCACTGGTCAGGGAAGGCACTGGTCACTGCTCTTGCCCGAGACAAGCCAAGGTGGATGACCCATGCCCCTCGTACAGCTCGGCTGAGCTGCACACACAGGGTGTGAGGGAGGAGGAAGGACGGTGAGCTAGGCCCTCCCTGAGGCCTTGTCCTTTGAGGGTATGCAATGCCCACCCTCGGGCAGTGCACAGACCCTGACCTACCTGGGGCAGGGCTTGAACCACAGTGTCCAGCAGGGCCCGCATGCCTGTGGCCATCTTCAGCAGCTTTAGCACTAGGGCCAGAAGCTGAGCATTAACAGTCATGCTGACGCCCCACCCCCGCGACAGTCCAGAGGCCCTGGACACCACCCCTGTGCTCCCTGTCTGGAAGCCAGGACCACCCCATCAGTTGCAGACACCTTGGACACAGCCAAGGTGGGCGCTGGGCACAGGCAGGGAACTCGGGCCTGTCCATGGCACATCCTGCTGGGCCCAGGCCTCAGAGACCACCAGAGGGACAAACTGACAGTCTAGGGGACCCCAGGTGGACAGGTGGGGCCACCTACCACGGGCGATGCGGAGCACACGCATGATGCGGATGATGGTGGGGTTGATGGGCAGCGCAGCATTCATCTCAATCTCCTCCAGCGCGATGCCCATGATGGACAGCAGGACGATGGCCAGGTCCAGCTGGTTCCACCTGGCCAGCAGAGGGCGCAGCTCTGCATGCCACCCCAGAACCCAGCCAGGGCCAGAGCAGGGGTCTCCTGCCTGACAACCAGGACTCCAGAAGACCCCAAGGTTCCCCAGGGCCGCTAGGGCCCCCCCGCCACACCTGTCCTTGAAGAACCGCCGGAGTCCAAAGGCCACCAGCTTCAGCACCGCCTCGATGACGAAGACGATGGTGAACACGTAGTTGCAGTACTTGAGGGCCTCGTCCAGCGACTGCGGGCAGAGGGCAAGCTTGCTGGAGGGGTCCTGGGTCGCTCCCTGCAGCCTCCACCTGTCCACGTGGCCTCCTGTGGCCACAGGGCCCAGCCCAGGCCACTCTGCAGTGCCTGCTTGGGCAGCCAGGTCATCCAGGTCATCCATCTCTAGTACAGCACACAGGTGGCACTGGACGCAGTGCGTGAACAAGTGCCCACCCAGGGTGCTCGGGCCTGTGACTGCACCTGGCCGCAGTGGACCCAGCTCTGCTGACCTGGATGCCTCGCAAAGCACGGCCACTGGGCACCGACTGAATGCCGGTCTCCACCAGCCTGGGGAGTGTCACCCAGCAAAGGTGACAGGCTAGGGAAGATGCAGGCCTCACCCCACCATGCTTGTGCGCCCAGCTCCACAGCAAGGATCGTTCCGCGGGCTGAGCTGCTTCTGACTAAAGACTCTGCCATTCCACGCCCAGCTGCGGGCAGAGGGGAGCCCTGCCACAGCCCTGGGACGCGGGTGCGGGGAGCACAGGGCTGGGGCCAGCCCTTGCCAAGGAGCACTGTAGGGAAAGCACTGTGGGTTTCGGCCCAGCCGTAAGAACACCCTTGGCTGGACAGCAGCGAAGCTGGGCTGGACTCGCCACCGGGCCCACCTTGGGCTGGTCGTAGTGCTCCATGGACATGGTGATGACGTTGAGGCCGATGACGAAGGTGATGAAGAGGTCCAGGTAGTGGCTGGTGCAGAGTGAGTGGACAGAGCGGCGTGCCTGTGAGTAGTCGGCGTAGTAGGGCCGGCGCTGGGCCTCTGTGGGGAGAGGGGCCGTGAGTGCTGCGGCAAAGTGAGTGGGGCAGCTCCGGGAGGGCCCAGCTGTCCTGGGCGGCCCCCTGGGGGCTTGCAGGAGGCCGGAGGGGATTCTCTTGGAAGGGACCCCTGCTGTAGCGAGGCAGTTCCGTGAGAGTCCGTGGGCTGGGACTGCAGGGAGCCCGGGGGGCAAGTTGGCCTCCTGGACGGGGAGGTCCAGGCAGTCCCCAGGGAAGGCACAGAAGCTGAGGCAGCCTCCCTGGGTCCTACCTGGGCCCCTGCCCAGAACCGCCCTCCTGGAACTTGGGGCTGGCCAGCAGGTCTGGCCATGTTGGCCCTGGACCAGCAGTGGGATGAAGGACTGGGCAGGGCGGACCCTCTTCAATCTCTAAGCCCAGACCCCATGGGCCCTGCCTGGGCAGAGATGCATCCTAGCCACCAGGTAGAGTCCCTTCCTGGGACATCCTCCTATGGGCCCCTGGTAACTATCCGTGGTCTGGAGTCAGCCAGGCCCCAGCCCTTCTGAGGTCAGTAGGGGTGACCTCATGACAGGAAGGCAGGACCTCCCTGGGGCCCCCTCTACATGCCCCGCAAGTCTGTCTGCTAAGTGCCCTGCCCACAGCAGCCCCGTGGTGCTGCTGATTCCTATGGGAATAGTATGGGCTGCCCTGTGACCCGGGACCACCTCGGCACAGAACCATGCACTCAGGCTGAGAGCCCAGGGCTAGGGAGAGCAGGTGCTGACCAGAATGACCCCCCCTCCCGGACCCTCATGCTCCTTGGTCCGGCATGCAGTCACTAGAGAGCTCAGCTCAGCTCAGCTCAGCTAAGCCGGCCAAAGGGGTGGCAGCCAGCGTAGAACACAGAGCAGCCACAGCTGGCAGAGCCAGGGGACCCTCCGTCCCTGAGGGCTCAGCAGAGACACACGCATGCAACCCGCGAAGAGCGACAGGCCAGAGCGGGGGCAGCGGCATGGACACTGGAAAGCGAACCACAGCCTCCCCCCCGCCCCCTGGCACCTGGCCCTAGCCTGTGCCCACCCTGGGGGACCCCAGCGAGCCTGTATTCCTTCCCCATGCGGCGTGACGGCCGGCCAGCGTTAGCGGGCTGAGCATGCGGGCAGGGCAGGTACCTGGGCTGGGGAAAGTGCCTGGAAAGACAAGGAGACGTCTGAGGGCCGCAGTGGGGCGGGGCCACTGGGGGTCTGTGGGGGCGGGGCCACTGGGTCTGCGGGGGCGGGGTCACTGGCGGCTGTCGGGGTGGGGACACTGGGGACCTGCCAGCGGGAGCCCTCCTGCTCCCAAGCTGCGGGCTGAGCTGTCTCACAGGAAGCTTAATGGCTCTCGCGGAGGGGACCCACGGGATGAACCTGTCGCGTTCCCTGGGCCCCTCCGGGAGGGAACCCTGCCTCCTGCCACAGTGGGCGCCCCGACTGCCCACGCCTGCTGGCCCCTCATGAGGCCCGGCCCCCATGCAAGGTGGGCCGCGTGCAGAGCCATTCGGGGCGGGGGCTGCAGGCCAGGAGCTGGCGCCGCGGCAGGGCAGTGTGTGCAGGTACGGACCCGCCACCGCCACGGCCACCCCGGGCGCCTTACTCCTGCGCCTCCTCTCCAGCCGCCGCTGCCGCTTCTCCTCGCGCCGCCGGGCCTCCTCCGCCTCCTGGTGCTGCCGGCACTTGTGGAAGTTCTCCACCACCACGCCCACGAACATGTTGAGCACGAAGAAGCTGACGATGAGCAGGAAGGAGATGAAGTACAGCAGCATCCAGGGGTTGTGGTTCTGCACGGGCTGCGGCACACCAGGCGTGGGTCTCCCTGGCCCGCCTCGCCCCGCCCCTCCGGGGGAGCCCGAGGCACAGGGCCCCTCCGCCCGGGGCGGCCAGCCTCGCACCTGCTGGTCAATGCCCACGGCGTCCAGTCCGTCGTACATGATGTTCACCCAGCCATCCTTGGACGACAGCACGAACAGTGACATCAGCGCCTGCGGTGCGGAGAGTCAGCGCCCGGCCTCGCGGTGGTCAGCCCACCCTGGGAGGCCGCGCACGCCCCGCCCACCTGGCCCAGGTTGTCGAAGTTGTACTTGCGCCGCACCCAGCGGTAGTGGGCAGCGCGGCACTCGGCCTTGGTGGAGATGTTCCTGGTGTCCGCGCCCTCACAGTAGTAGAACTTCCCCTTGAAGAGCTGACCAGGGCGGCGTCACCCAGGGCACCGCCCTGCGGCCCCCAGACCCGTCCACCCCAGGGATGGCCCACCCACCTGTACCCCCAGGATGCCGAAGACAATGAAAAAGGCACAGCAGATGAGCACGATGTTCCCGATGGGCCTGAGCGACGAGATGAGCGTCTCCACCACCAGCTTGAGGCCCGGAGCCCGGCTGATGACCCTGGGCCAGCACAGGGCACGTGTGGTCGTCAGCATTGGCCTCCAGGCTGCTCTGGACCTGTGGTGCCCCACCCGTCTTCCCATCCCCTGCGCCCCACCTCAGAGGTCGCAGGGTTCGCAGCAGGCGCAGCACCCGCAGGATGCCCAGGATCTTGGCGCCACCGGCTGAGGCCATGGCTACGACGATGTCCACCAGGGACACTAGGACCAGCAGCCCGTCCAGCACGTTCCAGCTGCTCTGCAGGTAGGCATGCTCGCCCCACAGCAGGCCCAGGGCCACCACCTGGGGGCAGTGCGGTGGGATAGGTGGGAAGGCCTGGCCGGGCTGTGGGCGGGCAGCGTGGGGTAGGAGGGACGCTACCTTCACCATCATCTCCGCCACGAAGATGGCTGTGAAGATGTAGTTGGAGACGCTCAGGAAGGCCCGCTCCTGCAGGGAGAGGCTAGTGGGAGGGCCGCACGCTCGCCGCCTGCCCGCCCTGCCCAGGCCGGCCTCCCAGGGCAACTCACGGTGCTGCCAGGGTCGATGTCCGGCCTCTCCAGGGCAATGGTGATGCAGTTGAGAAAGATGAAGACGAGGACCACGTGGTCAAACATCCTGTGCGCGATGACCTTCTGGCAGTAGGCGCGCAGCCTGGGGAGGCGGCGGTGAGCATGGCCAGCGGCCCACACAGCCTGGCCCAGCGGCTGCCCACCCACATCCCTGAGGTCACCCGTGGGGCGAGGCTGGGGCCACCCCTCACCTGTTCTGCGGGGAGAAGAGATAGAGCGCCCAGGACCCGCGGCGGCGGCACCACCGGGGTGTGTAGGGCTCCAGCACCTTGTGTAGGCGGAAGCCAGCAGCTCGGAGGGAAAGCAGCCCTCAGCCCAGCGGCCCTGCCTGCCCTCCCGGGGCTGGTCCACCCAGGTGCCTGCTGGGGCTGCCTCTTCCTCACCCTGTCAGGAGCCTCACCCTCCCACCTTCCTGGGCAAGGGGCTGTGACCACGGTGGGAGTCCCCTGGCCAGTGGGCAGGCTTGTGGGGCCCTGGGGAACTCAGCCCTGAGCCGCCCAGCCTGGCTGACGATAGGGAGGCCTGGCCCTGAGGGCAGGTGGGCCGACTGGGATCCCTGGAGGTGGACTCCGCCCCTGGCTAGCCGCTGCCCTGACCCACGACGGGCCCCAAGACGGGGTGGGGTCAGTGGCGGGTCTGGCTGGGGCCCGGCCGTCCTCCCACTCACATCCTCCATATCGTCGTCCAGCTCGGCCATGTCCTCCTTGTGGCTGTCGATGCGCAGGAAGAACTCACTGGGCAGGGCCACTGTCTGCCCGTTACAGTCGTGGAACTTGGCAGGCAGGAGGGCAGCGGGCCGCGGGTCCAGCGTGCTGTGGTGGTCCAGGGACTCGGCGCGCCGCAGTGGGCTGGCGCGGGGCCCGGGAGAGGCCCTGGGCCTGGAGCCCGCGCCTGGCCTGCCGTCCTCAGCCTCGTCGTCCGTGCTGCCCTTACCGTCGCCCGACAGCAGCGACTCGCGCTCCCCGCGCTGGCCGCGGTGCTTGAGGCTGGGCGCGCGGCCCAGGCTGCTCCAGCTCGAGCGCCGGCTGCTCCAGGCGCTGCCGGGGCCCCAGTGGGCGCAGGGCGAGCTGCGGAGGCTGGCCTGGCGGGCGTGAGCGGAGCGCGCGCTGGGGCCCCTCGCCTGCTGGCAGGCAGGCCCTTCCCGCCGCCCGCCAGGCTTGTGGCCAGCAGGTCTCACACACAAGCTGCCCTATGACTAGGACACCGTCCACACTGCATTCTCAGGTGGACCTGAGCCAGCTGGGGCTCCAAGTGCCAGTGTTCGCCCAGAGGGGTGCCCTGCTGCTGTGCCCCAAGAGGGCCAGCGGGAGGGCCCCGCATGCGGGGCCTGGTGCATGCCCTTTCCCTGGGCCACCCCTGCACTTGCTAGAGACTTGGCCGCCCCTTCAGGGTGCAAAACCGGACCCAGGCCCGGGCCTCTCCTCCGCTTGCTACGCCGCTCAGCCCTCTAGCAGGAGCCGAGTTTCACTCCCTGCTGGCCTCGTGGGGACCTGGGCATGGGCTGGCTCCTGTGGCTCCCGTGGCTGCCCCACAGGACCTGACCATCCCGTCCTAGCCCTCAGAGGCACACGCCCTCCCTCCACTCCATCTGCCTCCCTCCCCAGTGGGGCCAACCTCGGCCGCGTCCTGCAGGGACCACACGGGGTTCGGTTGAAGCTCGTCTGTGGGACGGCTGCCCTGGCCTGCTCACAGAGTCTGCGTCCCCCAGACTCGCATGGCCGGGGCTTTACGAGGCCCATGGACCTTTGCTCATCTCAGGGCAGGAGGTACCACAAGGGCCAGCGCAGGGGACGATCCTTACCAGAGACTTCTGGTCCCCCTGCTGGGGGTCCACAGAGCTGCTGCTCCCTCGACGTGAGTCCAGGAGGCCATGGGCCACATCCAGGTGCGGGGAGCTCTTGGGGGTGGGCATGGGTGTGGCTGCCGTGTGCATGATGAGGGGCGGAGGCAGGCTGCCTCGGCCCTCCAGGTGCCCGTTGGGGGTCACCGCCAGCGAGGACATCTTCATCTCTGGGTGGGGTGGGCCTCCTGAGCTGCCGGCCGGCCACGGGAACCCCCGCAGCCGGCCGTGCCAGGACCGGATGCCCCCACACCCGTGGCCGCGCCCGCACACCTGTGGCTCGCAGCACTCTGAACTTGTCGAGATCCTCCTCGAAGCGGGCGGACGTCTTGTCCTCGTCCGAGTCGGACCTGTTGGCGTCACCCTGCACCCGACCCACGGGCCGCCGTGAGGCTCCCACGGCGGGGCTCGCCAGCATGGAGGCCATGGGGAGGGGACAGGCGTGCGGAAGGGCCCTAGGACTGCCCGCCGAGCGTGCCCGGGCCTCACCTCTGCCTGGAAGCCCTCCACCAGGATGGCCACCAGCAGGTTGAAGAGCACGTAGTTGCCGAAGGTCATGAGGGCCACGAAGTAGAGGGCGGCCCAGGAGGAGGTGGAGGCCATGCCGTTGTACAGCACCACGTTCCAGTCCTCCTGCGTCAGGATCTGGGCACAGCTCAGGCTCTCAGGCCCTGGCCTCGGCCCTCGCCGGGGCCTGCCCACCCCAGAGCCCCGGCGTACCTGGAACACGGTGACGATGGCCCACAGCAGGGAGTCGAAGTTCTTTCGGTCAGGGACAGTGTCTCCGGTGTCTGTCTTCAGGCTGAACTTGCAGCCAAAGAGGTGCATGCCCAGGATGCTGAGGGCGGGAGCGGGTGCTCTGACCACTCCCCTCCCAGGCACCCGCGGCTAGGAAGCAGACACCCAGAACCACGGTGGACGGTGGAGGCACCGCCTCTGGACAGTGGCTGGGGCCTGGGATACCCATCTCAGTCTTGGCTGGCCACAAGAGCCAGCCTGCCTGCGCTGCCCATCCTCCCCGAGCCAGGCCCAGGCCCAGGCCGGCACACATGGGGCACTCAGCAACCCCCAGGAGCCTGCCAACTCATCTGCCTGAGGACGCCATGCCCAACGCCCGTCTGAGAGCCACAGCCCAGCACACAGCTGGCGCTCAGCGGTGCTGCCCGAGTGCGGGCAGCGTGACGAAGCTGGCTCTGGGGGCTCGGGTGGGGACGGGCATGGCCGGGCGCCCACCTGAAGATGAAGATGAAGAGCATGAGCAGCATGCAGAAGGTGGCCACGTTGTCCATGGTCTTCACCAGCACCACGAGCTGGCGCCGCAGCGCCGGCAGGAAGCGCACCAGCTTCAGCACCCGCAGCAGCCGGAAGGTGCGCAGCACCGACAGCCCGCCGTCCGCCTGCCCCACGATCTCCCAGACGCTGCGGGTCAGGGCGCCAGGCTGTGGGTCAGTGCGGCCGTCCCAACCTGGAGCCCTCCTCCCAGAGGCGGGATGGCCTCCGGTCTACCGCATGTCTGGGAGCAGGCCGGGCCGCAGAGGTGACCAGGGGCTCAGCAGCCTGACTGGCCATGGGACCTGGAGGCTGCCCAGCTCCTGAGTCCCCAGGAAACCCGGGCTCTGAGCAGGTCAGAGGCGTCCTGACCTAGCGCCTCCCGTCCTGACCTCTGTGGCCAGGTCCGGCTCCTCTGCTCCCTCTCGCCTGTCCCTGCACTCCTGAGGGCTGTGTCCTCCGGGGCAGCGGAGGTTGCCCTCAGATTCCCCTGCCCTTCTGCACTGGATCTTTACCACAGCCAACGCCCCAGAGGAGAACACGACGAAGCCCGAGCTGCCCTTCCTCCTGAGTGCCTGCAGGGACCAGCTCTCCAGACGCTACAACACCCACTGAGATGTGGCTGCCCTAATGTGTACCCCACGGTGCCTGTGGGAGGGACGAGGCTCCTGGGGGGGACTGTCCGGAGCCTGAGGTGGCCAGGGCCCCAAGCCCACATGAACCACCGTCACACTCCTTCCTGTGGATGGTGCTCTGCTCCTCGAGGTTTCTGCCTAAGAGCAAAGCTTCCCAGGACACCTGGCCTGGGTGGCCGTGGACCTACCTGATGACCACGATGATGCCGTCAAAGATGTTGTAGGGGTTCCGGATGTAGCCCAGGGGGCCACAGGCCAGCAGCTTCAGCAGCATCTCCAGGGCAAACATGCTGGTGAAGACGATGTTGCTGATCTCCAGCGCATTGGTCAGCTCCTCCGGCTGTGGGCAGGGAAGGGGGTCAGGGCCCCCTGTGGCGCCCTTCTGGGCACTGATGGACAAGCAGGTTTGGATGCACCAAGGGCTGTGCAGCATCTCAGAACCTGCTCTCCATGAACTAGGGAAGCAGCGCCCCAGGGGTGCCCTCCAGGTGGACAGCAGACCTGCCTGGCCCAGCACGAACTGCCTCTGGCTCCCCAGACCGTCTGACCTTCCTGCCATCACAGCGCAGCCTGGGGGCTGCCACAGGCCTCCAGAGACCCCTCGCCTGGCACAGGCCATGGGGATCAGAGCTGGGTGTGGGGCCGGGGCTGTTGGGTGCAGCAGGAGAGTGGCCTGGCAGCCCACCCGCCCTCCCTGCAGAGCCCCGAGGCCTCTGCTGCTGGGCGTGAGTTGCGGGGACCTGCGTGTCCAGTGTGGCCGAGCACGTGTGCACAGGTGAGCCCTGGACGTGTGAACCTGCAGCAGTGCCGTCTGTGCACAGAAACGCCTGGACCCTCCCCTCCAGGACCGCCCCGGCTGGGCCTGCCTGAGGTCAACAGCTTCTGCACTTCCCCCAGGTGGCTCCAGGGAAACAGCACCTGGACGAGCCCAGAGGGTTGGGGATGAGGAGGCCACTCTGGCTGTTGAAGGGGATTCAGCGCAATGGCAACAAGAGCCAGCCTTGGACCCCGGGAGACCCCCAGGAGAGGGCAGCCACCCTGCTGGACCCGCCGTTCCCACCCTGGTGCGGCCCCTGTCCCAGGGACAAAGGTCAGCTGTGTGAGGAGCTGTGGCACCCAGGCAGGCGAGGGGTGCTTGGTGCCCCCTCTGCCCCCTTCCTGGGCCCAGGAGCCGCCTCATGGGGGCCTGCTCCAACCACCAAGGGGCCCCCATGGCCATGGCCGGGGTCTGGGCCATTTGCCTCTCCCAGCAAGTGCTGAGAAGGGTCTACTCCATAGGCCAAGACAGCTGGCTAACTGCCCTTGGGCTCACCGCCTCTGGGTGCCCTCATCTGGGGGTCTCTGGGGGTCTCCTGGCTCCCATCCTGACCGGGAGAACCTTCGGGCTGGAGCCATGATGTCCACATCCACCACTTAGCAAAAGCCTATCCTGAGGCACCACGAGCATTTCTTTTGAGCAAAAGGTGAAAATCCTACAACAGACCCTTCCCTCCTGCTGCCACCCCGCTGGCCCTCAGGGACCCAGAAGAGGAGAAGCCTGGAGGAGAACACAGGCCTCTGTGGCTCGCTAGTGGCCATGTCCGAGCTTGGCGTCCCCGCCCGCTGCCCCTGCGGGCCCCACCTGCTCATGGTACTCAACGCCCATGCTCAGCGTGTTGACCAGGATGGCCACCATGATGCCCCGGTTGAAGTACTTGCTCTCCACGATGCGGCGCAGCTTGCCGCTGAAGGAAGCCCAGAGGCGGCCCAGGCAGCTTGACCCGCCCGGGGCTGCCCGCTGCTGTGGCCGGCACTCCATGCCACCCTGGCCTGCTGTGTCGGCGGCGGGGGGTGGCCGCATGGGGTCCCGGCGATCGCTGCGCTGCACGTCCTGCGTGAACTCGTAGACCCCGTGGGTGTCCGAGTCTCCGCTCTCGGAGCCGCTGAGCTCCAGCTCGGGGTCCTCCAGGGCGCCGGCACAGTATGGGCAGTTCTTCAGCTCACAGGTGAGCGTGCCCGCCTGGGGGCTGGGCAGAGGGCAGGGCACGCTCAGGCCCGACAGGCGGCTGGAGGCCCGGCCCAGTCCTGTGGGGACACAGATGGAGCCGGGTTCACACAGCACTAGCCGCAGGGCACCAAGAACCCACACCACGGGGTGTGGGCGAAGCATCCCCAGAAAGACCTGCCCTCCTGACCCGGGAGGCTGTGACGGGGCCTCAGGTGGGAAGGGGGTCTCCACAGAGGCCTGGAGCAGGCAGCGGAGGGTGCCCTGGACAACGGGCATCTTCGGAAGAGGGAAAACAGGCACAGGGAGCGTCCTGCAGCCCCACAGCAGCCAGCAGTGCCACCACACTCACGCCGGCCCCCGGCCTCTGAAGAGTCCAGAGCAAGTGTCTTGCCATGCACTGCCCAGTCTGCTGCACCCGACAACAGCCAGGACACAGGCAGGCACCTGCGCACAGCCTCTCACCCCTGGGCACACTCGTGTGCCTCTGGGTGCACACGCGAACACACGCATGCCCCTGGGGACTCTCATAGGTACATCTGGACACACACGTATGGCCGGGCACACTGGGAGCACACACCCCAGGTGGGAGGGTGGCACTCGCACACACGTGGGCAGGGAAGTTCATCTGCCCGGGCTGCACTGCCCCGACCCCTACGATACCACTCACTGGCAGGAGGACACGCGGTGGCACCGGCTCCACCCACCCAGCTGCCCTCCCAACCGCCACCTCCCCACAGGGCAGGTGCGACACCCCGTCCGTCCTCCTTGCACACGCGGGAGCACATGCCCCTGCTCTCTCGCCTAGGCCCTGGCATGGCCTCCAGGACAGTAGGGGACCCAACCAACCAGGAGCCCCGTGTTTCCCCCTGGGGCTTCCTGGCCCAAGGGGCTTGGGCTTGGGGGACTCCACTCCTGACCCCGGGGGACCCTGTGCCTCAACTTCTCCTCCCACACTGCCCCAGTCTCAGTCCACCCACTGATAAAGGGGCAAGTCCTCCCAGGCCAGTCGGGCCATGCGTGTGGGCACAGGGTGCCGCGGGGACCAGGCAGGGCCTGGGAGGCGAGCCAGGCTTTCTTCGCCAGGCTGAGTGCCCTCTGGCTCCTCCGACCATCGTGGCTGGGGGTCAGCGGAGTGCAATGGAGAGGTGGGCCCTCTTCCTTTCCGACCGCCAAGGCGCGGGGCGCAGAGGCCATGCCCCAGGGCCCTGCCAGGCACCCTCTCCTCCCTGGGTGCGGTGGGCCCTTACCGTGCTCCCCGACCACGTGCTGGATCTTCTCGTAGGGGCCGGGGCCCGCCCAGGCTCGGGGGGGCTGTGCCCTGTGGCTCTCGGGTGCCCGGCCCGCTTGCCCTTGGGCCCGGGGCTAATGCTGCCCTTGCTGCCAACCAGACCCGAAGGCAGGATGGTGGGGTAGTTCATGGTGCCCAGCCCTGAGGCCAGCTTGAGGCTGGCGGCAGCGGTGGCTGCAGCACGTGCCACCCGGGCCCTCTCCTGAGGCCCCTCCACGTGGCAGCCGGCGTGGTAGATGCTGTGCACAGATTCGGCGTCGGGCGGCCTGTGGCCCGGGGACGGCGGCGAGGGTGGCACACCGGTCGGGACCAGCCTGTTGTCGCGGGCGCCTGGCTCGGCCCCGGGCCTGCGAGGGCTGCCATGGCTGAAGTGGTAGTGGTGGTGGTGGTGGTGGTGGTGGTGGTACACCAGGTGGTGCACGGAGGCCGCGCCCCTGCCCGCCCGGCGCTGCCGACGCCCGGGTCCCGTGCCCTGCAGGCTGCCGCTGGGGTCCACCTTCTTGCGCCAGCGGCTCTGCCAGCGGGCGTAGAGACGAAGGCCGCGGCGCTTGACCTTGCGGAAGACGTGGCCCACGTACTTGAGCAGCTCCTCGTAGCAGCTGCCGGGCTCCGAGAAGCTGGCCAGCGTGCTGTCGTTGGACAGGTAGCGGGCACGCTGCTCCCGCATCAGCTGGTTCTCCCGCTGCTTGGTCTCCGAGAACTGCGTGGCGATCACCACCAGGCACAGGTTGATCATGAAGAAGGAGCCCACCTGTGGCGGGGCGGGCGTGACCACCAGGCCGGCTCCCTGCCCGTCAGGCAGGGCAGGACACGGGCCGCCCAGCACGCCCGCCACGCCTGTCCCCGCCCACAGCCGTACTCACGATGATGAGCAGGATGAAGTAGATGAAGTTGTAGAAGGAGTGGGCGTCCATGACGTAGTACATGATGTCCACCCAGCCCTCCAGCGTGATCACCTGGGGAGGCAGGTGGCTGCAGCCCAGCCCGGCCAGCAGCCCACGTCCCACCCCGCCGCCCTTCCGGAGCCCCGCCACGCCCCACTGCCCACCTGGAAGATGGCGATCCAGGCGTAGCCAATGTTGTCGAAGTTGATGGCGCCGTTGTGGGGGTTGAGGTCCCCGGAGCGGCACACGTTGTAGTACTGGTTCCAGTTGATGCAGGCGTTGTGGCCAGCGCCCGTGGCCTGGGGCTGCGCGTAGGCCTCCCAGCCCAGCGTGCACTGCACGCGCAGCTCCCGGCGGCTGGGGATGTGCGAGCACTTCTGCATGCCGTTGTCCCGGCGCGAGGAGCAGATGAACGGGTTCTCCTCGCCCTCTTCCGTCTGGTAGTATGGACGCAGGAAGGTCAGGTTGTTGTTCCTGCAGGGCAGTGGGGCCAGGGCCGGTCAGGTCGGTGCCCAGGGCCCGCTGGGCCCCCTCAGGAGCTGAGCTCAGAATGTGACTACCCCAATGGGACCCCCACCCCTGCCCCCAGGCAAGGGGGTGCAGGGCAAGAGCCTGTGGGCATGAGCACCAAGGGCAAAGGCGGACCCACCCCTTGGCACTGCTAGGGCACGGCCAGGTCCTGGCCAGGGGACCTGCGAGCCCACTGACATGGCTGCAGAGGCCCCCTGGGCTCCCCTGATGGCCAGGCCTGGGACGTGGGCCAGGGGACGCCAAGCACTCTGGGGACCACTGGAGTCTCCTTCTGGGTCCCTCCAGCCCTCCAGCCAGCCCTCCCCAGGTCTCCCAGGCCCCGGTGAGGGGCACGGAGGAGTCAGAAGTAGACACTGGCATCTGTGCAGGACTGTCCTTCGGGAGGAGGCAGCACTGAGCCCGGCTGCCCCTCCAGCGGGCCTCTGGGGCTGCAGACTCGCAGTGACAAACCCCTCACACCCCAGACGGGCACAGGGAAGCTGCTGTGCCCCTCCTGAGCAGGGCTGGGCCCTCCAGGTAAGGCCTCTCAGCCCGGGCGCACCCGAGAGCGTGCAGGAGGGGTCCAGGAGTGAGTGGGAGCTCAACCCCGGCAGGGCCTCCCTACCAGGCCTCCCAGATGTCCTGCTGGTGGACAGCCTGATGCCCAAGACATAGAGCAACAGGGAGAAGAGACAGACGCAAAGGAAACAGACCCAGGCAGAAAACTGAGACCTGAAAGCCAGGACCTTGCTTCAAACCAGGGGGACTCCCAGCAGGGAGCACTCAGGGTGGAAGGAGCCAGAGGCAAGGCCCGCAGGGCCAGCGGGGCCTTGTGTTGAGGCGGGTTCTGCACACCTGACAAACGCACTATCCAGGAAGCAGCGGTTCCGCAGCAGGCCGGCCCAGAGCTGGACACCAACAATGCCAAAGATGAAGAAGACGAAGAAGCAGAGCAGCAGGACATTCCCCAGCATGGGCAGCGTGTCCAGCAGCAGGGTGACCAGGATCCTCATGCCTGCAGGAGGCAGAGCTTCTGGTCAGCTCAGCAGAGCCTCCTAAAGGGTGCTGGGGTCCCCACCCTCCCTGAGATGGCCGGATTTCCACTGTGTGCACCTGTGCCCAGGGAGCGCAGGGGTGAGCTGTGCCAGTCCCACCTTGACCTGCTGCAGGCCCTGAGGGACACTCCTGGGTCACAGCCACACCCAGCGGGGAACAGGCTGCAGCTCCCAGTGGGTGAGAGCGAGCTACTTCCTGCTCCCTTTAGATGGCAGGGTCATGGCCACATGGGCCTGACACACCCCTCCAGGTCTGCGGGGAGACTGGCCTGTGGCAGCCCAGCCTCTCGGGCTCCCAGCAGGCGGGGCTCTGTCTATTCCCAGTGGGAATTGCACTGGAGCAGGGCCTTGGAGCCCCTCACCGAGGGGCACAGCTTCTGGAGGCAGGCCCGAGGCCCCTGGCCACACGAACCCAGGACATCCAGGAAGTGGGTCAGCCCAGACCCAGGTTCCCTGCTAGTCCTCAGGAGGGGCCATTCCTCAAGGCCCAAGCAGGGTCGGGCCAGGCTGAGGCTGTGGGCAGAGTCCTAGGCCACATGGTTGGGCAAGGGGAGGGGTACCAAGATGTCACAGAGGCCTGAGGGTGGCAATGGCAGAATGGGCCCCCAGTCTTGGGGAAGTTCAAGCTGGGAGGAACGCTGAAGTCTTAAAAACAGAGAGAGGAACAGAGTCACAGGGGACAGACAGACACCATCAGTGGGCTGTACTCTGGCCAGACAGCAACTGGCTCAAAGTTGTCACATTACCCAGGGGCCAGAGTGGACTCCTGGCAGACAGCGGAAGGCAGCCCTTAATATGTCCTGGGGCTCATGATGAGGAAGGAGCGCTCGCTCCCATATGGAGAATCACCCTGCGTTTGGGACAGGACATAGGCCTAACCAGCAGCAGACATCCGTGGACTGAGCTAGGTCACTCTGCTGCTCCAACGGGTGGGCCTGGTGGAGGGGGCCGCTGGCTGCTGAGTGGACTGAGCGCATAGAGGATGCCATGCAACATGCCAAGCATCACACCTGCATCCCCTCACCTCACCCCCTTGGGGGGTTCACTTCTTCACTATTACAGTGGGAAAGGGGCTCAGAGAGGTTCAGTAACTTGCCCAGTCCCACCCAGCATGGGTGCCCCACTGACCCTGGAGGTTAGAGCAGGCAGGGCAGGTGGAAGGCTGGCCAGGGGGAAAAAAGGCACAACCCTGACCCACCTGCCCTTCGCTGGAGTTGGTGGCCCCAGCAATGGTGCGCCTGCCTAGGAGTGTGACAGCTGGTGGTGGCAGGGGACCACACCCCTGGTGCCAAGGCCACCGGGACCCAGGTTAGGCAGATGGAAGAGCAATCACACATGAACCCACAGAGCCTCAGCCGTGCGTACGCACCCCTCCTGCGGCTTTGTGGGCTCTGACCCCTGCCCCCAAACCAAGAGCTGCGCCCGAGCACTCAACACAAGAAAACCCCACACTGCCCTGGAAGCGGGCAGGTGGCCAGCGTCGGCGGAGGCCACATCCCAGGAGGCAGCGGGTCTCAGGAAGCTCCCCTCCGGCACAGCAGGAGCCCTTGGTCTCCCCGTCCCTGCCAGGGGCATGCCCTGGCCCCTGGGCGCTCCCCTCCCTGCCTGGGATCGGCCCTCCTCCCCGTCCCTGCCAGGGGCATGCCCTGGCCCCTGGGCGCTCCCCTCCCTGCCTGGGATCAGCCCTCCACCCCATCCCTGCCAGGGGCATGCCCTGGCCCCTGGGCGCTCCCCTCCCTGCCTGGGATCGGCCCTCCTCACTCCCAAGTCCAGCCCCACTGCCCCATCTGGGAGGGACAGGCAGTAGCCACACAAGGACCTAGAAGCTGACCCTACCGCAAGCCACACTGGGACGGCCACACGAAGCCGCCAGGACCTGCTCAGCTCCAGCTGGCTCCAGAGTCACAGCAGCCCCTGACCGGGACCACACGAACCCCAAATGCCCATCACGTCCTGGCCTGGATCTCCCCAGGAAGGAAGCAGGTCCCCAGGGCCCAGGCAAGCACCAGGGTGGCCCCACGGCCCCCAGCACCAGGGCCAGAGTGCCCTGGGGCCGTCAGCTCCCAGGCTGTGCCCCAGCGAACCCCAGGACTCCACAGGGCAGGCGGCATGGGCAGGTGGCAGGACAGGCGGGTCTGCCTGCTCCAGGTGGGGCCGGTCACTTACTGGGCACGCGGTTGATGGCGCGGAGGGGCCGCAGCACGCGCACGGTGCGGATTGCAGAGAGGCTGACGTTGTGTCCGTCCAGGGAGTACTCCATCATGCTGCAGAGGCAGGAGGCCGGTCGCAGTCCTGCGCCCAGCAGGCCGCCCCTCCACCCTCGGGCACCCTCCCGCCCGCGGGCACCCAGCTGCGTACCCCGCCATGACGATGAAGAAGTCCAGCCGGTTCCAGGTGTCCCCCAGGTAGCACTTCTGCCCAAACAGCCCCAGGGCCACCATCTTGATGACCATCTCCACCGCGAAGAAGGCGAAGATGAAGTCGTCAAAGGCCTGGGGGGAGCAGAGGTCAGGACGGGCTGGCCCCTGGGGCCCGCCCTCCGCCCTGCCGCCCGCCCACCTCCAGGATGCTGCAGCGCTCCGAGCGGCACTCGAGGTCCTCGCAGGGCCGGAACATGCCCAGGGTCACACAGTTGAGCATGATGACCAGCATGCTGACGTGCTCGAACCATGTGGGGGCGTTAAGGACCACGTGCAGTGGACGGCCCCCACCACCCACCAGTCGCACCCGACCCCCACGTCCCCCAGTGCAGCGGGTCACCCCAGCCACTTGGCACCAGAACGCCAGTCCATTCCCGGAGGGACCAGCAGGTGGCACCCTAGCTCTGCGCCTGACTGGAGTCCGTAGCTCTGGGGAGAATCTGCTGCCCTCTGGCCTGCCCGCCAGTTGACCCCTCAAGAACTCCTAGGACAGGGGCCCTGCAGCTGGCCGGCTATGTCACCTGAGGCTTGTGAGGGAGGCTCAGAGGCTCCCAGGCTCTCCAGGGCCTGGCCAGCTCCATGGGGGTCAGGCTGTGGGGAGCTGCAGGCTGGGGGCCCAGGGCAGGGGCACCCCACCCCGACAGCCCACCCCAGGCCAGGCCCATCCAACAATGGTGGCTCTCCATGTGCTCCTCACCCAAGGCCAGGACCACTGAAGAGCAGGCAAGGGGGGAGCTGGCTTGGGAGACCTGGATCGCGTGACCTTCTAAAAGAAGACCTGTAGAACACAGTAGGGAAGCCACGTCCCACCTGCTGCCCCACCTTCCAACCACCTGCCCCAGCCACTCTTGCCAGGCCTGGCTTCAAGTCTTCTGACAGGCGATACTGAGCAGGCCACTTGCCTCTGAACCTTGGTGCCCCTGGGCCCCCTCGCAGGTCACTACCCCCTGGCCACCCCCCCGCCACTGCCCTTTAAGTGGGTCGCTGCCCCTGGCCACTTCCCCACTGCTCTGTGGCGGGTCGATCTGTAGTTCAGCCAGGTGAAGGCAACTGGCAGAGGCTCAGAATCCCCCCCCCAGCAAATGGAGCTCCAGCAATTGGGGGCACCGGCACAGGGACAGTGGCCTTCTGGGGCTGGCCCCATCCCTCAGATGGTACAAACAAGGGAAGGGACAGGCCAGAGGCAGAGCACCCTCCTGTGCACCCCTCCACGGAGGGACCCCAGCCCCTCTCCCCACCCATGGAGTCAGGCCCCAGCCCAGGGCTGCCAGGTGCCGGGCTTGGAGCCTCCAGTGGAACCCACCTTTGGGATTACACAAGGCTGCAGGAAAGGGGTCACCTCCCACCGGGCAGCTCTCCTCCCTGGTGCCTGGCTCAGCGCTCTCCAAGGGCAGCAGGGCCCTGACCAGCACACACTAGCACGCAGCTCCGTGCAAAGCTCACTCAGATGGCCTCTCGTGTGGGCAACTGATGGGGCGCCAGGGGACTAGGCCGTACCTGCAATGTCCTGGCTTCCCCTGGCCACGGGACCCTATTCTGGCTCCAGCCCTGGGAGCTGCCTCAGGTTCAGGGCAGCCCTGCCCGCCTCCCCGGGCACTCTGCTCCAGCCACACGGGGCCTGTCTGGGCCTGACGTGGTGGAGAAGGCAGCTCCCTGAGCTGGGAGGGGCGGTGCTCCAGGTTAACAGGAGCAGCAGCAGGGAGCACAAAGGCCACAGGGACGAGAGCCCGCTGCACCTGCTGGCAGGGCGCCCTCATCAGAGGAGCCGGGGGCGGGGCGCCCACCGGGCAGGCTCTGCTGAGGCCACGTCAGGCCAACCGGCTAAGTCCTGGCTCCGGAGGCAGGTCCTCCCCATCCCCTCACACCCCACAATTAGACCCGCCACGATGGGAACTGCTGCAGAGAGCACCCCCAGGATGACACAGGCCATCGGGAGTGACCAGAGGGCCAGAGGCTCCCAGGACTGTGCACAGGGGTGTCAGGACACACAGTCCACATCCTGCCCTGTGAAGACAATTCTCATGTGTCACGCCACCCCTGGTCACACTGAGGACAGGGGGCATCAACCAGTCACGCTGCACGGGGCCCAGTGACTTCCAGTGGCTTAATTACACAGATGGGTTTTCTGGGTCTTAATTAAAATTCCTGTAGGTTCTGAACAGACTTCTACAAATCAGAATCAATTTCCACTGTGGACCAGAGGAAGAAAGGCCAACGTGTGGACAGGCGCTGGGGATGCCCAGGGCCTGCCGCTGGAGGAGCAGCCAGGGGACTCAGCAGCGTGGGGCCTGGGCCTGACTCAGCCCACTGACGGCTTCTCCGGGAGGGCTCCCTCAGCGAGGCTCCACCAGGCCCTGGGCCGCAAGCAGCCAGGACCGAGAAGCCAGGGAGGGGCTTGCAAAGGGGCTTAGGTCTAGTCCCTGGGGCCTCCTCAGGCAGTGCCCACTCTGGGGGCCCCGTGCTCCCAATGTGCACCCCCTTCCTCCCTCACCTCTCAGGGCTCAGTCACTGCCCTCAGGCAGCTCTCCCGGGACGCGAGCCACTATCCAGCTAAGAGAAGGCTCCACCAGGGAGTTCTGGACATGGCTCCCGCTCTCAGACCCTCGGGCCTCCTGCTGCAGAGGGCAGTTTCCCTTGGGGGTCCTGGAACAGAGGCACCACCCCGGCCTTCCTGGGACAGGACAGGCCCTGCCCTCTTTCCACTGGGCTGTCAGCCCACAGTGCCCACACCTAAGTTTCTCTGCCTCTCAGGGTCACAGCTGGGCACTTTCCAAGGAGCTGGGCTCCACAGCACCCCAGACAGACTCCCCGGATGTCACCTCCCCGCAGGGAAGAGGGGTGCTGTGAGGCCCTGGTGGCTGCTGTCCATGGTGCTGAAGCAGTCAACCCACCCCGGCCAGCCCGAGTGCAGGGCTGGGAAGGCAGGGACAGGGGGCACTGGGGCTCCCCGATGGGCTGGAGCTGTGCAGCTCTTCCTGGAAGCCACCCGTCATCTGCCCCTCATGTGGGGGAGTCGAGAAGGCTGGGCTTGGGTCTGCGGCAGGAGCCCCAAGGCGCTGCCTAGATGTGAGGGAGGCCAGACCCCAGCTGCGCAGGGCCACCTTCGCTGTTGACCTGTCGCTTAGGGTCCCCACCTGCCCCCAGCTACCCATGTGACATGTCTGCACTAAAGTTGGGGACAAGAGCCCAACCCCAATTCTACCACCACCAGCCCCTCACACTCTGAGGAATAGGGTTCCAGTGGCATTCCGGACATGGGGACGGATGCGGGCCCTGGAACCCTGTGGGCTGGGCCCCTCCACAGGGACCCTAGATGGCACATGCTCTCACCATGCAGCAGGAAGGGCAGGGTGGCAGAGACTGGGGTCTGCTGTGCCCCACTGGGAGAGACCAGCAAGGTCCCAGAGCCCCAGGCTGGCTTCAGCTTGTCCTTGCAACAACAGGAAGTGCAGTCATGCTAACTGGGCCAGGGTCTGGGACTCCAGGCATGGATGCTGCCCTGCCCCATGGTCAGAGTGGCCCCCAAGCAGGACAAGTGCCCCTGGGAATCCCAGGCGGGGACCCTGCTGAGCTGCATCATGAAAGGCAGCTGGATACTGCCGAGCTCTGCTGCCGGGAGGATTAGGAGGCACCTAGCAGCCTCGCCCCGCCTGCAGCCCCAGAGCAATCTGCTCAGGCAGCTAAGCTCCATTAGGTCAAATCCAGAACAGCTTGGCGTGCGCACTGAGCCTGGGCAGGAGGGGAGCCAGGGCCAAGTCGCTCCACTCTGGCACGCTCTCCTCTCCGCGTGGACCCCTAGCTGGGGGCCCTCCCTGCCCGCTCTGCAGATGGGGCCCGCGTGCCGCCCGCTGCCCTGCCTGCCCTGGTTCTCGGAAGCACTCAGCCTTACTTCTCCAATTTGCTCAAGGAGAAAGGCATCTTTATTCATGGGAGAAAACCGGACTTGCGGAAGGAACAGCCGGGCCCAGCGGAGGCCAGCATGCTGGGGAACCTGAGCAGGTCCCTGGGGAGGCACGGGCGGGGCACAGGGACGCGGGCAGAGCCCCAGGCTGACCCTCCTCTCTGCCCTGCATCTTCTGGTGTCTGGCATGGTGGACCCCGGCACTGCTCGTCCAGTCGCACAGCACGGCACGTCGCAGGTGGGCTGCGGTCCCCAGCCTCCTGGGCTGTCCTGGCTCAGGGACCACAGGATGCTCAGGGTTCTGACTGGCGCACGGCACTGTCAGCAGAGTCCTGCCCTCCAGACAGGCAGCACCTGGTCACACTGGCCAGGCCAAGGGAGTCCCCGGCCTTCCGTGTTTCCCAGCACACAACTTGCCCAGCGACAGGCACACGGCAGGCCCTTCCCTGGGCTGGGGTGGAGACACTGGGATGATGGGCTCTCCCAGCCCACGTGGCAGGAACCCCGCAGCAAGGTCGCAGTCAGTGCCCAGCCCAAGGCTCCAGCCACCCAGTCAGACCCCAGGACCACCGGGATATGGCAAGCTTGCTTTGGAGCTGGGAGGAGGGACTGGAGCCCGGCAGTTCCTCACAAAGGCAGAGGCAGGGCTCCGCGCAGCCAGCAGTACCGTTCCTGGGCGCACCGAGGCCAGAGCAGAACCTGGCATTCTCAAGCAGGCGCGTCCACGGCGTCGGCAGCCACAGGCAGAAACAGTCACACAGGCCATTCGCGCCAGGATGTGGCACTCGGCCACAGGCAAGGGCGAAGCCAGTGCCTGTTCAGCTATAGACCACCTGGGACCTGCTCTTGAGCCACGCAGATGAGGGGCAGAGGGCACGGGCATGCGAGCCCAGCATGGCAAGTACACCCACCAGGAGAGCCAGGACAGAGGCTGGCAGAGACCCCAGGGCCATGGCCAAGGCTGCACCCGGCTGGCTGACTGGCCCACTCTGTAGGGTCAGGGCGCGTGCAGGGGTGGTCTCCAGCAGTGGGATGGGAGGACCCGCTGGGCAGACGCACGGGAGGGGGGGGGGCACGGCCGAGGACACGTGCTCTTGCTCACTCGCCTGCGCAGGGCTGAGGCCAGATGCTCCCCACTCCTCCCCTCACGCCAGTTCCAGCCTGAGAGCTGGCTCCCACCGCTCCGTGTTGGCAGCTCATTGGTCCCACAGACCCCAGCTCACTACTCAAGACCCAGGGTCCTGTGCCTGGCTCCACCTGCTTGGGCAGAGACCACACCGCACCGTACATCCACTGCCCACTGTGAAACACAGACAGCCCTCCAGGAGGTCCAGCTCTGCCCTTGCTCCTGCCCTGCCTTCTTGCCCTGTACGAGCTACCTCCAGGCATCTGCTTCTAAATCCAACAGCTGACCAAGGCACTCCCCTGCTCAAAACCCTGTTGTGACTCCCTAGTGCCCTGGGCACAGAGTTCAAACCACAGCCCTCTGGACTGGCCCCAGTAAAGCCATGTCTGATCCCACCTAGCCCTGGCTGTTGCAGGAACCCAACCTTTCGCTCCTTCCTATAGTGACCACTCAGCTCACAGGATGGCCCTCCCCAGCAGGCCTGTGGTCATCATGGAGGGTCTGAGCAAGTGACCATGAGGGCCTTCACTGGTGCTGGACTTGGGGGAAGGCCACCCTGGTCAGGAGGCTCCGGGAAGAGATGGGGCCTACAGAAAGCTCACAAGGAGTGGGAAGGAATGCTGGTCAGGCACTGGCCTGCGAAGGTGGACGTCCTCCTGGGAGGGGCTGCCAGATCTGGAGATGTGGGGAATGGAGCCCAGGTTGACCACATGACCCTGCGGCCCCACCTAGGGTTCCCCTGACACAGGGCACTTGAGCTACTGTAGGCAGGGACCTGGGTGTGGACTCGCCCAGGCCACACACCACCTTCCTGACTGCAAGGCCTGCACCAAGTCCCCCGGGGCCAGGACAAGACCTCACTGCCCTGCCGTGGCCCCAGCCTCAGGCAGGGAGGTGACAGAAACCCCAAACCTGCGGGACCAGCACCTGGCAGCCCCGTGGGCATCTCTCGGCCTCCAGGGCTCTTGGGCAGCGCAGGGCTGCTCCAAGGACTCACTGGTGGAAAGAAGCCTCTCTTCCCTCCAGAGGCTGTTGACACGGTGATAGCTGCTAACAAGGGAGGTCCAGTCACCCCGGCCAGGTGCGGAGCCGCACGGCCGGGATCCCAGGCACTGCAGGGAGCGTACAGAGGTCTCACTTGTTCAGGGCAGGGGCGGGCTCCTGGGAGGGGTTGGGGACAGGCAGTTGGAAGTGACATGGCCCCAAGGGGTCAGGAGGCAGGCACCCCACACTGTCTGAAGACGGCTGCACAGGGGGCACGAGGCCAGGTGACAGCCTCAGGTTCCCAACTAGTCCCAGCTTGGGGAACAGGGTGCTGTCCACGTCCTGTTTCCTGGATGCTTGGAGGTGGAGGCTCAGCATAGGTGCGAACATCTGTCCCGACCACCACGGGGGGCAGCAGAAGCCCCTGGTCCCTTCCTCCTCCAGGGCTAGCAGCCTCAAGGTGGCTCGGCAGGGCTGTGACGGGCAGGCTCAGCTTCCACGGGTGCTGAGGTGGGGCCCTGGGCTTGGGTCTTGGCACGTCCACCATCACCTCCACCCGCCACAAGAAGGCGGGCAAAGCCGTAGGGCAAAGCTGGACTGAGCCAGGTGGGCCGTCCCTGCCAATTCACCACCTCTGTCCAGGGACGGGGGTGCCGGGGCTGTGGGCTCTCCCAGCCTCTGTCCCCGCCCGCCCCCTCTGCCCTGGCCACTCTGGGAGACCCCATGCCCTCTTCCCCTGTGGCCCGAGGGCCGGGCCGTGACTCACGCTCGGCTCAGCCTGGCTGGGGCTGGGGAGCGAGGCATGGCCAGGCAGTGTGGCCCGAGGGCCGGGCCGTGACTCACGCTCGGCTCAGCCCGGCTGGGGCTGGGGAGCGAGGCAGCAGCCAAACCCGGCCAAACATGGACCTGCTTGTTCTCCAGCTGCTCCGGGTCACACGGGGGAGGTGGGGGCTGGGCAGTCCATGGGCGAGTGCACCTCCCACTGAGGCCAGGGCACAGGAGCCCCTCCACACGGCGGCCCCGGGGTCAGAGGTCACTCCTGAGCGGTGGGCTCCAGCGGCCAGAACGTTCCTCCTCATCCTCAGCTTCTCCTGTGCCAGCAGCCTCAAGCCTCGGCCCTCTCGGAGCGTCCTGCTTCTGCAGCAGCCTTTGCCTGCGGTGGCACCCCGGTGGCTGAGGCCTGCCAGCTGCTGTGACCGGAGCAGCGCATGGCAGATGCCCTGGTCCCCACCTGCAGGACTGCTGAGCTAACCCAGGCCAGGTTCTCACCCTGGCTGGGGCCATGCCCAGGGGGACCGGCTGCCCCTCATTCTAGCCAAGGGGGCCCAGCCAGCGGGGCCCAGAACCAGACAAGGAGTGCTCTGAGGCCCCTCCGGTGGGCACCAGGTCTCCGGGTCTAGGAACGGACAGGGCTGGGCGGCGGTTCCTCGCCCGCTCGACACCCTGGAGCCTGCAGCTCCTCTAACTCCCCAAAACCCGCCAACGAGGGAAAGCACTGGCCCCCCCTCTGCTCCTGACACAGCTCGACCCAAGCCACTCAGGCACAGCTGTGCTGCAGCACCAGAGCCCACCCTCGGGTCCCGCTGCACAGGACGGCAGGCTGGCCCTGCCCACCCCTTGGTGGCAGCGTGTGTGCCGGTGGCAACAACAGCAAGCGCTGTGGGGCCAGAGCCCAGGACCTTCCTGGGCTTGGACACGCAGCTCTGGCTCAGCCCACTGGGGACAAGCAGGCTTGGGAACTGCCCTAGAGACCCCCCTCCAGGCTGGATTTGCCCTGGGGGCAGAAGGCAGGAGGGGCCAGCCACATCAGGGGATACTCTCCTAGTCACACCCTGCCCCTCTGGGTCCCCTGCAGGGAGCCTCTGCACACACTCCAGGCTCTGGAAGGAGGGGGGGGGCAGTGGGAACAGAGCTGGGGGACCCTGCAGAAGATGACCGTCTGCCTGCAGGGAAGGCCTTCAGGCCTGCTCTGCTGGAATTCTCTGGGCCAGAAATAACTGCCCAAGCACCACTGCACAGCTGCCTATGGCCCAAATTAGAGACCCCAGGGGACTGGATGCTCCTTCCATGGGAACGCAGCCTGAGCTCTGGAGCCTGCTGCTCTTCAGGTCAGACAGCCAGCCAGGGGGCCCTCGCTGAGACTCCTTGCTGCAAGAGAACCAGGCGGACCTGTCTGCTTGCAGCCCCAAGCCACATCAGTCCTCAGTAGGCTGGCTGGCAGGGGTGCCGGGTGCTGGCCTGGGGCACCAGGGCCGGGCTGGCCCAGACGTCAGAACCAGAGCAGTCTGGAGGCTGAGGACAGGCCCCATCTCACGCTGTCTGTCCAGGAAGTGGGGGGTGGGGCAGGGTGCAGGGCCTGTCTGCCCGTCACCACACCCCGCTCCCATCTGCAGCTTTGCCAGCCATGCCTGACCACCCTGGCCCAGGCCCCTCTCCCCAACCCTGCTGCACATGACGGCAGAGAGGCGGCCACACCCAGGAAAGAGAAGGCCAGGAGGGGCTGCTCCTGAGAGCAAGCCCTCCGACGTCCCCATGACCACTGCCCTGTGTGCCTGCTGAGGGTCCAGGGGTCTGGTCTGCACCTCGAGAGGAGGAAGACTGGGCACCAGGGGGTGACCCTGGTGACGATGCACCTCTTGCCTTGGCACACTGCTGGTGACACCAAGGTCTCACCAGTGTGAAAACCCAGCTCATCTGAACGGATGCCCATGCACGTGGGGAGCCACTCACCCCGCCACACAGGCACACAGAAAGGCACAAGGGGGGTGGCCACCGTATCCAGCGTCCACAGGAAGCCAGGAACCCTGCAGCAGGCGTTGCTGGGCAACTGGGTCGTGTATTAGAAAGGAGGCGGCTGGCGGCACAGCCCCACACTCTCCCACGGCACAGCGGAAACACCCGCCAGGCTCTCAGCCTGCACCCTGACGCATGCAGACTGACCCCATCCAGGGCCCCCAGCAGAGCTCCCAGCACAGAGCCTCCGCACCCTCCCTGCGGCCCCGGGGCACAGGGGATGGGGCAGGCACTTCAGTGACTCTGCTTTGAGAGAGGCTGGAGACCAGTGCACGGGGATGGTTGGTCCCACCAGGTCCAGTCCAGGACTCCACGGCTGGTGCCCATTGACCACTCATGGCCATCATGGCCAGCACCTCATGGAGATCCCAGGACGCAGTGGCAACCCCACTGGGTGGAGCTGGTCTTCCATCTCCTGGGAGCTGTTCACTGAGGCCCAGGTCAGCCCAGTGTGTGGAGGACCAAGTGGGCTGCTTCAGAACTGAAGCCCAGCAAAGGCCCCCTACCCCAGGAAGCAGCACCTGGAACCTTCTACAGCAAGTCCCTGGCACTGGGAGTGCGGCTGGTGCTCATGCTCCAGAGTGACTGCTAGGACAGACATGGCAGGACACTGGCCGTGCCTCCCACTGTCTGGCCTCCTGCCCAGCTCAGAACCCCCAAGTCCCGAAGGTCCCCAGAGCCCCTCACTGTCTTCGTCCACCACCCTGGGCTCAGATCTGGCCACTGTAAGCTTCGTCCACCTGCTTGAAGGGCTGCCAGATGTTCCCATCTCACAGGTGGACAGGGTCATGCAGCAAGTCCAAAGCTGGTGGGGCGGCCCGTGGCCCCGTGCACCTCCTCCCAGCCCATGGAGAGGCCTCGCACCCAAGCTAGGCTGAGCTGGGCCCCAGCACCCCAGCACCCTGGATGCCCTGCCTGCCTCTGGAGCCCAAAGGTCACTCACTATGGAGGCTGAAATAAGCTGCCTCTGGCCTTGGCCCTGCCCTCCCTCCACTGCCACCTTATTAATAGCAGCGACATTTTAAAAAGGTGGCCCAGACCCTTGGAAAGTCTGATTTCAAAGTAAATCTAGAAAGACTCTGGTTCCTGGGGGCTGCTGCCCGGGCCTCAACCTGGGCCTGACATGCACACACTGCGGCCACTGCATCCTCATTCCTGTCCTGGGAGCCTGCCCACACTGCAGGACTGCGGGTCCTGTTGAAGCCAAGCTCTGCTGAGGTCAGTGTGCAGGGCTGCCCCAGGTGGCCCCTGGCCCCACACACCTGCCTCAGGTGGAAGGTCACTTCTGCCTGATAGTGCGGGAACACGGACGTGTGCTGGGTGCCGGGGCCTCACGCAGGGTAGGTCAGGAAGGGGTGCTGCAGCTGTGAGCCACCAAGCATGGGTCACAGGCTACAATCCTCAATTTTAAGTCTCAGCCTCCAGGCCAGAAGTCTGGGCTTGGGTGCTGGCAGGGACCGGCTCTGGGGGCCACAGTGGATGCAGAGCAACCACTTCTTCTGTGTCCAGAGGTCTCTGCGAACCTTTTCTCAGGGCGCTGACCCCATCCGCAGGGTCCCCATGGCCTCATCTAGTGCAGACCTTTTCCAAGGCCCCACCTCCTGAAATCACCACATTAGGAGCAGGATTTCAACATCTGAATCTGGGGACAGGAGCATTCTGTCCACAGCAAAGGCTTCCTCCCCCCAGGCCCAGGGGCCTTCTGCTATAGGCTCAGTTGTCTCCCTTGGATTCCTACACAGAAACCAAACCCCAGCACGCGCCTGCACCTGCAGAGAGGACCTGTGCACAGGTGACTAAGGTAAATCGAGGCCACAAGGGCGGAACCCTAGTCCATTCTGACGTGTGTCCTTACGCAGGATTCAGGGCAGACAAATGCAGAGGGACGACCCCATGGTGACACCAGGAGAAGGCACCGTCTGCAAGCCCAGGACAGACTGGCCCTGTCCACACCTGGATTCTGGACATCCAGCTTCCAGAATCACCAGGTGACACACCTGTGTCGTCTGAGCCACTGCCAATAGCTGGTAGTGGTAGTCCTAGTGGCCCTGACTGTAGCGCCATGACGTCTCTGGGGCCCCTCTCCACCCTGGCCAGTCCTGGCTCACCCCAAGCTGGGAGCTTCTGGGGCAGGTTTGGTCAGGATGCTGTCAGGACCCAGTTCCAAAGCTGGGGTGGACAAGGGAGCCCTGGGGGAGTGGCCAGAGTAGGACAGGACATGGCTAAGACAGAGATGATGAGAAAGCAGACACTTCCCAGCCAGGGTGGCCCCCAGCACTGACCCTCCCAGCACTGACCCTCTGCAGGTGGCTAAACTGAGGCTCAGGACAGTCTCCTGCCAGCTCAGAGCATCCAGGTCTGGCCACCCCTCCCCAGTGCCCCAGAGACAGGAGTCAAACACACACACACACACACACACACACACACACACACAGACAATTTCACTTGCCACAGAGGGTGCAGGAGCTGTCTGGACCAAGGCACAGCAGAGTTGTGCCCAGCACCCCAAGCCCCAGACTAGGGAGGCCCCATCAGACACCAATTAGCCTGGCTCGGCTGGAGCTGTCGGGGAAGCTCTGGTACAAACATTTCCAACAGCAGGTCTGCCTTTAACGCGTGGAGCGTCTTTGAGCCCAGACCCCAGCTGAGCTGTTGTCCAGCCAACCTGTAGAGCAATGAAAGGGACCACACAGGGCCCTGCGAAGCATGTCCACGTGACCAGGTGGGAGGAGGCACGCAGCTTCCCCGGGGCCTGAGGCTGCCCCCTCGTCCTGGACACATGGCAGCCCTGGCCAGGTGTGGACAGGGAGCCAGGATGACCCACGCTGCTGGCTGGGGCCTGTGGGAGAAGGGGGGCCAGGGTCCTCCGACACTGGTGCTAGCCGCTGGGCATACCCTTGCGGCCACGCCTCTGCCCCAGCACACCTGCACCTGCAACACCCAATTCCTTTCCTGTTTCCGAAACCCTCCAAACCCACAAGGTTCCTCCTCCACTGCCCTCTGGCTCACCGAGCACCCGCTGCCCCTAAGGGACTGGTGTCACTGAGCTGGGCACGGGGCTGGTGAAGGACAGGTGTACCAGGGGTCCACTGGAGGCCGCAGCAAGGCGAGGCACCAAGAGTGCTGAGGGAGGAAGCCCTGTCTGGGGTTAAGGAGATCACCCCACCCACACCCAGGCTTCAGGGTGCAAACCCTCCGGAGGGGCCCTCCAGGGGCCAGGGACCCTGTGTACAGCAGACCATGTGCCCAGCAGGGCTGCGGACACAAACCACTATGTAGTAGGCCTCCGTCTACCTATAAGAGGCGCGCCTGGGCTCATGCCAGGGCAGAGCACGGCAGGCCCCCCACGGCCACCCAGTCAGCCTCAGGGGTGGCCAGGTCGGGCCGGGTGCCCCCTGCTGACCGCAGACCCAGGCCCTGGGGAGTCTCCTGGCCCATGCCGTGCCGACTGGCCCAGCTGGCTCCCCTCCAGCTGCTGTGTCTGAATCGATCCCTAATAACTCGATCCATTATGTTGGAACAGAATTCTTGGAAACCGGCAGGAAAAGAAGGTTCTGTGAATCGTCTGAGTCATTTTTTTAAACTAACAATGGGCGCCTCTCCCCTCCCTGGCGCAACGGGCTATCCACACACTGCTGTCGCGTGTTCCGGAAGGTGCCGGCTGCCCCTGCTGGGGGAGGCCCCCCACAGCTCTGTGCAGAGCAGGGTCTTCCCTCCCCAGCAGACGGAGGCCCCGTCCCTCCCTCCCTGCCTCCGGCTTGGCCGTGTCCCAGCTCCCGCCCCCTCGAATCCCGCCGACCCATGGGCTCTGCCTGCCCACAGCTGGGGGAATCCTGGTGCTGGCTCCCCAGGACGGTGCGGGGAGAGCCCCATGCTGCTGGCGACCAGCCGCATTTACGTTCAGCGGCTGCAGCGTTACTCCCGCCTCCCAGGCTCCTCCGAGGTGGGGGTGCCTCTGGGGGTCTAGGCCCCTCAGAGGGAGTGGCTGGACCAGCCTGACCTTGGCGGCGGCCTCAGGACCCAGGGTGACCCGGCCAGACCCGGCAGCCCAGTGGACCACTGCAGGGCCCTGCACACGTGTACCCCGGAGGCCTTGACCTCCCATCTGGACACCGGGACTCCAGCTGTCAGCCTGCGTCCTGCAGGAGCCCGAGGACGGCCTGCGGTGAATGGGTCCTGCAGCCAGGTGGCCCAGAGACCTGCAGGACCAGAACAAGGCCCCGCTCCCTCTCCGAGTCTGGGGAAACGCTGCTGCTCCCCGCGACAGAATGTGCCTCGACAACCCACGCCTTCACCACGGTGTCCCTAAATGAATCAGAGGAAGGACTTTGTGAGCTTCCCAGTTTCACATACTGAAAAGGTGAACAGACGGACCGAGTCGCAGTGGCCCCGGGGCACTTGTTCACACGCCCCGTGTGAAGGGGCCCTGAGACCCCGGAGTGGGAGAGACTCAGTCAGGCGGGCAAGCAGGAGCGTGAGTCGTACCCCAAAGCAGGGGGCGCTCTAGCCAACACCCCCATATTCACCCACAGCAGCTGGGCCTGTCTGCCCCTCCCACTGGGTTCCTGGGGCAGCCTGCACCCACCCAACTGAGGCCCCCCGGGCCTGCACACAGCCCAGCGCGATTCCTCTGGGGCAGCAGCATGTCTGAAACCCCACGCTGCTCCTGGTGGTGCCTCTCCTGCCAGATGCCAGCTACCCACCAGGACACCCCTGATGTCCCCAGGTCTGGCCTGGTGCAGTTCTGGGTCTGTGGCTGAGCAAGTCACCCCAGGGAAGGGCAGGCCAGACCAGGCTGACCCCAGACCCCACCCAACCCCAGGAGCCAAGAAACCGGGTTTCCCGGAGTCCACTAGCCCCCAGAGCAACCCCTTGGGGTGTTGGTCTACACAAGAAGCTCTAGACAGGGTGCTGGGCCACATGCCACCCATGTGGGATGGCTGCTGGGCTGAGGGGCGTGCATTCTGTCCCCGTGGCTACAGGAAGCCAGCTCCGAGGAAGTCGGCCGCTTTAATAATAAATCGTTTAATTAGGGAATCCCCGGGCTCCCATCAGGCTCAGCACAGCGTGCAGCGTGGCTGGAGGGTTACCTGCTGTTCCTGTGTCTGGGGCTCCCCTCCTGCCACGCAGCTAGTGCTGGGCCTGGCTCCACATGCACATGGGTGCATCCTGACGGGGACGGAGGTGGGCCAGGCGCCCGCTGGGGTCTGAGCAGCCTGGGTGGCGGGGAGGTGCTGCCTCTTGTTGCTGGGCACCCTTCCTGTGGGGTCTGGGAAGGCCTGAGGCCATGCTCCGTCCCTAGATCCACAGTGAGCTCCAGGGCCTTGCCTGGGGTTGGCTTGGCCAGAAGCACCTACTGTGCACTGCCTCCGTCCACTGCAGCCCCCTGCCCAGTTCAGCATCTGTGGGCCTGCCAGTCAGTGTGAGGACGAAGCCACTTCAGAACCTAAGCCCACTGGGTACAGGGTACCGTAACCTGGACCCTTCCATGGCACTGGACCTGGCCACTCGTGCCTGGTGCCCACTTTAGTGCGTCCCACCTCCTCAGCCCTGCTGCCCTGTCTGGATGAAGGGGGATGGACGGGGGCCAGGAGAGGGCTGGGGTGGACCCTCTACACATTGTCCTGCACAGGTGCTGGCTAGGCAGCCAGGGGACCAGGGGCCTAGGTGGGGACCACTGAAGTGGCTTTGGAGCTGGGGTTATGGCTCAGTGGTATAGCGCTTGCCTACCAAGGCACTAGGTTCAATTCTCAGCACCGCATATAAATAAAATAAAGGTCCATTGACAAAAAAAAAAAAAAAAAAAATATATATATATATATATATATGGCTTCAACAGGAGCAGATCAGGCGGAAGGCAGCAGGTGGGAGGGGCTGCTGGGGACAGCTGGGCTGTGGTCCCCAGCCTGGCTCCTGGGTGCCATCCAGGCCAGGTTGGGGCACGCCAGGCAGCAGTCAGCCACAGAGCACAGGGGAGCCCATCTGAGGACCCTAAGCCACTGAAGAGTGCCAGCCCCACCGGCAGGGACTGGGACCAGGCCCTGCTGTGTCCTCCTCGTAGAGATCGGACCCTAGGCCCCGCAGATGAAGGGCCCTCCCTCCAAGTAGTCCAGGTGGCCCCAACCCCAGGTCGGCTCCCCTCCCAGAGGAAGGGGCACAGGGGACACGTCAACTCGGTTGACATGGCAACTAGGAAGCCAGCCCAGGACTCAACCAGATCCTTACTTGTGGAAGAAAGAAATGTATTTTCTAGTTAAAGTTGGGGAGTCCACACTGATCCTCAGGCAGCCATCAGCACTCATGCAGGGGCCCCCTCCCCCTCATCCTGCTTCCCTGCCTCTTTCCAAACCCCAAGGCCAGCCGACAGCTGAGCCTGCCCAGGGACGCCGCAGATTCCTCAGTCCTCCCGCACCCTGGCCCCGCCCCAGGGAGCCTGGCTGGGGGGGGGGCGCCTGGCCAGCCTAGTGGCATGACATCAGGTTCCCGTCCCAGAGAAACTGGTGGCACGCATGGAGGGAAGGCTTCTCTTCACAGAGATCTCTGCAGCAGGAACTGGGGGTGGGCAGTGCCCAGTGGGCCCACAGGGCTGTGTGAAGCTCCTGGGCTCAGGGACCAGGTCGCCCCCCAGCACAGCCCTGCACCGACCCTGCACCCACCAGGCAGCTGGAAGCACAGGCCAGGAGGAGGCACCGGGAGGGGCAGCGGGGGCTCAGCCCACACTGTCTCTTTCCCCCGGGACTCCAGCTCTGCACATAAACAGTCTAAATTAGGAATTAAAACATCCCGCAATCCCAACCATCCGGCAGGCTGTATTTCAAACACGCAGGAAAACACCCTGTGAGACCCGAGCTCTCCAACGTGATCTGCAGCATGGTGACCAAGGACACCTGTGCCCTCCTCGCTGGGGACCAGGCCCCAGCTGTACGAAGCCCTGTGTGGACATGGCTAGCTCACCCTGTGATCATGGACAGGCCAGGAGGAGCAGGCTGGGTAGGGCTATCCTACCCTGCAGGGCCGGTGGCAGTCAGAGGCAGCCAGCCTGTCCTGCCTACCTCCCACCAAGCTCCAAAAGGCGGCTGGGGCTCCCTGCTCTCCAGGGGAGGGAAGCCCCAAGAGCTTGGGAACTAGGCAGGGTCCTGCCCATGTGGCCCTGAGAGGGAGGGCAGCAGCCTCAGGCTGGGCTCCTTGTAGCCTAAGTGGTTGGAGACCACTGGGGAGCCCAGGCCATTGGTGGGGGTAGCCACCGTGGGTCCTGGGCCAGGAGGCCCAAACTCAGGTTCCCAGCTGTGAGCCTTGTTCTCAGGCCAGGAGCCTTGGAGACCACCCAGCCAGCAGTGACTTCCAGGACTGGCAACGGGGGTGCAGGGCAGATGCCTGGGGCCAAGAGGATGCCTCACCCTGAGCCAAGGACCTGCTGCTCGGCGTACCTGAAGGAGCCTGAGCAAGTGGGAGGGGTGACTGGGGCATAGGGCCTCTTTGGGAACAGCCAGAACAGGTCTGCAAAGGGCTTCGGGGATGGCCATGTTGGGCAGTGGGGAGCCAAAGGTGGTCCTTGAGCAAAGGAATCATCCGTGATTTCTGGCAGGTTGGGGCTCCTGGGCGTGTCAGAGCAGAGCAGGCAAACAAGAGTCCAGGCTGTGTGTGGACACAGGCCTATCCTCTCGACCTGGAGCAGGGGTGCCAGGCCCTCTCCACACACAACTCTTCCTCAACCCTCCAAAAACCAGGCCTCAGACGAACAAACAGGCCTGGAGAGACCTGCCCGCAGCTGCCCAGCATCTGGGTCAGTCTCTTGTGAGTGCCTCTCTGGGAAACCCACTGGTTAATCGCTGTAATGCCCCAAGGTCATGCTAGTAGGGGTGAGGGCAGTCTCTGCCCTCAGCCTTGGGTCAGGGGAAGACAGAGCCACCAGGCCACGCCTCCTGGGTGTGGGCTGCAGTGCTCTAGGTGGGCTGGTCCAGCTGGTCCTTCCACTGCCCACTGTCCCCACTCAGGTTTCAGGGTCTGCTGAGCATGGAGCCCGTGCCCTCAGGATCGCCCCAAGACCTGGCTACGAGCAGGCTCACTCAGAAGAGGCAAGGTTCTCCAGAGCACAGCCCCCAGCCCCAGCCAACTCCACGCACACCCGGTAGGCAGCAGTACTGAGGCACCAGGTCAGCCTTTCCCCCCACCCAAGGCCTGCAGGACCCTGTCAGCTCAGCAGCCAGCCAGGGACAGCCAGGAGTGGCATTTGGTGGGTGGTGGCTGCAGACATGCGTGTGGCCTGAGAGCCGGGCCTTAGGTCCCAGCTCCCATGCTGGCTTACAGGGGCAGTTCACCCACTCCCTGGGGGGTGCCTACTGGCCAAGTTATGACCCAGCCTCCACAGCCCACTCTCAGCACACCCCAGAGATGCCGCCTCTGTGCTCTGAATCTGGAGGACCCCACATACGGCCATGGGGCAGTGGGGGGCATCCCAGCGAGCCGGGAGGGACTGGGTGCAGCCTTGAACTCACTAAATGGCTTTATGTAACCCAGGCGGCGGGCTCCCAGGGCCAGGCTGGTAAACCGGAGCCGGCTGGGGATTAGTGACAGTCGTTGCCACAGCAACCCCATTAGTGGGAAACATGTCGTGGTCGGGAGCAGCTCCGGCCTTCTCTGCTCCACAAAGGTAAGAGGAAACCCCAGAGATTCATTAGCAACAGGTTCCCATAGCAACCGCGCCAAGCTCATTAATAATTTTTTTTTTTATTCCAAGTGTGGGTGTTGAAATTCTCCAGAGAACTGACGGATATCAAGCGCGCACACACGCCAGCTACTCCCACCCACAGCCCAGGCGCCCCCCTCTGCCAGTGCTTGGGGTACCGTCACCTGTCCCCCCACCTGTGGGACAGGGCGGGGATTCCCAGGCAGGGGGCAGCCAGTCAGCTCCTGCCCACCAAGATGGCCTTGAACCCAGCAGGCCACATCCAAGCCCCTCTTCTAGAGCCACAGACAGAGGCTGCCACCCTGGAGACACCACGAAGTGTCTGCAAAGATGGGCGGTCTTGCTCACCCAGCTGGCGTGGCAGAACCTGGCTCGAGGTGCCCCAGGCCCAAGTGGGCACTCTGGGAAACAGGTTGGCAGCTCCCCAGATGAGCCACTCCCGCACAGCACGGCAGTTCTGCTCCCGGTACCTGCCAGGGAACTGGCCTCCGGGTTCAGAGGAGACCCCACGCACCCCCTCCCCCAGCGCTCCCGACAGCAGTCAGGCGCGAACAGCCCGAGCACCCTCAGCGGAGGACAGAGCGCTCCACACGCACGGAGGGGCGTCCACAAGGGACACTGACGCCGGCCGGCACACGGGTGAGCCTCGGCACAACGCCCAGGGAGGGCCGATGCAGAGGGCGCAGGGAGGACCTCGCCAAGAGGAATGCCCAGAGTAGGCAAAGGCAGAGGCAACTACCGTCCAGTCCAGTCAGACCGCCAGCGGCACCGGTCCCCTTCGCATCACGGCCACGTGTGCCTGCGGACGGTGATCCCGGAGCAGTGTGTGCTACAGCCGCTGGAGGGAAGAGCCACAGGCAGAGCCAGTCGGACGGCCTGGCTCTGGACCCTGCGAGCTGGAAGCGACCTCCACTGAGCCAGGGGTCTCCCAGCCAGGGGCTGCACAGGCCCCTGGGCCAGGCTCTCCTGCCTTCTGCTCTGAACACGAATGCGCCCCAGCACCGGGGTGCTTCTGGGGCGAGGGACGGCAGGCACGAGACGTCTCAGGGACACAGCCAGCAAGCTCAGGATGCTCACGACCCTCACCAGGTCCCCAAACCTCCTTGCAGGGCAGGAAGCGCCCCCAGTCCCAAGGCCCCTTGGACTACAGTCCCCGCCACCGATGAGAAAGTGAGAGACAGGGGACCTCCAGGCTCAGCCCACACAATGCACTCACACAGGGCACGTCCCTCCCCCACGGCAGCACACGCAACCCAGCAATTCCTAATTAGAAGACAAAACAGTCTTGTTCTCAGCCTGCCCGCCGGACGAGAGGCAGCCGATGTCCCCATCAGGAGCCACAGACCCGCCCACGCAGGGGGGCACGCCACAGCAGCTCCCTCACGGTGGAGGGAGGGGGCCCACTTCCAGCCTAAACTTCCGGAAGGAAGACACGCTGCGGGGGCAGGTGCAGAGCTCAGCCCGCCACGCAGGCTCAGGATGAGACCCCGCACTGGTGGCAGCCTGGAGAGGCAGGAGAGGAAGGCTGCCCGGCTGGGGCCTCCCTGAGCCCCAGCCAACATCTGGTGCGGGGTGCCAGCTCTGCTCGGCCCCCACCAGCGCTGAAGCAGGCCTCACTGGGGCGAGGCCCCGGCCGGCCCCGCACCCGCCCTGGAGGATCCCTCAGCCAGTCGGTCCCTCCCCACCACTCAGTGACCCAGATTCTACGGCCGACCAAGAAATGCAAGGCTGTGGGACGTGGAGGAAGAACGTGGCCTGAGCTGAGAGGGCCAGCTTCTGAAACCTGAAAACCACTGTCCTAAGCCTGCTGTTGGTGAGCCACTGTCCCCAGGCCCACCCGGCAAGCTGTTCCCGTGACACTGTGCTGGGCTTCTAGAATGTTCCTCCGGACGGCAGTGCTTGGCTAACAGGTGGGGTAGGTTCCTGTCTCCTGGGTGCCCGGCCAGCCACCTGGCACCACACGATGCACCAGGGAGGACTCCGTGGTCCCCTCCTCACTCTGGCCAGGGCACTGCCGTCATCTGGGCATCCTTTCCATCACAGAGCCTCGACGGAACCACACGACCCTGGGATCACCAGCTGAGGGACGTCAGGAGCCCCGCCTGCCACGCTGAGGGCAGGAACGTGGGGATATGCACCTGCCACACAAGCAACTGGCTGCACTGGGATCCCACCCACCGTCAGGAACCCGCACGGGGGTGGGTGGTGCACCCCATGCCTCCTCTGGACACCAGGCCTCGGACAGCCTCCACCATCCCCGAGCGGCCCTGTCCAGGCCCATGAAACCCAGATTCACTAACCAGACTCCCTGAGGCCTCTCTGTGGGACTCAGGCACCGGCCTCATGAAAGGGAGTCAGAAAGGGTCCCCGAGGACACAAGAACATGGGGGGGCGTGCCCCAGAGTGCCTGGCTCTGGCTCCTGCCTTGCTTCCCCGAGGTCCCTCAGAGGGAGGGGCAGGGAGGACGTGGCCAGCCCAGGCCTGCGTCCAGGACCTAGGGGGCAGGGCTTGGTGGGGGTGTCCACCTGAGGGGCAGGAAGGCACTCCACTCGAGATGCAGAGCGAGGCTGGGCGGGCAGGGCCACCATGTTGCCCACGGCACATCCTATCTGCCTCAGGCAGAGGCTGCAGAGCCCCAAACAAGCAGGCTCTGCGGCACCCAGGCTGTACCCTGCTGCCAGACTCCAGGGTCCTGAGGGCCAGCCCAACACACCAACAGAAAGAGGGTGGGGACCGCAGCCAGCCTGTGCCCACACCAGAAGGGACCCGACCATGGCCACGGTGCCTGCAGTAGGGCTGCCCAATTCACGGGACAGACAAAAGGTCCCCTGGCTAAACCTGGAATTCAGATGAAAACGTCTTCACCCAGCGCTGATGGGCCACCTGACCCCGGAACCTTCAAACTCCTGACGTCGGAGGCACCCTGGGTTCCTCTGGCAGTGGGACCCAGGCCAGGGCCCTGGTGTGTCACACCACAGATGGCATCCATGGGCCCTCATCAGCGTCCAGGGGGACAGGGGGCCTAGGAGCCCAGGAGACGGCACACGGTGCCCCAGCCTGGACACAGCCTCTCGCTTCCGCACCAAACCAAAGATGCTGAGCAGTGGGGCATCACGGGGTGGAGGGTCGCGACCTGGCAGCAGTGGTGACAGTCACAGGCCCCACCTAGGCCACGCCAGTTGGTGGAGCATTCAGATAAACTCCGGGACAGCCAGGGGCCGTAGTCAGAGTGGGAGATGCCCGGCGCCCCGCAGCCCAAGGAGAGTCCATCCATTTCAATGAGGCACTAATGCAGGCTGACTCATCAGACAGCAGCCATCGCTGGACTGTCTGCTCCCAAAGACAAAGGGACACGGCAGGGACAGTGCCGTGTGGACCCTGGGCAGACTTTGTCGGCTCGGCACCTTCTGGACAGGTGGTGGCCATTTCTGGGACACAAACGTCCTGTCTGTGGTGGCCAGGCTGTGTGCAGCCCAGGCCAGACAGAGCCACCCTCCTGAGTAAAGAGCAGCACGGCCCTGAGAAGTGTCGGACACCCCTGCGTCCCTCTCCCAGGCCCTGACCCCCAGGCCCCACTGGGAAAGGCTGCATGCAGGGTCCTCCCAAGGGCAGGCTGGCCCTCAACTCGCAGGTTGCAGGCTGCCTCATCTGCCCAGAGCACAGGACAGACAAATGGGCAAAAAGCCCAGGGACACTCAGTGATCTCAAGGGTCAGACATCCCAGGAGGACCAGACAGGCAGGAGCCAGGACACCTCTGTGGTGACTGCAGGAATGGGCACCCATGGGGCACTGCCGGTCAGCCTGGGGACACCAGGAGGACTTGAGGGCCATGAGACCCAAGGTCTCCTGAGCTGGGCCCAAGGGTGGGCTGGGGATGCAGCTTCAGACTTAAGCTGTCTCTTCTCAGGCTGACTGTGGCCAGGACCCTTCTCCATGGACACTGGGCACAGGGCAGCAGCTGGAGCCTGACACTTTCCAACGCCTCTGAAGCCACGTCAGGGCACCCAGAGAGCAGTGAGCAGGCTCCGCTGGGAAGAGGAAGGCTGAGCGCAGCCTGTGCCCGCGGAGGCAGCGGAACGGCCCAGCTGTGTACTCTCAGAGAGAGGGTCCCAGACTCCGGGAGGACGCCTCAGTGGCCAAGGGGGGAGGCTGGCCCAGTGACACTCGTGAAGGCCATCCTCAAGGCTGGCTCTGGTGGATGCCTGCCCTTGAGGCCTCGCGACCCCACCCCAGGTGCCAGCAGAACAGCCAGACGGGCCTCCGACCAGGCAGGGAAACGCTGGCTGCTGTGGGCCTCCCGCTGACCAGGCACTCAGAATGACCCATGTCACAGCGTTCCTCCCCTCCACCCGGTGGCCCTGTCCTCGCCTCAGAGCCCAAGGCAGCACATCTGATCTAATCATGATTCACCCAGAGGGCTGACGCCCATCAGCGAGCCCAACAGCCTCCAGTCTGAACCTCCCATCTGCCCTGGGGAGGGCAAGGTGTGCCCGTGGACAACACTGGGGAAGGGCTTACACAGGGGCACCCCTACTCACAGCCTCCCTGGGCGGGCACAGCTTAGGGGTCAGTGTCCCCGGGCAGCTATGACCAAGCACGTGAGGATGGGAGCTTCACCCAGCAGAACTCACTGTCTGGAGGGCCTGAGTCCATGGTCCAGGCTCCTCCCGAGCCTCCGGGGAGGCTGCCCTGGCCTCTCTGGGGTCAGTGGCAGTCCTTGGTGTGCCGTGGCCTGTGGCTGCACTGCTGCCGTCTCTGTGGCTACTGTCAACCGCTGTCCTGTGACTCTTCTCATGAGGAGGCCTGTCACTGTATCTAGGGCCACCATGACCCGGAACATCCACAGCTTAGCTTGGTGACATCTGCAACAACCTCATTTACAAATGGTCACATCCTGAGGTCCTAGATGGTCACAAAGTTTGGAGGAGGCCAGTGTCCAGCCTGGCTCAGCAACCTACATTGTGGCTACACGAGGGAGACCCAGAGTCCACCCTCTGCATGACCACAGGCCTAGCAGACTGCAGGCCCCTTTCACAGGTGTGAAGATGGCAGCCAGAGGTGACCTGTTCAGCTTCTGTGTGGTGACCCGAGAGGCTCCAGCCTCTGGATGCAGTGGGACCCCAGGGGGAGGCACAAGGCCACTCCTGCCCCCTGGGGTCGCGGGTCTGCTCATCCTCCAGGCCCTGTCACCTTTGGGAGAGCAGCCCAACCTCACCTGACACGGAGCCTGGGGTGCCCCCCACGCAGACCACAGGTGCTGTTCAGGGCTGGGTCGGGGCTGAGGTCTGTGCCCCATCAGCCGGCCAGGGCCCCAGTGGCCACTCACTGCACTGGCCACACGTGGCAGGACCAGCTCAACAGCCGTTCCCCTGGACTGCAGCTGGCCCCAGGTCCCCCTTTCTCAATGACCAAGAAAGACGCTGCAGTGACAAGGTGGAAACCAAGGCTCCCATGGCGCTGCCACCCAGGCAGGCTGGGGGGAGCGGCTGGCCACCGGCCAGCAGCGGAGACTTAGGACCCCTGGAGGCCCTGGCCCTGCACGGTGGACCCACTGACTTCTAGAGGCACGAAGCCACCATCCCCTGGTAAGCACTGGGGTGTGCCCAGTCCTTGGAAGGGACCCCACCCAGGTGCAGGTGCCAGGCAAGGGGAGAAAGGGTCAGAGAAAGGACAGGAGTGTGAGCAGAGGCCAGCACCCTGACGGGGACCTCTGCAACCCGGAGGGACCACCCGTCCCCAGGCCACTGTCCTCAGGGCACCAACACTCTGACCTCACCTGGAGCCCAGCCGGGGTGGGGGAGTGGAGCCGGCAGAGGGAGCTCCAGAGGGAAGGCAGAGTGACCAGGACAGCCACCATGCCTGCCCAGTACAGCCAGCGTGGTCCAGGGTCAGGGCACAGCGCGGCACAGTGTTCACACAGGGCCAGGTGCAGGGTTGCGCCCACCCACAGGAACAGCCTCGGGGCTCAGCTGGCTCCTGGCCCTTGGCCACCCCGGTCCTCACGGGAGGCTCACACCAGTGCTGGGCGGGCATCCATGACCACTGTGCCGGACAGCTAAAGCTCCCCATGAGAACTCAGCTCCGCTCCTGCAAGACCACTCAAACGAAAGGGAACGGGCCAGCCCTGGCCTGGACCTCCATCCGGGAGCAAGGTGCACAGGCCAGGCATGCCAACAGGGAGCCCACCCCCCAGGGCAGCCCCCACCTACGGGCACAGGGATCGCCAGCCAGCTCCCAACCTGGGCTGGGGCTGCTCAGGGTGCCCTGGGGGCCCCGAGAGCCTCCGGCAGCCAAGATGGACACCACACTGGGCCAGGAGCATGGGGCGACCCCACACCAGGGCTCCCTCTGCCCGCTGACCCCCAGGTGCTGAGGCGGCAGCGAGGGGAGAGGCCTGGCACCCCACACAGCGTGCTCTGATTCAGCACATTCTCTAATCGTCCCTCTGGGCTCCCACGGCACCACCAGCACCCCGCATCCTGCTGCCAGCAGTACCCCGCCCCCTCCGCAGAGCCCAAGAGGGCTGGGGGCCACACCCCTCAAGTCCATTCAAAGTGGCCCCCGAGCAGAACGGCAGGCAGCTCACAGGCCCATCTGTCCCCCCGGGCGGACAGAGCACTCTGGGGACCGTGCCCAAGCCTGCTGCCAACTCTCTTGAGCTGGGCAGGGGGCCGAGAGCCAGCCGGGCTCCTTTCCTGTGTCCCTGCCCCCCAGACTGCATCTTGTCTGGGCTCGCGTCTGGACCCAGGGCCTGGGGCAGGCGGCCGACTTCACCGTTTCTGCCCAGGACAGGCGGTCAGTCTTTAGCCTCTTGTCTGCAAAAGCAACCCGAGCTCCAGGGGCTTGAGTAGCACCAACCTGTGCCAAAATTAACCTTCGAGAGGAGGAGAGCATGTCACGCCCACTCGCCTGGAGGAGGAGGAGGGCTGTTCGAGTCCGGCCGTGGCCTCGAGCCTCCAGTCCTGTGAGCGGCTCAGCACAGCCAGAGCCGACATCTGCATAAACAGAGGTAACGGATCGCGCCTGACCTTGACTGTTCAGGGCCAAGGTTTAGACTTGGCGCCCGGCTGGGCTGCTCTGGATTCAAGTGAGTGTTTGACAGGCTGGTCCATCCCCCGCATTCCTTCACATCCTGACCCTGAGCGGGCCTTGCGCCACCTCCAGAGCCCAAGCCGGCCCACTGCGCGGGGCGGCAAGGGGAGCACCCAGACCACCCGAGCTCTCTGCTGGGCCAGGGAGGAGCCCAGAGCCTGCCACGGTCCCTCCCTAGCCAGAACAGAGCTTGGGCATTCCATGGGGTCTGCCTAGCCTCAAAGGTGTGGGGGGCACCAGCGCCTCCCCACCTCCCAGCCTCTGCCCCCATGGTGCCTCCAGCTGCCCTTCCATCTCTGCCTCTCCTTGATAAGCCTGGGTGCAATGCTGTCCCTCCCCTGAGGACTGGCCCCTGACTTCTGACTTGCTGTCCACAGCCCTGGAGTTCAGAGAGCAGGGCCAAGTTCAGGCTGTCTTCCTGCCTGTGCCCACCCCCACACAGGGACAGCCTCTCCTAGCCCACCTGCTCTACAGCCTTTGGCCACACCCCACCTGCCTCAGGGCCACAGCAGGTGCCCTTCCTGCTTCTGGACACTCCTGTTTTGCCAGTGTCCACGCAGTGGATGGAGCCTCCCCAGCCCCTTGCCCCCTGGCCTCCTGTCTGATCCACCCCACTGTCCCAAGGGCCCCACGTGAACAAGAGGCTATGGGCTGTGGAGTTCTGGGTAGGTGCTGTGGGGGAACCCTGGGGGCCTGGCCAGGAGACCTCTGCTGGGTGGTCACCAAGACCCAGTGCTCACAGGAGCCCCCTCACTGCTCCATGTCCCTCACAAGGACACACAAGGGCCTCTCAGGGACAATTGGAAAGGCATGTGCGAGGTCCAGGGGGTGGGCTGCCACAGCACCAATGTGGCGGACAATCGGGTTCAAGGACTCGGTCCACCCTGAGGCCAACAGAAAGGAGCTGTGGATTCCACAGTGCCAGGGGCGATTAGCAACAGGCAGGAACAAGGTCGCGTGGGAGCCGCCAGTGTCACCAGAGGTGAAACCTGGGGCCACCTGCACAAGGTGCCCAGCAGCACAGGCTGGGAGCTGCAGCCAGCAGGGCAAGAGTGGCCAGTCCACCCCCAGCTCACACAGCAGGTGCACGGCAGATCCTTTCCAAACGCACCAAGGATGCACCCACCACCCTAGAGGTGGACAGTCCCGACCAGTGCCCAGCCTGCTCTGGCTTCAGCTTCGTTGCGTTGTCCTCCCCACGGGAGCTGAGGACCGAGTGCAATGTGGCAGGTCCCCTGCAGGGCTCGGGTGGCCTCGCTGCCACCTTGCCCATCCTGGTGAAGAGATGCCTACCTGGGGTCTCTTCCAACAGTCCTGGGAGGGGAGAGCCACCAGCTCCCACAGGACCCCCCACGCTGTCTGCCCTGCCTCGCCTGGATCCCTGAGGAGGGTGGGGCCGCCCTCCCCCACCCCAAGATGAGCCCCAGGTGGGAAACATCCTGCCCACCCAGGCACAGCCTGTGAGCTCCACGAACCACAGCCCCCGGCCCCCACCTGGCTCTATAAGGCCAGCTGCAAGCTGCTGACCAGTGTTTCAGGTGTGCGGCCACTCTGAAGAGAGCCTGGCGTGTGCCATGGCCGTGCATGGGCTCCAGGGCCTGCGGGGAGGCCCGGGGCAGGCACAGTGCAGATACCAAGCGCCTCTGCCTTCACACCCGCTGCTCCTACCCAGAGGTGGCGGCCTTCCACTGTGGGAGCCTGTGCCCAGCCCACTGGACGTGAGCGGAGATGTGAGAAGCTGCCCTACAGGACTGACGTGAAAATCTAGGGAATCAAAGGTCAGAATGAGGTGCCAGGAGGGGGACAGGACTCAGGGAAGGAGCAGGCCCCTGGGCCTGGGACCCCAAAGCCTATGAAGGAGTCTAGTGAGGGACAGGCGCATTCCACCTGGGCTCAGAGTTCAGGTCTAGGGGTCCTGGACAGCTCCAGCGACCAAAGCAGCCCCGAGAACCAGTATGGCTATCCTGACAGCACAGTTCTGAGCTCAGATCACAGAGGAGGACAGAAAAGGGATAGGTTTTCTCCAGGCTGGTGTCTACATGTCCTCAATGGGACACCCACACCCCACGAGTCTGCCCGGGGCCCTGGCAGCCACTGTGGAGCAACAGACAGCTGAAAGCATCGATTTTGAAAAGATGTTGTAAGAACTTAAAGCCGTCCAGCCAAGGACAATCCAAACACAGGGGCTTCTGAGACAGGCTAGGCTCAACCCAGCTCTGCCCTTCAGCTGGCAATGACCTTGGGGCGTCCTTCACACCCTCAGAGGCCAGTGACAGGGGAGTTTGGTGCTTGGCCCTGGGAGTACCTCCTAAAAGGGATTCTCCTAAAGGATCTGGCCAACCCCTCACCCAACTGCCCGCTGGCCACCTCCAGCCCTGCACATCAGCAGCCCACCTCAGTTGCTTAAACAGGTCCCCTTCCCAGGCTCTGCGCAACCCTGGGAGGCCCCGTCTGCCAGGCACTGGGACACCAGCAGCTGCAAGGCAGGCGGGCTGGAAGTCAGGAGCCTGGGGGAGCCGGGGCAGAACATAACCCAGCTGAGCGGGCTACAACACACGGGTCCCACCCACCTTCGTCTATAAATAAGCCGTGTAGGAGAAACAGTGTTCACCCAGAAGTTCCAACACGGTTGTATTTTTAAAGAGCAAAATAAATCAATAAGGACGAGGCCCGTCCTCAAGCTCCTCTGCCACGGGCATCAGCCGCCCTCAAGGCAAGACGAGAACACCAGTGCTTGTGCCGGGGTCATCCATCTGGGGGTTCTGGAAAGGTCTGGAACAGAGAGCAGGTCCTCCCGTGCATTTCAACTGTCAATTGAAGCCCAGCTCAGGCTAGTGGGCATCCACTGGGAGCACCAGCCAGGGAGCTGCAAGCTGCTTCATGGAGTGTGGGTTCCTGAGCAAATCAGATTACCTTCCGTCTGAGTTTACTCTCCACAGGGAGGAGGAAGGGTCCTGCACAGGAGTCCAAGGTCCCTCCAGCAAGAGACTGCCTCTCGTTTCTCAGCCACACCAACTGCCCGTGGCTCCCCCTGCCTCTTACAAAGCTATCCCCTCCCAACTCCCAGGAATCTGAAGAGCCGAGGAAAGCCTCAGCCCACACGGGCTTCCCCGAGTAACTGATACCCCCACCTGTCCAGGCGTGCCAGCTTATTTTAGGATCTCCCTAAAGCCTGGATGCACACCCCGATGCAGGGGCCTGGCATCTGCTAGAGCTCACACCAGTCCCCATGTGGCTGGGGCCCTGATGACCTCCCCGACCCAAGCGCAGGGCTCCCATGGGACCCAGAATAGAACAATCCTGGGAGCAGGCTCCTCTTGTGACGCCCCTTGGGCTGCAGATACTCTGCATCACCAGGGTTCGGGTGGGGGAGTCAAACTGCTCTTAGGTACCCATGGCAAGGAGGGTGAGTGGCACAGCAGCGCCAGCAGGGATGCTGCCAGAGGCCCACCTGCAGGGACAGGCTGAGGGCTCCCTGGCACCTTCCGGTCTGCTCTGGGAAGCCAGCGAGGCGCAAGTACCTCTGGGTCCATAAGGGCATCCTCCTCCCCAGATCAGGAAGGAGCCCAGGGACAGAGCCCTGAGGCACTGCCAGCCCCACAGCCCTGGGCCCTTGAGAGCACACTCCACCTGCATGAGCACCCTGCCCCCACCTTCCCCGCACACAGCAATGCAAACAACCTCACCAGAAGTCCTTAGGGACACGACCAGCCCAGAACCAGTGTCAGACCCTCAGTTGCAAGGGGACGGGGCAGTGAGGCCAAGGCTCTCTTCCCCTAGCTGGTTGGCACATGCCTGAACATGATCAACAGGGCCACTGGCCTGGGCCGGCCTCTGTGCCATCCCAGGGCTGGCAGCACTACGTGGTTGCCCACCACCACACCCAGTCATGCCCCCTTCCGGCCACATTACCTTCAACCTGGGCTCTGTAGAGTTGAGACCTACGGCTTCCCTGAAAGCTCAGCTCCACTCCAGCACAGGGGACACCCACCCACACACCACCTCCTGGTGCACAAGACAAAGGCAGGGCTGGAAGCTGCTCTGAGGCAGGCCCCCACCCAGGTCACAGCCTGCTGTCCCTCCGACCACCACAGTCTCCTTTACACGCAGGAACAAACCCAACTCACCAGTGTTTGGATTTGAGAAAAGAAACACTGGTTTTATTACTTTTTTTGGTACAGATTTCTCTTTTGTATTTAATATTTATACAGTTAAACACACAAGGTAAGAAACATATACACACATTGCTCATCTTGCCTCTGTCTCCTTGACTCTGACAGATAAAGTTTATGAGCACCCTGTCAACCCTCTCCCCAGGCAGGCCACCCACCCGCAGCCGGTGGCAGGAAGCCGAGCACCCACTGCCAGCCACCCTGGGGACCAGCTCCACAGGCCCCTGGAGAAAACCAGTGGCACTAGGCACAAGGCAAGGCCCTTTTCAGAGTCAGTCCTTAAAGGCCACCAGCTGGAGGTCACCAGACGCCTATCTGTATCCCAGGAATTGCCTCTGGCCCACCTCAACCCTGTTCTGGAACCTTCTTCTAAAGGCTGTGCCCCTGCCACTTCTTGGGCCAGGAAAGGAACTAGGGAGAAGGGGTTCCCAGCACGCAGTGCTAGTTGCCTCCCTGCCCCCAAACCCAGCTGCGCATGACTTAAATCAGCCCCGGCACCGAGTTCAGCCTGGAAAATCGAGTTCTCAACCAACGTCACCGCCTCTCTCCGCGGAGAAGCGGCCACAAGCCCCACACCGTGCACAGCTCCCACGGGTCTCTCGGGCGCAGGTGGAAAACTTTGCTCCCTTACTCCTGCCCCTCTGAACTCCCCCTCGCCAAGGAGGTCCCGCCTCAGACCGGAAGTTTAGAAAGCCCAGAAGAGGGATTCCCGTCCTGGCCTCCATCAGTGGGGCACAGGAGTTACAACCTCTCCAAGCCTCCACTTCTTCCACCCTCTCCTGTTCTGAGTTGGCTCTGAATCGTGACACCCCGTGTTAATCGTTAGAGTCTCCCCACTCCCACCCAAAACTGGCCATCTCTTTCGGAAGAGCGATGCTCTCGTGCCCCTGACCTGCGCCCCTGCCCAGCGCCCCCGCGCGCCAGACCCGCACCCAGTCCAACGATCCAGGGCGCACGAGGGCGCACACGGAAGGGGTCCCGCGTTCCAGACCCCCGTGCCCCGCCAACCCGGGAAGGATATGGGTTACAGACCAGTCGGAGGCACCAGCTGCGCGGCCGCGTGGTCTGCCCGAGGCAGAAGAAGACCGTCGCCGCCAGCGCCGGGTACGGGACAGGCTGCTCTTCCTCGGCGCCCAGCTCCGCGCCCCGCTCTGCTGCCGGGCTCTCGGGGGGCGAGGCGCTAGGCCTGGACCCCCGCTCCGCCTCGCGCCCTGGCGCCCCAGAGCTCTCCGGAGACGCCCCCACCGCCGCTGCAGGGCTCGGGGGCGACGCGCCCAGGGGCACCCGGACCTCGTTGGCGGCCAGCGAGCCCTCGGTCATGGTGGCGGCGGGCAGCACCTGCGGAGGAAGGGCAGGCGGTGACCCGGGCCCCGTAACGACGCCCCAGCCCCGCCTCGGGCGGAGCGGAGCTGCGGGAACAGCCGCGGCCGCCGGGATGTCTTTGTCTTTCCTTATTAGAGACAAATGCGCCCCCCGCCCTCGTCCGCCCCCGCCCTCCCGCAAGGGCTGGCGGCCCCACCCCCATCACCCGGGCGAGGGGCGGCGGGTGCCCAAAGGGCTCCGCGCCCATGGCGCCTAAGTTGAGATGGTCCCGGGCGCGCAGTGGGAGCGCGTCCCCGCCGCGTCTCACCTCACTCCGGCGGCCGGCGGCGTCCCCGCGGGCATCGCCCGAGCGGCTCGGTCACCGCGGACCCAGCCTGGCTCCCGCCCGCGGCCCGCGCCGCCGCCCTGACCCGCGCCCCCGGCCCACCCGGCGCCTGCTCCGGCTCCCGCTCCAGCTCGCCCAGCGGCGGCGACGGCGGCGGCCCGGAGCGGGGGGCCGCTAGATGCACGGCGGGGTGCGCGCGGGCCGGGGGCGCGGCAGGGCCGGTGAAGCGCCGAGAGAGCCCCGAGCCGTCCGCGCTCAGCGCAGGAAACTTCGGAGTGAGAAGCAGGCGGGGGGCGGGGCGGGCGGGGGCAGCCGCGGGGCGGGGCCAGCGCGGTCGGGGCGGGGCGGGGGCGGGGCCGAGGAGGGCAGGGGGCGCCCTGCGGGTACGAGGCGGGGACGCCGGGAGGACCAGCCGTGCTGCCACCCCGGACGCCCACCCGCAGACCCCCTACCCCCGCAATGCTACGGCCCTCACTCGCCCGCCCCAGGTCCCGGGGGCTGGTGGGCCCCGCCCTCGCCCCCCATCGGTCCCCCCACCCTCCGGCCTCGGGGCGCGCAGCACCAGGGGGCGCTCGCGGGGAGGCTCGGACGGGGGGCGGGCGGGGAGCAGCACCAACGTCCTTCCCCGCCCCCCACTGCAGGGGCGCGGAGTCCTGCCCCCCTACCACACCTCGCGCACCGCCCCTTCCCCTACTGCGAGGGTCGGCGGAGGGGGCGGGGCCCGGCGGGCGTGGGAGGTGCGCTGTGGCCGTGACCGCGCGGTGCGTGCCCCTCCCCCGCCGCGTGTGCCCTGGGTGTGCCCGAGCGCGTGTGCTGGCGCGCGTGGGCGGCGTGGGGCTCGGCTCACTGCCAAGTGTCCATGGGGGCGCCCGGGATGCTCTATCCCTAGCTCTCCGCACGCATGCACGGGCAGTTTCCGCAAACTTGCTTCGTGCCCATCCCCCTTCTGCGTGTGGACTAAGGCACTCCAGGGGTCTCGCTCGAGGAATGCCTACCGAACTGGGCCTCCCCGTACACCCCTTCTAGAGCCAGACCAGCAAGGCCCCACCAGGCCCACCAAAGGCCCTCTGCCCCAGGCCCCTGGGTGCACGTTACTTGGTGGGGAAGAGGTGACCTCTTCACATGCCAGAGATAGCAAGACCCATGCGAGTGGGAGGACATCAACAGAGAAGGGCCGATGATGCCCAGGCTCCTGGCTCCCCAGTTGTGGCTGAGGCTCTGAAGGATTCTGTGCTTCTCCAGGAGGACCAGTCCTCTGGTGTATTACTTCACATTCCAGCCAAAGTGGGGCTCCTTTGCTTTTTCTGTAGCTCACCCACGAGGCCCAGGTACTGGAAGATTCCCCTTCTCCAAAGATCAGGGTTCCAGGTTGCCCCACCAGCTGGTGTGGGTGGAAGGCCAAGGCCTGTCCTGGGACCCCAGACTTGAGGGGCCCTGGCAGGCCCTGTGGCTTCTCATTAGCTTGGTGAACTGCAGAGAAGTGGGGTTTCCAGCAGGAACTGCTATGCAAGGATAACTCTGCTGTGGACCTGGGAGGATGCAGCTTTGTGGATGGAGGTAGGATCAATGGCGGCAGGGGTGCAGGTCCAGGCAAGCTGACTGCTCGCAGCTCAGCCGCACCTCCTTTTGTGTACGTGAACTTTTCAAGAGAAGTAAAACATTTACTCTATTTTAATGCCACTACTTAGCAGTGGATGGCTGCTGGTGCTAATTAAGGTACTCAAAGAGCAATTAAGATCCCAGCTATGAGGAGAGGGACCCACAGGGTCCAGGTCCTTGGACACAGTTTGGAGGGAGCTCAGTCAAATGGGGCAGACACACGGTCAAAGCAGGGTCCTGGCCAGGGTCAGTGGAATGCCTGACTTTTGCCCCCACCATTAAGAGGCTGAGGCTGCTGGTAATCTACTGGACAGATATTAGCTGGGGATGGACAGTGTGTTAGGCCCTGGTGGAGCTGGAGGTACAGTTGTGGTGAACACTACAGGTCCTGTCCTTGTCCCAGGGAGCTTCATTCCATTGGTCTGGCAGGCCACAAATCTGTGCATGGACAGTGGAAGAAAACATTTACCACCCCAGTTTAAGTGGCTTGTAGGCCAAGAGAGGCCTCCTTGGAGACAAGAGTGGCCAGAAGAGGAACAGGTCTCTTTCCAGCACTGAGAGCCATAGTGCAAAGGTCCTGTGGCAGGCAGGAGAGTGCTGGGGAATGGAAGGACCCAGAGAGAGCCTGGGGCACCCATCCAGAGATCAGCCACAGCGTGGGCTGGGCAGGGAGAGAGGACATGGCATGCAGGGAGCTGCATGGCGTTCTGAATGCGGCAGCTGTCACCCTCCTTTGTCACACGCTGCCCCCCGGCTGTCTGTAGAAGGCAAAGGGTTGTGGATTTCTGAAACATTTGTTTTTTATTTTTTAAGTATCTGCAGTCTAACTCAGCCTGTGGCCAGCAGGCACCCTGTGGCTGGCTGCAGACCAGCAGGACCACCTTGGGCCTTGGGGGGGGGTCCTCCTCCCAGCCCCCCTCCTCTGCCACTTCACCAAGCCCTGGGGACTGTCCTCACAGGCTGTGTGTGTCCTGGGCTGGTACTCTCTGTGTGCACCACGTCCCATGGCACCCTGCATGCCTTGGACAGGGACCCTGGCTGCACGGGAGCACCTGTCAGTCAAAGACAGTGCAGCTGAGACCCAAGTTCACTCTGCTGCAGCAAGGCCACCAGTTCCATGGGACACACTGGCCATCAAGAGGAAATGAAGAGCAGGTAGTAGTGGGCAGGAGATGCTGAGCCTTGGAACTGCCCAAGCGTGAGGCGTGCACGTGGCGGAGGGGGTGCCGGAGCAGGAGCGCGGGGCGAGGTGGAAGTTGGCGTTGAAGTTGCTTAAGCGACTGTACAGCTTGTTCAGATGTGCTGTAAATCCTCCAGGCCTCTGGAAAATAGGGTTCTGCTTTTTTGCTGCTTCCTTTTTTTCTCTTTCCAGGGCAGAACTTTTGCTTGACAAGAGCTGTTGGGGGGACAAAAGGCCAGGAATCCAGCCAGCAAGAAGCATGAGGACTCTGCGCTCAGGTGTGTGCCTGGGTCCTGGGCTGAGAAGCCTCTCCACCTGGTTGTCAGTGGTCAGCTGGAGGCTTGCAGGCCCCTGGGCCCCTCCAGCTTGGCAGGCTGTGGCACCTGTCCAGCTCAGAGGGCCCCTCAGCATCCCCCACCCTCCAAACCTCTGTTCCAGGGCACCCCATCCACATGCACTGCAGCCCCACGGCCCCCCATCTGGCCCGTGTGGACTCTTCTCTCTCCAGCCCTCCCCTCCACATACCCCGCTCCTTCCAAGGCCCTGTGGGTGGAGGCCGCAGGCCCCAGTCTGCTGCACACCCTCTCCCAGACTCTCTCCTCCTGTCCTTCCCACCTGCCCGCTCTGGTCCACAGACCCCCACAGACTAGGTGAGCCGCCAGGCCCCCGGCCCCGGCCCCACCCTCAATTATCCAGCTCCCCCCACTCAGCAGGCCCCATGCTGGGGGCCTCTGGGACCAGCACTCTGCCACCCTGCTTCCTGCCTCCCAAGCCCTGGCCTCACTGTCACTGGGCATGGTTTGTCTCCAGGCCCCGTGTGGCTTTCTGCAGGTGTCTGGCTACCTTGTCGTGTGTGCTGTACCCAGCCCCAGGTGTGAGCCAGACCCTGTGGGTGGACAGGAAATGCTCGCCAGAGGAGTAAGCCATGCGAGACAAGCTGACCCCAGGGCTGGGAGAGGAGGGAGGAGTTGTCAGTGGGTGAGTGTCCCCAGCCAGGTGCCCTGGGGACAAGAGCAGAACTGGGGCCTGTGTCCCACCCCTAACCCCTCTCCCTAGCAGTGCTGAGCAGTCTGGGGCCCCACACTCCTCTGGGGCTGGACTTCTGGCTGGTGGCTCCTAGATTCCAGCCTGGTCACCTCTCAGGAAGGAGGGACCCAGGGCAGTGGGGTCCAGTGTGGCACCAAGGGGACACGTGTCACTGGCCCAGTGGCTGGCCTGTTGTGAGCTGGACCCAGGGCTGGATGGACAGATTGTCCTGGCAGAGCCTGAGACTCAGCTGCCACGGTGGTCCCTGCCTGGGGGAGCCCTCTCCAGGACTCTAGTGTCCTTGCTGTCACCCTCTGACCACTGTCACCAAGGGGCCAGCCCAGCCCCCAGCTGCTTTGAAACTAGGCCTAAAGGTCCTCCTTGGTGCATAGGCTGGAGGCCAGCCTGGGACTCTGGAGGGACTGGCTTCCTGGGCAGGTGGCAGGGCCACTCCAGCACGGGCCTTGACCTACTCTGTCTGCACCTGCCCTGGCTCACCTGAAACTGTAGTTGCCCACAGCTGGTCAAGGTGGACTAGCTGCCCTGCTCTTCCCTCAGAGCCCAGGACAGAGCAAGAGGCTGAGGGGTGCTTTCCTGATGGACTTACCTTCCTCAAGCTCAGTCGTGCCTGCTGGGCAGGCTCAGTGTGACGTACGCTGGTCCTCGGCATGTCCTAAGCGTCCTGTGTGTAACACACAATCAGCCTCCTGCACCCTGGCAACCCCAGGCAAGCCCCTCTGTGTGCGTGGCCCGGCTCCTCTGCCTCCCCACCCCACGGGAAGTGGGGACAGCACCAAGACGGAAAGGGGGCTGGCCCAGCCTCGGCCTCCCTGGGGTCTCTGGCTGCAGAAAGGGCACACTGCACTGCACTTACAGAAGCCATGGAGTGGGATCAGCAGACTTAGCAGATGAAAATACAGATTGCTTGGTTAACTTGGAATTTGAGAGCAATAATGAATAATTTTAAGTACATCCTGTGCGTTATTTGAAACATACTAAGAAACACGTTTATATCCAGAATTTAAATTTAACTGGGCATTCTGTGTTTTACCTGGTGACCTACTGGGGGGTAGCAGGAGGTGGCAGGGCCCCAGCCTCAGGGGAGCCAGGCTTCCCCCAAGGACACTGGTGCTGCAGAAGCCAGTACCCATGGCTGTGGGCATGCATGGCACAGCCAGCGCCTGGCATGGCATATCCCCATCTGTCCTGGCCACAGTAAGGGAAGGTCAGCACGGGGCACCTCACTGTCCTGGAAGCCCAGACGGAGGCGCTGCTGCTCATGGACTGAGCCTCCCTGCTGTGCTCACTTCCCTTACAAGGGCCAGGGTCCCGTCATGGCCCCACCCTCATGAGCCAATCACCTGACACCAGCCAGCAGGGGCAGGGTTCTGGTACAGGGATCTGGGATCAGGTGCTGACCACACAGCAGGGCATCGCCCAGGAGCAAGCACACCAGAGGGGCATACCAAACTGGGGCCAGCAAGCACCTCCCGGAGCCCAGGCAGCTCCTGCCAGCTCAGGTCACGGTGGGGACAGGACGGGGTGGGTGGCTGTGGATGCCCTAGGCAGTGCTCTGAAAGCTAGACGGGCCACCTCAGCAGAAGTTCTAGGCCTGCATTCTGCAACATAGTTGCAGCACAAGAATCTGGAGGGAGGGAACCCGTAGGCCTCCGTCACTTGATGCCTGGTATATAGTTGGTGTTTAATAAATGCTTTCTGACCCCATGCCTGGGGGGCTGTGATTGCATCTGAAGACTTTGAGGGATCCGTGACCCACAACCTTGCTGGGAGGAGCGGAGTGACTGCATCTGTGGGCAGGGGTCCTGGTGATTGGCCAGCTGGCAGATGACCTGGGCCCTTGCCTGGGGACTCCGCCTGGGGTCACAGGACATTTCCTCTTCTGGAGTCCTGACTTGGCAATGACGATTTCACAAGTTTCAGCATCACATGATTTCAGCCTGTTAATGGTAGCAAGTAAGGACGGATCCATTCATCTCAGCTGAGGGGAAAGATGGCCTCTGGGGGCATCTGCAGATCTGGCCACCATGTTATCATCAGGTCTCGTCCGTCCTTGTCCTTTCTCACCTTGGCCAAAGCCTGAACACACTGGGGGGCAGCTGAGCCCCCTCCCCCAGATCTGGCCCTGGGCACTGTGAGGAGGCCCTGGCCAGAGTGGGTGGCCCTTTCCTGCAGGCTGTGCCATGGAGGTCAGGCAGAGGACCTCTCTTGGGCTCTCACAAGGCCTGCATCCGAATTCCAGCTCTATCACTTTCTGGCTGTATGGCCTTGGGTAAGTGTCTTGTCCTGAGAATTAAATTTTCTCTCCTGAAAAACTTTTTTTCTATGAAATTAAAAGTGATTATGAATTGGTAAACAATTAACAATGGAATTACCATAGGATCCTCCCCCAAGAGGGGCCAACACTGCATCTACACAGAACCCTGCACACAAACGTCTGTAGCAGCACCATTCACAGCAGTCGAGAGCAGGAACAGCCACTGTCCAACAGACAAGCAGGTGAGCAAGCTGTGGTTTATCCATATAGAAGAATAGTATGCATCCATAAAAAGGAAGCAAACACTGGCTTATGGATGAACCATGAAGGTGTTCTGCCTCGTGAAGGAAGCCAGGCAGGGGACAAGGGTCATATGACATTTATGTGGAAGTTCCAAAATGAGTCAGCCTTGGACAGGTGTGGCGGGGAGGGGGCTTCCTGTGGGGGTGGTCGTGCTCTGTGAATATGGACTGTACTCTCTAAGTAACTCTCAGCTCCATGAGGCCATGGGGAAGGAAGAAGGCTGGAACTGAATGCTGGGAGGGCGTTTAACATACCCCCAGGGGCCTCGGGGAGCCAGGCGGGCCCCTCAGGTGGGGGACTCCAGGAGGAGCAGAGCCTTCAGGCTGTCCCTGGGGGTCCCTGAGGCCTCTGAGACCCTGGGGAGCCAGGGCTGCCTCTGCAGCAACATCTGGCCAGGCCAGGCAGGAGGTGGACACGTGATGGGGGAGCAGCAGGCAGAGCCGGGTCCCTTCCCTCCCCGCCCGGCAGCCCTGCTCAGCCCCCTCTGCTGGCATCAAGGGCTGAGGCCAGGCAGATCCTCTGTCAGAGTCCTTCCAGGCAGCAGGTGTCCCTGTGTGAACGGTCCCTGAGCAGCCTCCCACCCGTGCCCTGGGACCCTCCAGGCCTCCCCCAGCGCCCCAGCCCTGGCAGTCCAGAGAAGGCCACTCACCATCAGGGTGCCTCCTACGCACAGCCCCAGCTCCTTCCCCGCTGGCCCCCCAGGGCCCGGCCAGGTGCTTACCCTGGATGATGGCCACTCAGGGCCTGGGGGCATGGGCTTGACCTGAGGTACCACCGCCGCCTGGTGCCATCCGAGGGACGAGCTGAGGCAGAGGGGCTGGCTCTGTCACACGGAGCAGCCTGCAGACTCCCCGGGCACCGAGGATGGGAGCTGGGCCGGTTGGGGGCAGCCTCGCCTCACAGCCTGGTTTTGTCATAGACACTGACCAGTAGGCAGGACCTACATGGCACAACCCTGGCAGCAGGTGGAGGGGCTGGGGCTGCCGTCAGTGGTCAGTGGGACCAGGGCTGCAGAGACGGCGCAGGCCCAGCTAGGAGGAAAGGCTACTCTCTTGACTCCGGTCCCTTTCATAACTCCTCCCCTGGGGGATGGTTTTTATCTCTATGGTTAGCTGGGTTACGTTGTCAACTGCCAGATATTTGAACAGGGCCTCTGGAGGGACACCCCCTCCCAGTGGTGACAAAGGTCAGTGCCCAGAGGTCCCCGTGTGCCGCCACTCGGCAGGACAGGGACCAGCAGAATTGGCACAAAACACAGGCGATGCTCAAGGCGATTGTGCCGAGTGGAAGAAGCCAGAAAGCAAGTGTGGACTGCAGACTTCTGTTTAGATAACCGGGAAGCGCAGATTGACCGCGGGGACAGGAAGTGGGTGAGTTGTTACGGGGGCAGGCCAGGGGAGGGAGGGGTCCACCATCCTAATTGGGGCGATGGTTTTGCAGGCACATACTCATGTCAAACCGTAAAGGCGTACTGTTCACTGGACATCGACACACCTCAATAGAGCTGCTTAAAACGTGTGCGACCCCCTTCAAAGAACTGGACGCTCCGTGCCATGTGTTATGCTGCAGGTGAAAATGTCAACACTACAGGCAGTCGGCCGAGAGGCTAGTGTGAGGACCCCTGGGTGGAGGGAAGCCCACGCCGAGGCCGACGCTGCTGCGGCCGCCTTGGCTGTGGATTCCAACACAGCACAGCGAGTTCTCAGCGGTTTGGTCCCAGACCACCCACAGACTCCCACTGCACTGTCTCCCGCCTCGCCTGCCAGACTGATCCCTCTCCTGCAGGGGGGACGCAGCCTTGGCCTGCCCCAGGAGCCTGCGTGAGGCCTGCAGGACCCCAGGAGGCTGGGTCCAAGACTCTCAGAGCAGTGGCTGTGTGGCCCCCCAGCCCAGGGACCCCATGGTGCCCAGCGTGTACCCTGGGGCCTGGGTAGTGCTCACAGAACCCCACTGTGGGCCACCAGAGGGTACCCCCGCTGCAGGCCACACCCTGGCGGGCAGCCACAGCCAGCCAGGGCTGCTCCCTGTTGGGACAGCTGAGCCCTGGGATCTGCAGGCCCCACCCTTCCCTGTTGCCCACCCCCAGCCTGCTGGTACTCTGGGTGCTAAGCCTACCCCTTGTTTCCCTGATGGGGACACCAAGGCCCAGTCAGAGGGAGGAGCTCACCAGGGCACTGAGGACCTGGTCGCCTCCAGCCTGGTGCCACGGCAGCTGGAGGGAGGGGAGGGCTGTGCCCGCAGGGCCTCTGACCCTGGTGAGGTGGGTGGTGGGCAAGGGGAGCATGCCCCAGCATCAAGGGTCTTCATACTGCAGCCAGAGAAGGCCCAAGAGCAGTGCCCATCTGGGGGCAGGTGGGCAGCTCCTACCCCTCCCCTCCTCAGATGCCCTCAGAGCCCATGCGTCCCTCTCAGCATGCCGTGTGTGCCTCTAGTAGCCAGGCATGCCTCCAACCTGAAATCACAGGAACCAGCCTCCTCCCACCAGCTGCAGGGCTCTGAGGGAGGCCAGAGGCCCAAGTTCAAGACCCAGCTTGGTCCCAGTGACCAAGGGCAAGGTGCTGACCCCTGAGCCCGTTTCCCCCTCTGTGGAGTGGGCACAGCAATCTTGCCCCCTCAGGGCTGCTGACCACCTAGATGTCCAGCTCCAACACGAGTGAGGGTGCGGACACACTGGCCTCTCAGAGGCTCCCTGGGTCACGTCCCGCACTGGGTGCCATGCACCAGGTGCCTTAAAGCAACAGAAATGTCCTCTCCGTGGTTCTGGAGGAAGACCGACCTCCCGCCTCTCGCAGCCCCCGCCTGGATGGCAGTCCCTGGTGTAACCCCACCCGCCTCATCACAGGGCCTCCCTCCCTGCGTCCCTCGGTGGTCCATTCCCTTCTTCTCATGAGGACGCTGTCACTGGACTTAGGTGATCTTTTACACTGAGGATCTTTAACTCAGTTACACCTGCAAAGACCCCTCGTCCAGCAAGGCGACGCTCACGGGTTAGGATGGGGGCAGCATGTGCCCCCCGCAGCCCCGGGTCCTGCCCCTGCCCGCTGTGGCAGTCCACCTCCCTGACCACCAGGAGGCAACCCCGAGTCCACCCAGAGCTCCTCCCACTACTCAGCCCTCCCTTTGCCAGTTGCCCGTGGACACCTGGCCCCGTTCAGTCTCCTGCAGAGACATGGGTGCAAAGCCCTGTCTCTGGCCTCAGCAGAGGACCTGGAGCTGGGAGGCCAAAGCTGTCGGATGATGTGTGGGTCTCCTCCGGCGGTGCCAGCTGTCTGCGGCCACCTGGCAGGAGCCTCCTTGTATGGCCAGGACCCATGTCTTCCCTCTCTCTCTTCTGCATTGGCTGGAATGCGGGCAGCAGTCTTACTGGTGTCTAACATCCCTGCCAGGACAAGCATGGAGCCCACGCTGAGTCCCGGGGACACACTTGACCATGGGGCCACACCTGCAGCTAGGAATCTGGGCTCAGGGCTTTGCAGGGGTGTACGCGGGTGTTTCCAGGCCACAGCAGACACACAAGGTTAACCTGGGGCTGGGGCTCAGCAGGGCTGGGCTGTGGCTCAGTGGCAGAGCGCTTGCCTCGCACGCGGGAGGCACTGGGTTCCATCCTCAGCACCACGTTAAAGTAAAGGTGTGTGTCGTACACAACTAAAAAACATTTAAAAAACACAAAAGAGAGAATCCAAATTCTGAAGGGTAAGATACCATGGGGGAGAGGGAGTGAATAAAAACCAAAGAGCAAACGGGTGGCCTAAACAGCTAAGAGAATTAGTGAATGGGAGGATAAAGTGGCAAAACCACCATCCAGAGATGGAGGGTAGGAAAGAGCTTAGCGATCTGGAGGAAGGACCACAGGGTCCAAGGACCTCTAAACAGGTGCCATCGAACTGCACCCAAGGCCCACCTCCTGCTTCTGCGAATAGCACCTTATGGGAACAGCCTTGCCCAACAACCTACACAGATCTGCAGCAGCTTCCACACTAGACCCACAGGGCTGAGCGCTGAATAGAGACCACACAAAGCCTTCCTACCTGGCCTTCTCCAGGAAAGTGCCATGAGCCCTGCTCTAGAGAAGTTGCAGAGGGAGAGGCAGAAGTCGAAGTGTTATGGCTGAGAATTTCCCCAAATCGATGAGCAACCCGAATCCTCAGATCCCAGAAACACAACAATCCCACACAGGATGAACGGCCCCTGCACTGGGAGGCTGAGCGAGGTGGGGCTGCGGGTGCCGAGTGCAGGCTGGCTTTCAGTGCCCGTGGAGAGGAACGCCCTTGGGTTTGAGGAGCAGCAGGTGGACACACAGCTGACTTACATCAGTGAGGAGAGGCCAGCAGACAGTGGGACGACATCCCAAAGCATGCAGGGAGATGTGGCCCCCAGCCCAGAGCCCTCGCTTAGCTACAGACACCTCACGGCATAGAGGGCCCCAGCTCTGACTGCAAGAACTACTTACGGGAAGAAGGCCCAGGGGCAAGGACCATGGTGCTCAAGGCTCAGGCGGCTTGATTTTGTGGGGATGGCAACCGTCCCCAAGGTAACCCACACCTTCTATGTAATTTCCGCAAAAACCTCAACAGGTGTTTCTTGGCACATGCCAAGGTGATCCTAAATTTGATGTGGCTGAATAGAAAGCCAGGAGGAGCCAAGCCAATTTCAAGGGAAATTTCCTCAGCCAGATCTCAGGACTCATGGTCACACTAAAATCACTAGAACACCAGGGGACAGAAGGCAGAAGTGGGGTGGACCCACAGTGGGAAAGAGGTCTCCCTGCAGCTGGATTTGGCCTGAGAGAAGTCCTGCTGCCATGGAGGAGGTGCCTGCTGGTGACACCACCCTCAGTGGGCGCCTGCTCAGAGAAGCCCAAACCAGTGTTCAAGAAAGTAGCCAGCTGCTCATCAGCCACAGCCGCTTAAAGTAAATGATGTAAACCTGCAATTAGCGCCAGAATCTAAAGAAGCGTCAGTTTAATGAATATCCTTCCTAGCAGGGTGAGAAATGGAACAGTGGTTCAGGGATCAGGTTAGTGACAGCACACTTGGGGAAAGAGCCAGTGGCTCGGGGCACAACCTCCTCTCACGCTGTGGTCACACTGCAGCCTTGTGAGACAAGAGCAGAGCAAAAGGAAGACGACGGGGAGACTTACTATCAACAGCATCGCATATTTCGTTTCTGGCTACAAAGCTTGGCCACGTGTGGTTTATCTCCTACTTCATAGGTTGCTGCATGTGCAAAGGCATGCCGGCACTGATGGGTGACTCTCACACCTCAAGAGCCAAAACCACAGCTCTCCAAAGGCCACATCAGGTGCGGGCACCATTTACCTAAATTTACAAACACCTGCAGCCACGGGATGCTGTGTGGATTCCGAAGTGGGTGCAGGGCTGGGTGCCATCTCTCCTACTTTACAGTGTGCATAAACTCTCTCATGATTGGGAAGCCAATTTTAAACACACAGTTCTATCTCTCGGGGTCCCCTCCAGTGGCTCCAACAGGACCCCACCCCAGGCTCAGTTCTGTTCCTGCTCGTGGACTCCCTGGGGAACCCAAGGGACATGCTGCCTCCCCCCAGCCATCTCTGCAGGGTTGGCTCACAGGTAGAGGCCAGCGGAGCTCTGGTTACCACCTGAGGGGAGACAGCGGCGCCCCCCAACTCCCCTACAGGCCCCTCCCGCTTCCAGATGCCTCCTCCTTCGGACCCCACGCCTCTAGGACCCTCCCCCGCCCCCATAGCGCCCCCCAATCCCCCGCTGGGCTCCTCTTCCCAGGTCCCTCCACTTGTTCTCTCCCCCACCAGATGAGTCCCCCCATCCAGATGCCTCCCCTTTCAGGACCCACCCTCTCCTGTCTCCTCCCCGCCACCCGCGACACCGCAGCTCCCAGGGCCCTCCCCTCTCAGGTCCCTCCCACCTCCAGGACCCCCTCCAGGCCTCCTCCAGCCCCTCCCCACGCCCCTCCCCCTCCCAGGCCCCAGGCCCCACCCCCACCCGGCGGCTCGGGCGTGGGGGAGGGGAGGCAGAGCGCCAGCTGGGCCCGCACAGCCACCGCAGAGAATCGATCCGACTGTAATTGGGGCTTGCAAGAGGTTTAATATTTAACTGGATTAAATATTTAAACAGGGCGGGCTGACGGGGAGCGGAGCGGCCGGGAGACTGCGGGACGGGTCCCGAGGCCGGTTCGCACCCCACTCAGGCCCGGGCCTGACGCAGAGCCCGGCGCCATGCGCAGCTGGGGCGCGAGTCATCAGGTCATCCAAGACGTTGGTCTGTGTCCCGCATAAGAGCGATGAACCTCCGACCTTCCGTTTTCCCTCCCTCCAAACTGGGGAATGTTTTGCTTTTGCCCAATCATTGGACTAGGAGCCGCTCCCACCACCTCGCTTCCCTGAAGTGGGGTCAGGAGGGGAGCACAGCCAGATGGGGCCCGGGGCCTGGGCCCTCCAGCCTCGGCGCCGTGGTCCCCCCAGGCCGGTTGAGGCCTGCCCCGCCGGCTCCTCCGGACGCTGCTCTGGGGATGCAGCCCTCTGTCCCAGGGCCCAGACTCTTCCTGGGCTTCCCCGGGCCCTGGTAAGGCTCTCCCCCAGGTTCCTGGCCACAACTGCCGGGTGAGCCCCACCTGGGCCAGGAAGCCTTCCCCGGCCTCTGCGGTGTCTGACGTCCCACCTCTGGTCCCTGTGAGCATGGGGACCCGTGATGGGCTGCAGCTTCCTGCACAAAGCATCCCACAAGGCAGGGCTTCTCCGGGGTCTGTGGAATGTCAGCTCAGTGTGGAGGAAGTGAGAAGGCAGCACCCTCCTGAAGTCTTGTGACCCCAAGAGCTGGAAGAGAAAGCCCACACCCTGGCCATCCAGGGCTGCATCTGAGGCCACCCTAGATCTGTGGATCCTGGGCTGGACCCCAGAGCATGACCAGGGTTGGAGGAGAAACAGGGCAGAGAGGAAGAAGCTGAGGCATGGGAAACCTGACCTCAGGTGGGCACTCTGCAGCAGGCAGCCTGTAGCCTGCTGGTGGATGTGCACGCACCTGGCTTAGGCCTTCTCTGGCCACTGGAAAGCAGTTCTGGGTGGGAGGTTAGAGGGACCTCCTGGTTGTTGACCTGGGCAGGTGACTTCACTCCTTAAGCCCCGATTTCCTCACTTCTAACAAGGGTTAGTATTTGTCCTGTGCAGAAGGGGGTCATGTGACAAAGAACTCATCTGAGGCCTCAATACCCAGTTGCCTTGGTCATCCTGAAAGGGCTTCCTGGTGAGGGAGAGATGGAGCCAGGGAGGAGTGGAGGCCTGGTTGTTGGGGGGTCTCCTGTGACACCCCCACCAGTTGCCTGGAAGGCTCTGCACAGCTGGGAGAGGGCCTGACCCAGACTCCTAGATGCCACTGGTCTCAGGCAGGAACTGTGCTCACTGGCTTCTGCAAGCTGAGGCTGTGCCTTTTATGGAAAGTCTGTCTTCATCCTGGGCTCTGACCTTCCCTGAAGAGCTCAGCCCTGGGGTCTTGCCCTGGGGCTGACTGGAGGCTCCAGGAAAGGAGGGAACAGGAGACAGCCGGAAGAGACTCGACCAGGGACAGGCAGGTGGGAGGAAGTCCTGGTGGGGGTGTTCTGCAGGGCCAGGTCTTCCCCTCCCCTGTCATCTTACTGGGCAGCAGTATGGCCACGCATGGGAATAGGTCCTGTCCCAAAAGGAGCCCCACCCAGTCATTGCCCAAAATGGGAAAGCCAAGACAGCTGGTGGCTCCAGGATCATCCAGGAGACCTACTGAGGTTGGTGGGGGAAACCGAGGTAGGACTCCTCAGTTAGGGCCAGCATGGAGAGCAGGATTGTAGCCCAGATGGCAAGCAGGTGCCTGTGGGGTTGAATTGCCTTCTCCTGTAGAACAGGGCTGGGCTGCTTTGCTCAACTGGTCTGGTCGCTGGGTAGTAGACACCCAGCTGATATGAATGAATGGACGATGGATAGATGATGGGCAGGTGAATGGAGGGATGCCCACATGGTAGGATGGGTGGGTGGAGGGAGGGAGGGAAGGCGGGTAGAGGGATGATGGGCAGGTGGATGATGGGCAGGTGGATCTCACCACCCTGGCTGTAGGCTCACCCAGGGATCACCTAGCAGGTGGTGCTCTTATACAACCAGGTAAGGGCCAGCAGAACCACCTTGCCAGGTTAAAAAATCCAAACCCAAAGCTTCTCCTGAAGAGCCCGCCTAAGGTCTTTTTCCCTCCTGGGGGCCACCACTCCCCAGGGCTTCAGGGACAAGACAGGAAAGGCTCGGGGCAGGTCCTGTGAACTGGGAGTTGTGGGGTGGTGGGGTCGTCCTCTCTTCTGGATCAGTCTGCCTCCTGCCAAGGTTGGCTCTCCCCCACTCCCCTGGTGACGGACTCAGATCTGCGTGAAAGGGGCCCAGACGACACAGGCCTATTGTTCAGACTTTCCTGGGTTTTGTAAGCAGGAGCACAAAAGCCAAGCTGCTGACAAGGCTTCTGAGGCCTTCCTGAGCAGCTACCCCAGTACCAGCCTGAGTGGCAACTGGCATCTTCTTAGCCATAGCCACCTGGATATGGTGGCCGTCTGCCTTGACTTCCTGGACAGACCCTGGTCCCAGGGGGTGGACACTGTGATGCTCGGATTGCACCACAGAGGGATGGAGAGGAGCCAGGAGGTCTTAGTAACGGTCCAGCCTGGGCGGAGAACCAGGATTGTGCTAGAAGGGGCTACCCCTGTGTGGCCCACACCCATGGCTGCTGTGGCCCATGCAGGCCTCACGTGCCCACACCAAGGCCTCTCCACACCTCCCTCGGCCCCGTTCTGGGCTGGGCTTTCCTTGCCCACTGGTACAGTCTTGACTGGGCCCAGGAGCTCCCCAGGTCAGCTTCCTGATGAAGTGCTTGATCTCACAGCCTGAGTGGATCAAATGGAGGAATGCTCTCAGACTTGTCACATCTGCCCTGTGCAGCCCCCTGCCCAGCCATGGAGGGGGGCACATGGGACCCAGTGAGACTGCGGGGGTCTGCTTGGTTGGTGCACAGGGCTGAGGAGTGGGGCACAGTGCCTGGCGTGGCTCAGGTTTCATTCTCGAGGACAGAAGGAAGCTCCTGGAGCTCAGAGGCTGGACATTTTCTCAGGGTTCCCGGGGCCACTTGAGGTGAACTGTGTGAGGGTGGGGTGGAGGTTGGGGTCTCCTGCAGCTTCCAGAATCCTTCAGGGCTTAGATGCAGGTGCCAGACTCAGGGCAGGGGACCCTTGGCCCCCGGGTTCATTTGCCTGGAGCAAGCAGATCAGAGGCCCCTCTGCCATCACAGAGGTAGACTTAGACACCCATCCCTGAACCTCAGATACCCACAGAATGTCCCCAACCTGCCAAGGGGTCCTGAGGGAGGGGGCCCAGAGTCAGGACCGGAACAGCATGAAGAGTAGGAAGGCTGCAGTAAACCTTCTCCACCCCAAACCCCTGCCCCAAGGGAACCTAGCCCTGTCCATGGACAGGAGAGGTTGACCTCAGGTCCTGTGGCTTTATGCACATGGCCACAAACTGCTGGTATGGGAGCAGAGACTTACTCCCTAGCCTGAGACCAGGAGCACAACTCCATGGTGTGAGCAGATCCACCCAGGCCAGGGTCCCTACTGCCTCTTCCAGCTCCTGGTAGCTCCAGGAGTGGGCTTCTGGCCGTATGACCCCCGTCTTGGCCTCTGTCACCATGCTCTGTCCCTGTCTGCTACGTCTGTGTCTTCTTGAGTCTTACGAGGATGCTGTCATTGGATTTGGGGCCTACTCAGATAATCCCCATGATGATCCAGGATGATCCTCTCTTAAGATCCTTAACTTAATTACATTGCAAAGACCCTTCTCCCAATAAGTCACATTCCTGGGTCCTTGGGGTCAGGTTGTCCACGTGTCCATCTGGGGCTGTGGCTCAGCCCTCCCCAGCTTTCCTCATGAGCCCATCAGAAGTCAGTCCCCAGGCAGGGAGTCCTGAAAGCACTAAACGGCCTCTGGCTTAGACATCTGGTGGAGGCTAACCCAGTGCCAGGGACTCTGAGCTACATGGTCTCCAGTTACCTGCAGTGAAGCTTCTAGACTACCTGGAAGCTTCCTGCTCAAATCGGCGATCTCGTCAGTGCTGAAGCCTCTTATAATCAACCCTCAGCAATACCCCTCAGTTTTCAGCAGCTCTCTCTCATGGCACAGTGACCACAGAGGGAGGCAGAGGTTCAGCCAGACTCCCTCTGCTCATACCAGCAGACTGACCTGTTGGTGGCTGTTTTGGTGAACAAGTTCCTCCTCATTCTGGTCACTGAATGAACTCCTGTTCAGTCTTCAAACACCCGTAAGATCCATGCCCTTAAAATCTAACTTTTCACTGCATGCAGTTATTCTTCCTTAGAGGTGAAGACCCTGGGGAAAATAGCAGGGAAGAAAGTGGCCTCTGTTCAGGGGTTGAGACTGAGTGGACAGTTGGCAGTGTGGGCCTCAGAGGGAGGAGCCGCTGGTGACGACCAGGTGTTTGACTTTCTGTTGTGGCTGCAAGTGCCCAGACCAAGGTGGGCTTCAGGCTGCTGCTAAAGGGTGTCCTGGTCTGGGCTCCAAGCTGGGTGCTTCGAGGGGTACCCACTGTGCCCTGGACATAGGTGAAGGTGGCTGGGTGACTGGGCAACTGGACCTGTGTCCCAAGGAGCTGCGGAGACTCGGCCTGGCATCTGTGCTGGCCCTGCCCCTCCCGCCGAGGCCTAGCCCATCCACCTCCTCCTCCTTGGCTCTTCTGCGGACGGAGCCCAAGTGGCCTGGCGGGGGAGGTCTCCACGGAAACAGCCATGGCTACCAGCTCGTGGGCGGCTGTGGTGAGGACCTCAAGATGCCGTCCAGAGGAGGCAGACTACCCAGCGCAAGGCACCAGGGTGTGCGAGAGAGGCCAGGGCTGGAGGGAGCAGGCAGAGTCTCTCCAAACGCAGCCTCTGACCCCAGGCCTGGGGTCCTGCAAGGTGAAGGCCCCATGTCAGCCTGGTGGTCCCCACACACCAGGAAGCTCCTGAGCAAGGCTGTCCAGCAGAAGGGGCCCCTGGGTGGGGAGGAATGCTGGCAGCATCACCAGGCGGGACTCCACAGACAGGGCGTGTCCTTGGCCTGGCTGTACAACCGGCCCACTGAGGAGCCCAGGCTGCACCCAAGACCAGTCCCTCCAGGTCTCAGGGTCTGTAGGGTTGAGAAGTGGATCATCACACAGGTGGGAGAAGCTGAGTGCAGGAGCAGCATGCAGAAGGGGAGAAGCTGAGTGGTGGGGCGCACATGGGGTGCAGATGTGTGCATATCAGATGCTCCTTGCTTGCCAGGCACCCTTGTAACAACCTGGAAGATGCAGCGTTGCAGCCCTACGAGCCCCTGGGCCCGCCCACCCGCTCCACCCTATTCCCATCTCTCAGTCATGCCAGCGAGTCATGTCCTTGCCTCTGGCTCCCCAGCTGCCCCCAGGCCCAGGGCTGGCAACCTGAGGAGGCTGAGGAGGCCCAGAGGGTGCAGAGAACCAACTTGCAGAAGGTGCGGAGCATCCAGGGCTCTGGCCGCCAGCCCCTCTAAACCTCCTGCAAGTCAGAGGCCCCCAAGGGCCTTGCACTCAGTGAGTGGACCTAGGGACATGTGGTGACCCCTTCCTGCCTCCACAGGACCAGCAGGGGTTGACCTAGGCCAAGATCTCAGCTGACTTCCAGAGCCTGTGGTGAAGCCTCCTGGTGACCAAGACCCCAGCCCACCTGGGCTCTCCCTTGGGAGGACACTTGGGTCAGAACGGATAGCTGTGGCCACCACAGGCTCTGGGGTACCTTTGGCTGGCAGAGCTATTTGCCTGGCCCAGGGGCCTGTAGGACCAGGCTCCAAATCCCTGGGCAGCCTCTGTCCACATGATTCATGTAAACAAGAGGTGCCTCTGCCCCTTGGAGGAAGGCTGTCCAGTGCCCAGGAGTGGGTGAGGCTGACCTCTGAGGTGGAGGCAAGTCTGTTGAATAGAAGGAGTGCAGGTGGCATGACCAGCCCTTCCCAGGGTGCAGTCAGAACTGGGCCAGGCTCGGCTTGGGAAGTGGGAGATGAGAGGACTCGGGTTCTCCGTGTCCTATAGGGCCCCCAGGCTGTGGTGTGCTGGGGTGAGGCTCCTGGGACCTCCCACTCATTCCATAAATGTGACATGGGCCTGTGTGCCAAGCCCTGTGCTGCTGGGGGCAGAGACACGGACAGGCTGACCCTGTCTCCCTGGGGCTCACCGCTAGACAAGCTCCTGGGGCCATGGACTCCAGTCCTCCAGGATCCAGGACAAGGTGGGTGGTGGACCAGAATCCAGGGAGGCAGCAACAGAACAATGGACCTTGAGACCCCCCGGGGCAGGATGGCAGATGCCACAGGGAAGCCCGGGCGAGCCACGGGGCAGGTGCTTCCCCTGCCATTCCTAGGGAGAAGGAGCCTGAGCCCACTGGGCCAACGGCCTGGGGTGGGCTGGGGCCTGGTAACTGGGTGCCCTACCTCCCTTTCCCACAGGCTAGAGGTGTCTGCTTGTCCCCTGGCAGCCCAATCCCAGAACACAGTATTTGGTTTCCAGGGCTGCTGGCCTTGAAATGCAAATGTCGTCTCTCTGTTTCCAATAAATAGTTTGCGTTTGGGCTTGGAGGAGCCTGCACCATTCCTGGGCTTCGGGGAGAGAGCCAGGCAGGGCGTCTTCTGCTCTGCCCGCTGACAGCCCAGAATCGGCATGGGACCCTGTCATGGGTATTGTAGTTGAAGAACTGAGGCTTATACCCCAGGCGCTCTGGGAGACCCCTCAAAAGTCTGGTTATGAACAGGTCAGCTCCCCACAGTCTGCTCAAGGACTTCCCCCACCTTAGGCTCGCGAGTGGCCCCTACTGGGTCAGGGAGGGATGGAGCTGCCCCTTGAAGGCTGTGGCCAGAAGCCAGCACTGAGGCCTGTCCCCTACCCCAGGCCCTTTCAACTTGACAGGGAACATGTGAATGGACAGCATTAAGGCTCTGACCTCGAGAGCCCAGGGCCAAGGCCAGGGCCAGGGCCAGAGGGGCTGCTGGGGTAGACCAAGTCCCAGTCTTGACTTTGTAGCCCCTGGACTCCTTCCCAAACCCACTGGAGCCTAAGGATGGGACAGGAGGAGCTGGGTGGGGCAGAGGCCACCCCGCACCCCTCCTAAGTCACCTCCAGCCTCATCTCAACAAGCCAGCCTGTTTTGTTCTCTCAAGTCCAGAATGAACTGCCAAATGTCATAGGGTCTGTTCTCCTGGCTCCTGACCTGGCTGTGCACAGAGGGGCTGCAGCTGCCTGTCACTACTGTATGCAGTAGATGCTCAGTGATGCCACCTACAGCCTGGGTGTGTGGTTGCGCCCAGGAGGGAGCCCCTCTTCCCATGTTCCCATGCTGCCTTATGTCCCCACCGGAGCCAGACCATCGGCTCAGAGCTCCCTCTTCCGGGAAGTTGTCCCGGGACTGGGGGAACCCATGGAGCTCTTTGCTGGGCGTCTGGAGAGACTGAGGGGAGTCAGACTCTCAAACATTACGCTGAGGATGCTGGGGGGACTCGACTCTCACCAGCAGAAACTGCAATGTGTTCTCTAGGGGCAGAGGTCTTAGCTGGCGCCAAATCCAGGGCAGGCTGGGTGCCTCCAGCTCCAGGCCATGGGACCTGCTTCCCAAGAGGGACTAGTCTTCCTCATTTCCCAACTGTCCATGCCCCTGTCCAGGCTGCCAGGAGAGGGGCTTGTGCATTCCAGAGACCCTGTGCTGAGGGCCAATCCCTAGGCTGACACTGCATTGGTGGTAAGGAAAGACCTGTCGTCTGACCCCTCGGGGCCAAGGTGTGGTAGGGTGCCTGGCCCCAGCAGTGGGGACCCAGGATCCATCTGGACATTTCCACAGTCTTGGTCACCTCTGCTCAGGGTCAGCCAGACAATGTTGATCTGGGACACCACAGACAAACCAGACCACCCCACTGAGAGTGGATGTCAGAGCAAGAAATGTGCAGAGCCCCCTGCCCTGGGGGTTTGGGGAACACCTGTCCCCAGTTCAGAGGAATCATCTGAGGCTCAGGGGCTGAGAACCTGCCAGAGCAAGGAGCCTGGGGCCAGGGAGACCGCAGGCAAGCCTGTCCTCACCCTTCCACAGTGGCCCACGTGCTCCCAGGAGGACAGGTCCAGGTGCCTTGCTGGGGGGAGGGCCGTGGGGCCAGCCTGCTTCCAGATGGGAAGCAAAGAGGGAGCTCCAGGGCTGCATGGGTTCAGGGAGGGAGCCCTGGCTGCGGAGGGGCTTCTGTAGGGGCGGCAGACTGCCCAGATCTGCTCTGGAGCCGGCCCCTTGCTGGGTTTTCTCTGTGGGCAACAGAATTGAGAGCCCCTTCCCTGGGTCAGCTTGAGCTGGTGAGGATCTGCCCAGGAAAGTGCACCTGGATGGCCTCTGCCCGCCCCCCCAGAGCAGCTCAGGAAGACGTAGGTGGCCTCTCCTGCCTGCTCCGGCCCCTCACAGACACTGAAGGCCTGCGGCACCACTTACCCTCCCCTGCTCTGCCCCACCAGCCTCTGGTGTCCCTGCCCGGCCTTTCCACCTCTGCTCTCTGCAGCTCAGGCCGCCTCCTGTCCTCTGGGATCTTTCCTGGCACCTTCCCCAAGCCTCCTACCCATGACCACGGGGCCCTGAGCCGGGTCACACACCCAGGTGCTCTGTCACCCGATTCGTTCCTGCTCTCCAGAGGCAGGGGCTTCCACCCACTCCGTCCATGCGTTCAGACTGGAACGGGGTGGGGTGGGTACCCAGGAGGCTGAGCAAGTGGGGCGCCCAGCCCTGGGGACACTGTGGAGAAGCAGGGAGGGAGCAGGTGAGCCCTGAGCAGGTGAGTCCTGGGGGAGGAGAGGCAGCTCTGTCCCCAGAGCCCCTTGGGATGGGCCGGACAAGTGGAGCCTGGCTCCCGGTCCTGGCTCAGGCCCTGCAGTGTGACCTTAGGGGCTCTGCATGACCAGGCCATGGTGGGGTCACCTCCTGGAGCCCAGGCAATGGAGCGCCCCCACCCAATGGGGACAACGTCACCCATCTTTGATTGTGTGAGTGCTATAGATCAGTGCACAGTTGGGACATCTCATCCTGATCTAAATGAGGTTCTGCTTCTCAGAAAACTCAGGTCCAACAGTTGCCCAATCTTGGGTGGGCACAACTGTCCGTGCCTCAGTTTCCCCATCTGACAATGGCAAAGAGGGCCCAGCTCCAGGCGCCACTCAGAGGCCTTGTGAGACCAGGGTGGGGCAGAGTCCCTGCAGCCCAAAGCCCACCCCAGGGGACAAAGATCCAGGCCTGATGGGGGTCTGTGGGGACTGGGGTGTCTTCCACCCACAGCCTACCCCCAGCCTGGCAGGCTGGAGCCCACGGGCAGGAGGTGCTGAGTGGAGGCAGGGATGGCTGCGTGGGCGCAGGGGCTCCGGCACAGGCAGGGGGTTGCCAGGCAACCGCCTCAGCATCCGCTGCGTACCGTGCACGTGGGTTCCAATGCATGTGCTTTGCCACCTGAAGGGGCTGCTTTCATCCTGGACAGTGGAAGGGGGCTGCCCAGGTGTCCTTCCTTCATGGCAGTCAGGGAGCCCTGGGCAGCAGAGGTTGTATCCAGGGCTTGACCCCTGGGGAGAATGGAGCCTGCTGAGAACCAAGCTCTGCTCTCCTGAGAGCAGGGGACCAGGTTTTCCCAGCAGTTTCCTGTGGCTCAGAGCTGGGAACCACATGGGGGTGGGCAGAGGGGGTCTTCCTGCTGCACTCAAAATGACACCAGGGGCTGCGTGTCTCTCTGCCTGGGCCAAAGTGAGGACAGACCCATGGGGTCCAGCCCCTCCTGCACCGTCTTGGGGGCAGAGACTGAGCCTCAGTGGAGGCCTCCACACCCAGCAGAGCCTCACTGCCCTGGAGTTGCTCCAGAGGCCTCGGGGAGGGGTCTCCTGCCAGCTGAGCATCCATGGGACATGGTCCCTTCAGGCCCAGTTCCCACCTGTCCACCCCTCTTGGAGCAAAGCCCACACCTGGTTTTCTGCATCTTCCATGGTCTGTCTCTTCCACAGCCCAGGTTAGCGAGCAGAGTCTCCTGCATTTCCAGGCCTGTGGTCCCTCCTGGGAAGTGTCCAGGGCTGGGTGGATGGCAAAAGCCCCTCCTGTGGCCAGTGGTTTACTGTGACCCTGTGCTTCCCTGGACACCACCTGGCTCCACCTTTGGGCAGCTGAGCATCCATCTCTCACTGTCTTGGGAACTCCCTCCTCCAGGTAGCTGCAGCATACCTTCCCCCTGGGGCTGTGCCACATCTGTTCCTGGACAGGCTCACTGGGTCCCTCAGTGATATGCACTTCAGTTGGACACTTGGTCCCTTAACTCCACTAATTCACACCTTCAGGCAGCAGCTGGGTCTGCCCCATACCCTGAGTGCTCAGTGGCTACCCTGACCAGGAGCCAGGTCCAGGCCACAGTCTTAGCCTGGGAGTTTTGTGAATTGGTGGGGGAGGTGGGGCAGAGTGCAGGGCAGGAGGGAGGGCAGGGGGTTGCCAGGGAGTTGGCCTGGAAGGGGTCAGTGCATGAGGACCTTTTGCTCCCAGGGGACCCTAGTACCTCCTGCCACCTGCTGGGGAGCAGCCAGGCCAGAAGGTGACAGGTGACAGGTGACAGTCTTCCCACCTGATTGTCAAAGCTCTTTCCCTTCAACTGCTCCTCAGCTTTCCTCCTGTCTCCCCACCCTCATTAAATTCAAGTTCTACAGATTCAGTACAAAACTCGTTCTCAGGGCAGAGTCTAGGGCCAAGGCCCTCCCTGAGTCCTACGAGGACTTGAACTTGAACTCAGGGCTGACCTGGGGGAATCTGCAAGCAACCCAGGACCTCCTCCAGCCCCTGTCCAGCCTGACCCCTGTGGTGGGAGGGTGGTGAGGGCAGTTGGAGTTGGGGAAGGGGTCAGGAGGGGACCGAGCTTGTCACCACCGTGTGCCCAGTGGGCATTCTCTAGGAGGCTTCTCAACCAGGATGTTGGGGACTTGATGTCTTGCTGGCCATCATATCTTTTGATGGCCATTCCTTAGTGGTGGGGGCACAGGCCAGCCCATCTCTCCCTCCATGGGTCCTGCCCGCTCAGGGCAGCTGAGAACCCCAGAGCAGCAGCCCAGGCCCTCCTCGAGGGTCCTGTGGTTTCCAAGGACAGTGACCTGGAGGAGGTACTACGGAGTGAACCTGGCAGGGCAATGTGCAGAGTGTGCTCAGCCAGGTAGACCTGGGGTCTGCCCTTCACCCAGCGTGGGGCGCGAGGGTGGGTTCTAAGTGCAACACATGTGCCGGCCTGCCCCATGTGCCAGCTGAACTTCTAAATTGGGGGGAGCAAGCCAGCACCCCCCGTCCAGGGCCTAGATCCAAGACCCCACCCCAGCTGCCCATCCTACTGCCAGGGAAGATGCTCCCTGAATGCAGCCCGAAGCCCCCAACCCTGTGAAGGAGGGGCTGAGTGCCCACCTTCCCCAAAGCAACCCCAGACTGAACCCTTGGGGTGACCCCAGCTGCCACTCAGACGGGACCTGCCCCGGAGCTGGGGCCCCCGGCCTCAGTCCCCAGACCTCGTGGGAGTTCCTGAGGCTGGCCTGCTCCCTACTCCAGCTGCGGCATCCCTTCAGAATTGATCTCCCTAGACACCGAGCCTCTCGTACCTTCCGGAGTGTTCTGGGCTCACTGTGGGGACAGATGGTCGGGCCTAGGAAGGGGGCTGACCTGGCAGCAGCCTCACTGAACCTTGGTTCTTTGTATTGATCGGGGACAATTATCCCATGACAAACCCCGTTATGTATCTTACATGCTATTAACGAGTTTAAAAATAACCATTCGTCCTGGATCCGGGGACCAAAGTTCAGGGCAGGAAGCTGGGCACTGGACTGAGAAGTGGCCATCACACAGAGGGCACACCTCAAGCAGAGGATGGAATGATCAATGTCCAGGTGGGGACATTGATCTCCCCTGGGTCCCTCCCCTCCTGGGGCCTGGCCCCTGGGGGACACCGTCCACTCCAGGACCCAGGAGACCCACGTCCCTTCTGCTTGAAACGCTCCCGCCCTCAGGGCCACTCCACGGCTCCAGGGGCAGCGTCTCAGCTTCCTTGGGCACGCTGTCGAGTCTGGGAGGTGAGAGTGTGGGGGACAAGGACAAAGTCAGGACAGGGAGCAGAGGAGAGAGTGAGGAAGGCAGATCTGGGTGCCCAGGAGCCGTTCATCTCCAGAGAGGAGCCCGGCCTCCAGGACAGGCTGGCGGGCACAACGAGGGGGCCTGTGGGGAGATGGGCAGAGCATGGGCTAGCCCCACCTCCAGGGCCACAGGGTAGCCCAGGACGCACTGCAGGCAGAGGTGGAGCCAGCAGGAACCCCGACCTAGCTGGGCACTAAGGGACCTGGCTTGACCCTCAGCGCCCCCTCCCAAAGGCCTACGGCTCCCCACCAAGGTCAAGATGCAAGGCCATGGTCAAGCCACCGGCCACATGCCTGGACTGCCCCACAGCTAGCTGTGTCCCTTCCTAGCCAAGACAGGGTGGCTGGGGACAGACAGCCTCTTCTCCCATATTAGCTAATGGGACACATGGGGTCAGTTCCAACTGGCACCCCTCCCCCAAGGGTGCCACCCCTCGGTCCGTCCTCAGCCTCTCCTGTCTCTCCTGACCCCATCTCCCACGGCCCCCTAACATGCCACACTGCCCTCAGCCCCCAGCTGGCCAATGGACATGCTGAGGCTCATGCCGGATCAGCCCCTGTGTTAGCCGTGAGCCAACTGGGGGCCCCGGGAGCTGAGTGGGCAGGAAGGGTCTCCCTGGAGCCCGTGGAGGGCGCGGCCCTGCCTGGCTCTGCCAAGCTGAGTTCAGACTTCTGGTCCCCGGAGCAGTGGAGCAAAACTGTTGTTTGAGTCCAGTGGGTCTCTGGTGCTTGGCTGGGACAGTCCTGGGAAGCCGGCCACACCCTGATGGTCTTGTGATCTCCAAGGTGCCACTAGTGCTGCGCGAGAGGTGAAAGAAGCACTGTCCATCTTGGCTGTGGGGTTGGCTGGTTTCTCTAAGACGACCCTTCCAACCAGCTGACCCCAGCCCCCACTCCCACCCCGTCCTGTTTCCCAGGACCTCAGGGAAAGCAGGTGTTTCTGGCGGGGTTCTCTCTTCATCCATGATGGTGAGTCAGCCAAACCGGCTGGCGAAGTGGCCCTCAGGAGGCAGGGCTCTTCAGGCTGGGCTCAGCTGGCAGCTCTTCCAGCCCCTATGAGCCCCAATGCCCAATCCAAGGCTGAGTCCTTAATGGCCACTGTCCCTCCAGCCAGCGGTGGTCCCTCTGGGACTCTGACAATGGTGGACACATCTGCTGAAGAAGGACATTGGCTTTGGAGCCTCTGCTTGGTCAGGTCCAAGCTGCATTTCCACAGCCCACTGACTGAGGGAGGCAGAGGCAAGTAGGCGGGCCTGGGGTCTGTGGGAGCTGAGCCCAGCTCCTGGAGGGGTTCCGGGCTGGGTCCTGGTCATGGAGAGTGGGAGGGAGGTGGACTCCAGGAGGGAGCATCTGGGAGGGAGCAGCCGTGAGGTCAGCGAGGTCAGAAGGACCAGGGGAGGGGCTGGCAGGGATGTGCTGGGGGAAGGAACAGCACAGAGCTCAGCGGCAGCCCCAGGAGCGCCCTGCCCACACGTCTGGAGCAGTGGTGCCGGTCAGCACGTGGCGCCTGCTCCGAGCCGGGCCGACTCCCCAGAGCTCCCTCTTTGCTCTTGCTCAGAAAAGCAAGATTCACGATAATGCAGAGTGCATTAGCGCTGCGGGAGGGTCTGGTCCATCTTGCTGGCGGCAGCGGCATAGTCACGGGCCCTTTGTGTGGGCTGCGCAGTGGAAAGTCGATGCCTGGCTAACGGCTACTTAGAGTGTGCCCAGGGGGCTGCACAGGGCAGGCGCTGCTAATGGGGAGCCAGGAGGCTGCCTGCCTGCCCCCGTGGCAGCTCCTTGCTGCCAGAGGAGGTGGGACCTTCCCTGCCCTGACTTGCTGTATGTCTGCTTTCAACCCCTGGGCGCACAGAGCCCCCATTCCCAGAAGCCTCCCACCCTTCAGAAGCTGAGGGAAGAGCAAGCAGAGTGTGCCTTGAGCCGTGGGCCAGGAGCTGCCCCGGCCCTCCGCTCCAGCAGGCTCGGTGCTCAGAGGGTCTCTGGCGGGTGTGGTAGGGGGCCGGGGCCGCCTGCCTCCACCCATCCTCACACCCACTGGGTGCTCACGGCATGTCAGGTTCCCAGCAGGTGCTGTCTTCAGGCCTAGCACTCCCCATGGCTGGGCACTGCCCACTCTCCTTCCTGCCATCGAGGCCCGTCCTTGGGCAGAGTGGATACAGCAGAGCTTGTCCTCTGTGGGCAGCTGCTCCACTCCAGAAGGTGGGTGCAGCTGTGGGCTCTCAGAGGGGCCAGGCTGAGCGGCAGCGTCTTGCTGGACAGCAGAGAGAGCCGGCAGCTGGGCACTCTGGTGGTGGCTCTGGTATCCCTTTCCTTTTAGCCTGCAAAGGGCTCTGGACCTGAGACTTGGCCTCCCTGTGGCCCCTGCTCCAGAGCCCAATCTGTGGCCTGCTAAGATGACTCCCTGGACACGCAGAATGTCTCCTCTTCCTCATCTTCTTCCACCCAGTGGGGAGTGGGTGAGGTGGTGTCCCAGCCTCCCCAGGACCTGGCTGGCTGGGAGGGGACATCAACGTGCTGGGACTGTTTACACCTGAGGCCACTTCAGAGGGCCACAGAGAAGTCGGAGGTGTAGCCGTGGAGGGGCTGGGAGGGCCGAACCCCTCCTCTCCTGCCGAGGGGCCAGCCCAGTGGGTGGCCGGCCCTCAGACCTTCCTGCTCTCTTCTGGGCTGTCCCAGCTGGGCCTGGAGTGTGACAGGTGGCGGCATCCGGCCAGGTCCTGGCCACCCTGCAGCCCTAGTCCTGGACACCTCGCTACCTGGCTGTCTCCCAGTGGGCGGTGTCAAGGCAGGGGTCCCACAGCACTCCCAACCACGCCCTTTCTTTCTTGTGCAGCCCCTGTGGCCATGAGCAGCCGGACAAGTCCCTGTCACCCCTGGCTCCCTTCCCATGGGCCTTGGAAAAAATTCGAACCCATTATAAAAACGGTGAAAACATTCTGCAAACCAGGTGTGGTGGTGCACGCCTGCCATCCCATCCAGGAGGCCGAGACAGGATTGCAAATTCCAGGCTAGCCTCGCAGCTCAGTGAGGCCTGCCTCAGAATCAAAAGGATTAGGAATGTGATTTAGTGGTAGAGCACCCCTGGGTTCAGTTCCCAAATACCCGCCTCCCGAAAAATCTTTGTGTTGTTGTTTTTAGAATTTTTTTATTACCAAGGAATGTGTGGAAAAGGAAAGTAGTGTTTTTGCCCTTAGCTGACACCTCTGACCTCCTGAGCCCTGTCCAGCCCAGGCCCCAGCATTCTGTCCCCAGGCTGCCCTGTGAGCAGTGGCCTAGGTCTGAGTGGGCCAGAGGGGGAGTTGGTGTCTACTTGAGGACACAGGGCTCCCTCCCTGCCGACCCCCCGCTGGCATCTCTCCCTGACCCCTTGCCTCTGGCCAGTGCTAATGAGGCTGTGCGGATGGACGCTACAGCCCGTGCTGGCCCCGGGGGATGGGCGTCTCATCGTGGGCAGGGTCCTGGGCCACAGGAGGGTGGGCGGAGTGCGGGGCACCTCCAGGCTGAGGAGCAGGGAGGGGTGCCTAGGGAGGGGCGAGCTGGCTTTGAGGGAAGGAAACTGGCAGCAGGGGGTCTCTGAGAGGGAGGTCACACCAGAGGAGGGGTCCTGAGGCCCAAGGTCCTGACCAGGAGCAGGAAGAGGAGGGGCCTGAGTGGGCAGGGCAGGGCGGGGTGCTGGTGGGGAGGGCGCGGCCCTGACCTGTGCTTCTCCTCCAGCACTTAGCTTCCTCCTGGAGCAGACGCGAGCTGAGTGCCCTGGATCCATCAGCTAAGTGCCTCCCGTCCACGGCCACTGCTCCCGAGAGGACCTTTCAGGACCTGGTGTGAGCGTCCAGCTGACTTTCTCCGGGTCTATTTTCAGGGCTCTCTGGACTAAGTGCTGGGTGGGGCCGGGACTCTCCCACCTATTTTTGCCCTCAGGTGGTGGGCACACGGGCTGGCCAGGTCTAGGGTCCTGTGACCCCCAGGTGCACTTGGCATGCCCTAGGTGGGCTGCAGGACCCCGCAGTGTCCTGACCTCAGGGTGGCACTGTGTCCTTCACTGGCCTCCTCCCAGCGGGACACCCTGGCCGCTCTTAGCGCCTGCCCTACAAATGACCCTCCCGCCCTTATCTCGCTCCAGCACACCCCTAATCGGCTCTGTTGCCGCGGACGCTCTACAGAAGACGTTTCCGGAGCCTCTCAGCATCACAGGCTGCTGAGCGCTCCCAGCGCTGCCCCTCCCGAAGCCTCTGCTGAGACAGCCCAAGGTCTCAGGGGCACTGACTGGGCTGGCAGAACCTGAGAACAGCCAGGCCGAGTGGCCACCGGAGCCCTGCTGGGAGGGGCAGTTTAGCTGGCTAAAGGAAGGCCAGTGTGGGTGGCTGGCCCCATGGCAGGGGGCGCTGGGTGTGACCCCTCCGAGGTTGCTTCCAGGCCCCCGTCCCCAGACCTCACGGTCCGCAGCTCGGGACTGAGCCTGGCTTCTATAAATACTGCACAGGGCACATGCCGTGTCCCGACCTGGGCAGGGAGACACTTCCTTAGAAAGGCCGTGTCACCAAAAGGTCCTCCCTCCTAGCTGGTCTTCCTGGGGCTACAGAGGACACAGGGCCCAGGAGTTCAGGATAGGGGAAGCCTCACAGAGGCCTACGGCCCAGGGCAGCGAGGACACCAGTGGTCAGCTTGAGGTCAGAGAGTCAGGGTTTGATTTGCAGTAGTCAGGGGCAGGACATCTCTGTCCCAGATGGAACCTGACGTGCCACCCTCCCCTACACCAGGCCAGCCATCTGGGCCTCCTTCCTGGGAGGGGCCTTTCACCTGGTTCATCCTATTTCTGGGTGGATGGGCACACAGTGTAGAGGCTCCAGCAAAGTCTCCAGTGAGGCAGGGCTGAATGGGCCCCAGAGCCCCTGCTTTTGAACACCAGCCTAGTGCCCAGGACCCAGCCCCAGCCCCAGCCTCCACTGTGGCTGCCCACGCCTGTCCACCTTGGGACCAGGATCCAGTATCTGGTTGGAGTTTTCCCTCCTGGGAAAGGTCAGCCCCTCAGCCAGCTGGTTTTACACAGATCTGCTGGATCTAGCCCAGAGCAGACATGGTCAAGGCTCCCCACAGGCCCTTCCAAGACCCCCAGACTTGCCCAGGATGGGGAAACTTCGTGAGGGAAACTTGGAGAGGGCACAGTGAGGCCAGACTGTCATGGCAGGGAGGGACTGCCCAGAGGTGGAGGGACTGCCCAGAGGTGGAGGGACTGCCCAGAGGTGGAGGGACTGACCAGAGGCGGAGGGACTGACCAGAGGTGGAGGGACTGCCCAGAGGTGGAGGGACTGACCAGAGGCGGAGGGACTGACCAGAGGTGGAGGGACTGACCAGAGGCGGAGGGACTGCCCAGAGGCAGAAGGAGAGATCAGAGCACTTCTCTCCTCTGCAGTGGGTCTTGCCTTGGGCCACCAGGGCCATTCTGAACAGAATCATGGGCCCCTGGACAGAAGCCATGCTTTCTGCCCATGCTACCCACCTCTCCCCACAGTTGGGACCCTCAAGTCACTGCCTGGTCCAGGCCCTAGGGAAGGAGGTGGTGGGAATGCTGAGCACTGGGGAGCCCGTGGAGGTCACCAAGGAGCCCAGGGCGGGCTGCTGTGGGTGGGCCGGCCCTTCTGAGTCCTGCTCAGCAGGGAGGCAGGGTGGGTCCTTCCCAGAGCTGCGGGGTGGGGACTGGAACTGCCAGCTCCTGGCCTGGGTCCCCCCACACTGCAGAGATGGTCCTCAGCAGGTGCCGCCAGCTCCTGAGTCCTGTCCCACGGGTGGGCCCGCTGGTGCTGGGGGCTGCGGTGCTGCAGCACTGGGAACTGGCCGAGCCCCTCTGGGTTTCAGGGCAAGCCAGGCTGCCCTGGTCACACACCGCCTGGCGGGGAAGTCGCTGCTGACTGCCCACGCGGCCTGGGGCCTCTTTACTCTGCAGCTGTCCCTGACCCTCCACAGCTGGAAGGTCTCCCAGGAGTTTTCAAAGGCTGTCTGGCTTCAGAGCCATCCTCCAAGGAGCAGGAACTGCCCTGGCCTCAGAGACTGGCGGCGACCAAACCCTGGGCCCACGCTGATGGCGGCCCCTCCCCCAGACCCAGGACCCGCAGCCCTCAGGCCCCGCCGGCCAAGCCCAGCGCTAGAGAGATTCCCATGCTGGCTGGTGCTCAGGGGCCTTGTCCACATGGAGGGGCAGACAGAGCTGCCTCCCTGTCCTGTCCCCAGGCCTGTGACTGAGGTGCCACAGGGGCATCCTGGCCCCTCATCAGCAGACCCTGGGATTCCCACCTGCAGGGGAAGCTAAGGCCTCAGACCCATGACCTGCAGGACCCTCGTGAACTGCAATGTAGCCCTCTCCCCTCTGCACCTGGATCCTCCTTGGGGACCACCAGAGGTAGGGCCAGAGAACACGGGAAGGGTCTGGCTTTTCCCTAGTGGTCTCTTCCCAACTTAGCCCCACCAACCAGAGGCACAGGGTGGTGTGGGCCGCCCACCTGGGATTCCAGAGGCCAAGAGTCAGTGTGGGGCACGTGGCGTGAGGCCCTGGGCACGCTTGCTCCTCCTGTGGTGAGGGAGGCCCTCGTGACTGCTGACCTGCAGTCCCAGCTGGCTGGGTGAAGCAGGAGGTGAACAGACCCTCTGCCGCCTTGGACACCCGTGGCCTCTTGTGATGATGAAACCAAGGTTCTGGGTGGAGCTCAGATCTGCCCCCTCCCCCAGATGTCCCCACAACTGCTCAGCATTGGTGGGGAGAGGCTCAGTCCAGGAGATGCTGAGGACTCCACAGGAAGACGTCAGGCTGCATCTACGTGAATCTGAGCAGAAGGACTAGGAAGGGAGGAGGTGCTTCCCTTGATGGGTAGAGGCTGCTCTGCCTTCATCTGACCTTCCTCCTTCCGTGGGAAGGGATGCTGGCAGCCCTGGTGAGTGTGGGGGAGGGTCCAGCCTCTGGCATTGAGGCCTTTCTTGGGGCCCAGTGAAGCCCATCTCCCTGGGCTGCCCCTTCTCATCCCCAGGACTGAGTCCCCAGTGAGGACGTGGCCACAGCCCTGGGAGACCACAAGCCTTGAGCACTCTGACTACCTTTTTGGGGTGTCTGGGAGTGAGGTCACCTTGCAGCACCCCTGCCAGCCTGGGGTCTCGGGCCAGGTAATGGCTCGACTTCTCTGAGCTTCCGCTTTCCTAGCAAGGTGCTTGGGGTTGGGGAGGAGGCCGGCACGGGGCCTGGCGACTCCTGGGTGCAGGTGGATGGCCAGATGCCTGAGCGTGGGGTCCCGTTGCTGCTGACGGCTGGGCCTTCAGGGCTGGCACACTTTCCCACCTGCATGGCCTTGCTTGGGATGTCAGCAACCTCCACCCAGCTGGCCCGTCCTGACCTGGCTCTGCAGACGCAAAATCTCTGCTAAATCCTCTATTTAATTTTCTTCTCTAGAAAATTGTAGGAGTTCTGGAGATAAAGCTGAGCTGATAAACCGGGGATTTGGCCATTCGCACAGGCGGCAGACCAGGGTGCCCTCCCCGCCGTGGGCTGGCACCCTGAAGCAGGCCTGCATCAGCAGGTGCCCGCCTCCCGGCTCCTGGGCACAAGGGGCACCTGGAGAGGACACTCGAGGGTCAGACCCAAGGACACCCTGGTCCTGTGAGAAGTTAGAGGACTTCAAAGCCTTTCACAGCCTCCCTCTGGCTAGGTGGGCCGTGGGTACCTGGGCCAACCAGGGATGATGCTTTGCCCCAGGAACCCCTGCCAGCCTGATAGAGACCAGGAGGCATCGTCCCTTGGCTGCCTCCTACCCGGTCAGGGCCTCTTCTGGTTGCCCAACCTGGGTCCAGTCCAGGCCCAGGCCCTCCAGCTCCACGCCCATCATGCTGCCTCAGGGCACCAGGCAGCTTTCAGCCATTTCTTAGTACAAATTTGTCTTAGGCCCAGGACACCCGTGTCTGCAGAATGGCCCCTCTGCCGGGCTCTGCCTGCCCTTCTGTGGGTGCCCCGTCTTCCGAGGGTGCGTGCAGGGTGTTCTTGGGAGGGAGGCTGCTGCCTCTCCTCCTTGCCCTGCCCCATCCTTTGCAGTCCTTCTCTAGGGTTTGGGGGAGGTTGTAAAGGCGGGGCTGCCCAGGGCAGGCTCAAGGGCACCCTGGCTTCTGGGCAGCACCTGCAGAACCTTTCCAGAAAGCTGAATGCACCGATGAGACCTACGGGTGGACAGATGTGGCTCTCCCACAGCCCTGCCCGCGCTGGGCTCTGGCACTTCCCTTGAGGCAGGTGGACAGCTGTCTAGATTTCTGAGGTACCAGCAAGGTGGAACTTAAAGCCCTGGGCCAGGCTGCCACTTTCCAAAGGTGTGGTCTTTGAGACTTTTCACGTGGGGTCTATGAGAACTGGAATGCTGGCTGGGGCGGTGGTCGAGAGGTAGGGCTCTGCTCGGGTGCTCAGGGCCCTGGGTTTGATCCCCAGCTCTGCAGAAACACTGGTGCTCACACAAAACCTTCCACGGGCACTTCACTGTGGCACTCTTCCCAAGAGCCACACGTGGAAATGACCCTGCAGGAGCAGAGAGGGACCAATGTAGGTGGACCGCAGCTCCCCCAGGAGGAGGAATGGAGCCCTGCAACCATGCCAGGAACCTGGACGACACTCGGTGGGGCCGGAGGGGCTGGGGAGGAGCAGGGCGTGGCCCTGCGAGTGACTGGCTGGTGTGACTCACGCACGCCGAGCCCGCAGGGAAGACAGCCGGACCTCCGTGGCCTCATCTGAGGCCTGTGTGCTGCTGTGACAGTTGGTTTCGGAATGGGGCTGCAGAGCTGGCCAGCCCAGGACTTGGATGGGAAGGAGCTGTGTCCACTGTCCTGCCTCACCTCGCACACCATGATGACAGGATGTCCCTCACCTCCTTCCACAGATGGGGAAACTGAGGCATGGTCACGGAAGAGCTGCAGCTGCAGCTCCTGCAGCTGCAGGAGGGGTCGCGGTCCCTGCCTTGCAGGGGACAGTCTGCAGCTGCACCCATCTGCCCCATCCCTGCTGGGTCTCTTATATGCATGAGCCCCACATCCAGGACCCCCCGTTTCCTTCAACCCCAGAGGTTCTCCTGCCCAGCTGGCATCTGTGATGTTTCATTTAGGGCTGGAGGTTTATGGCTTCGTCTGAAAACACACTCAGACGTGTGGGGGTGAAGGTTGGGGGCTGCTGTCTGGCTCGGCCCTGCTGCCTGGGGCCTTTCTGGGTGGGGGCCCAGCATGGGGACCCCACCAGCCTGCTCTGGATGCCCAGGCTTCTCTAGCCTGTGGCTGGGCTCTGCACCTGGCCAGCCCAGGACTTGGATGGGAAGGAGCTGTGTCCACTGTCCTGCCTCACCTCACACACCATGATGACAGGATGTCCCTCACCTCCTTCCACAGATGGGGAAACTGAGGCATGGTCATGGAAGAGCTGTGGATCAAGGTCAGGTTTTCTGGGACATTCTGGGCACTGGGTCACTGGACTGCCTGATGCAGGTCCAGGTGGAGCACCTGGGTCCTGGAGGTGCACCAGCTGCCCAGCCTCAGACAGGTGATCTGCTGCAGTGCTTCACCTGGGCCCTGCCTCTGTGGCAACAGTCATGGTCCTGGGGCCCCTTCTGCCCCTGCCTGGAGGCCAGGGTGAGAGTGAGGAAGGGAGTCACCAGTCTGTTGGCCTCCTGGTCCATCTGGCCTGCCACATGCAGACACAGCTTAGGCCCTACATGGAGGGGCCACCCCAAACTCCACGCACCACACGGTATGGCTTGTGTCCCCTCTAGATGGTGTGGCTAGAGGACTCTTCCTCCAGAAAGCCCTCTAGACCTGCCTCTTCTCTCTTGCTTCCTGTGTCCATGGTGCCACACAGTGTCCAGCTGCTGCAGGGCCAGCTCACATCTGTTCAAGCTAATTTAAGTCCTCCTGTTTTTTAAAACATCTTGCTGGTCCCAGGGGAGATGCAGGGACGTGCCACCCGCCATGCCCGGCAGGCGGATCTGCTCAAGCCCAGAACAGCTCCTCAAGCTTCACTCCTGCCAGGACCTGTGCTCTGTGACCTTGGGCCCATCCTGGCTCTCTGGGCCTCCTGGGAAGCACCTGTCACAGGGGGAGACTGCAGTGGAGTGGAGGTGACAAGCTCCTCCTTCCAGGCTGGACAGCAGGCAGGGGCCTCTGGCCTGAGGCCAGCTGGCCAGACCCAGCAGGAAGGTCCCTTCTCACCCAGGCCTACCCCAGTGATGAGTCTTGGGGTGGGACATGATCACCGCTGTCCAGAAGAAGCCCTCTGCTCCCAAGTGCTGTGCAGGGACAGGTCAAGGGCGGGCTTGTGCTCTCCCCATCTTGCACGATGGTGGGTGAAAAGGCTGGGCCGGCAGGATGGAGAAGCCTGGAGCCAAGAAGGCTGAGCCTAAGGGAGACCCTAAACCAAGAAACTCAGAAAGGGAAGCCCCCCTGCAGCTGAAACCCAGTCCTGGTCAGAGAAATTGGCAGGTATGCCAATTTCCCGAAAGTTGTATTCCCGAAAGTCTGTGTCTAAGAGGAAGTACTCAGCTGCTAAATCCAAGGTGGAAAAGAAGGAGACGTTTCTTGCTACTGTCACCAAACCAGTTGGTGGTGATAAGAACGGGGGAACCAGGGTGGTTAAGCTTCACAAAATTCCTAGATGCCATCTGGCTGGAGATGTGCCACCAAAGCTGTTGAGCCACAACAAAAGACCCTTCAGTCAGCAAGTGAGAAAACTGACAGCCAGCATCACTCCTGGGACCATCTTAATCTTCCTCACCGGGTGCCAGAGGCAAGAGAGGGGTTTTCCTGAAGCAGTTGAGCAGTGGCTTGCTACTTGTGATGGGACCTCTTTCCCTCAATCGAGTCCCTCTGCATTGAACACACTAGAAATTTTGTTATCACTACCTCCACAAAGGCCAATATCAGCAACGTGAAAATCCCAAGGCACCTCACTGATACTGACTTCAAGAAGTCAGAGAAGCCCGACTCCAGGAAGGCGAGATCTTCAACACAGAAAGAGAAGTACGAGATTACAGCGCGGCGCAGGGTTGATCAGAAAGCTGCAGACTCACAGACTTTACCCAGAATCAAAGCTATGCCTCAGTTCCAGGGCTACATGCGATCTGTTCAAATTGGTGTTCTCAATTTCTTACCAAGAACCTAATTAAATAACTGATACATTAAAAGGCAAAAAAAGAAGGTCAAGGACAGTCACAGCATTTCCGGGGAGGAGCTTGAGGTCTGATCTGCAGGTTAGGCCAAGGTCATGTCCCTGGGTGAAATCAGGATGGAGCCCTGGGATCCCTTGGGCTGCCGGGGCCCAAGGTCATTATCACAGAGCACTGGTGTCCAAGCGGTCCTCTGTAGCTAGGGTCAGTGACTCTGCAGTCAGCCTGGTATGTCAAGAGCATGAGTCAACAGGACATTGCCGGGGCAGGGTTGGGTGGGCTGGGGCCAGGGCAACCTCCCACCCATCCTCCACCCCCTGAGAAGCCCCCTCTGACAATCTCGGTCGGTGGTCCTTGTCACAGAGACGCATGACTCGGATCCAGGCCCCACCTCCATACAGCCCCGGGGTCACTGCCTGCAGCCACCCAGCTGACTATGGCCCTGCTCTCTCCAGCCCTGTGCTTGAGCAGGGCTCTAACGGGCAACCGCTGGCCCTGGCTCGGGGCTGCCTGGGGCTTGCTAGGTGAGACCTCCCTGGTTAGGAGCGTCCTTTGTGGCTGCCCTGGAGGAAGGCGCTCCTGGTGCCTGGGGTGCAGGCACAGTCCAGACGGGGCCCAGGGCCTTTCTGACCCCAATGAGGTTCCAGATCCAGAAGGGGAGGGGTGCCGGGGCCCACGCCCCAAGACCCAGTCCTCCCAGCGAAGATGAGATTTGGAAACCAGCACAGCCAACAGGCCTGAGCACCACAAGTTCCTGCTGAGCTCCCGCGCCACACCCAGCCAGCTGCCCAGCCCGCCCTGCTCACGCAGCCCCTGCACCACCTGCGAAGCCCGCCCTGCTCACGCAGCCCCTGCACCACCTGCGAAGCCCGCCCTGCTCAAGCAGCCCCTGCACGACCTTGCCCAGCCCGCCCTGCTCACGCAGCCCCTGCACCACCTGTGAAGCCCGCCCTGCTCAAGCAGCCCCTGCACCACCTGTGAAGCCCGCCCTGCTCACGCAGCCCCTGCACCACCTGTGAAGCCCGCCCTGCTCACGCAGCCCCTGCACCACCTGTGAAGCCAGATCTCAAGGTCACCATTTACCGGCCTCCACTCAGGCCATGCCCATGGCAGCCCTGAGCAGGCGGGGAAACTGAGGCTGGGAGGGCCAGACCTGGCTACCTGGAGGATGGGGCAGGAGCTCTTCCCAGGGCACCTTCACCCCATGAGCACCTCTGGCCTCTGGATTGAGGGCCAGGGACAGTGACTGAGAGGGACAGGCCCTCCCTGTCCCCCCAGGGACTCTACCAAGTCCTAATCCACCAGGCTGTAGGGCTGGGTGCCCTGGAGCTCTGCCTGGGGAGTCACGGGAGTCTGTGTTGAGACGTGGACTCCGCTGGCCTGGAGCCTCACAGGAGCAGGGCCCACCCACCCTGCGCCCCTGGATACTGAGGCTGAGGGTCACCGAGCTTGGCTGGGGCCGGGCCTCCTCCTCCTTTCTCAGTCCCTCTGGTGTATGGGCCAGGGATGGAGGCCCATGCCTAGCTATCTGGGGTCACAGAGGGGCTTGAGGATGGGTCCCTGGCCACATGAGCCCCCAGGGTCCCGCCTCCCACCCCTGAAGGACAGCAGGAACAGCTGCTCAGTCTGGTCAGGGGAGTCTCAGGACTGCTGTCCCAAAGCCCACAAGCACAAAAGCAACTGCTGCGTGGGTGGTGCAAGAGCCCCTCTGTGCATGGGGGTGATGACCGGCCGGACTGCACCTCCATAACCGCAGCAGGACTGAGCACCTGGCTGCCGAGTCTGCCCAGGGGAGGGCACCGGGGCACAGCCTGGCAAAGGCAGAGCCCACGCTGGTCTGCAGAGGAGGAGGCTGGAGTCCCTATGGCTGGGCTGGGGGCCGGAGGAACTGGAGGGAAAGGAGGTGGAAGTGGGTGGGACCACGGGACCCAGGTTGAGGTCGGGTGCAGGGCTCATGCTAGGAGGACTTGCGTGGTGGTGTGCGTCCAGGGGAACCAGCAGGAGCCACTGCAGGGCCACCCAGAGCAGAGTGGTCAGGGAACAGGCGCCCAGAGGCATTCCGCAGCCGATGGCACCATCTGCTGGCCATGTTGGGTGTTGCCCGGACCTGGGGTCTCCCCTGGCCCCAGGATGGACAGGGCCAGTTTCCTGAGTGCTGGGACACACTGGGTAGACCTGCCTCCTCCCTGCAGGGTGGCTCTGGCTGTGATTTCAGGCACAGGTTGGATTCGACCTCTTTAAGCACACACCCACCTCCCTGCCCTGTCCCAGAAAGACCCTGTCAGGGACAGCCAGGAGTGGAAGAAGGGCCTGGCACTCACGCAGCGGTCCCAGGAACAGATGTGACCAGGATTCCAGTGGCCACTGCCCTGGGCTGTCCCCCAAGTGTGAAGTGGGGGCCAGGGTAGGAGTGGGACTCTTTCCCCTGGGCTGTGAGGCTCTGACTGTGGGTAGGGCAGCAGGTTAGGGGTTGACCAAGGACCACTGGTGTGGAGTGGGCTAGGTTTGGGGACACAGGGCCAGGGAGAGGAGCCACCTCAAGGACTGCAGAGAGCAGGTGGCACTGTCTGTACCAGTGCCCACCCCAGGCCCATCCCTGAGCCCTGATGGCCCCTCCCTCCCAACAGGGCCTCTGAGCAGGCAGAGCCTCGCTGTCCCGCTATGGGGGCACAGAGCCCAGCACAGGGCCAGGCATGGAGAACGACCCCAGGAACAGAAGGTCAGGGGAGCCAACGAGGGTGATAGGGTGCCCAGGGCTGCAGGATCCCTCCCCTGCTTTGTCTCCCCCGGGGCAGAGACTGGAGGCCTGGGCCTGGCCCCAGGACCCCTAGGAGATCTGCACCCTGGCAATGAAGGGGGCGGGGCCTGCCTGGCCCTTTAAGAGGCAGTTCTACTGGGCCTGACTGCCCCTCCCCCGAAGGAGGGCCCTGCTGCCCAGCAACAGGAGGCTCTCCTGTACCGGCCGTCACTGGGGTGACCAGGAGCTGCGTCCTCCTGGGACAGAGTGGCCGGTGCCAGTGCTGTCTTGCTGACCTGCCTGTCGACTGCCAGTGACCCACTCCCTCGTGCCCCACCCCGGCCCCAGCTGGGCAGCGGGCGGCAGGCACCATGGCGCAGACGGATGTGCTGCTGACCAAGCAGCCGGCCCCGCAGACGGTGCCGCCCTGCGAGCTGTCCCCCAGGGAGTACCATGTGGCCTGCAACACGGGGGCCTACACGTCCTCGGGCCTGGCCACCGCCGGCTTCCGCACGGCCAAGTACCTGATGGACGAGTGGTTCCAGAACTGCTACGCCCGCTACCACCAGGCCTTCGCGGACCGCGACGGCTCGGAGCGGCAGCGGCACGAGAGCCAGCAGCTGGCGGCCGAGACGGCGGCGCTGGCGGAGCGCACCCAGCAGGACTCCACGCGCAGGGTGGGCGAGCGTCTGCAGGACATGCACTGCTGGCAGTCGGAGCTGCAGCACCAGGTGGGCCAGCTGGCCGCCGACGCGGACCTGCTGCTGGCCCAGAAGCAGCGGCTGGAGCGCGCCCTGGACGCCTCCGCGGTGCCCTTCTCCATCGCCATGGACAACCTGCAGTGCCGGGAGCGCCGGCAGCACCCCGACCTGGTGCGGGACCACGTGGAGGTGGAGCTGCTGAAGGTGGGCAGAGCGCCCAGCACCCGCCCGGCCCACCCGCCTGCAGACCCCGAGCCGGGGGAGAGGAGCCGGGCCCTGAGTCCTGCCCCGTCCACACGATGGACATGCAGGACCCCAGGGCTGCGGGGGGGCGGCCCAGAGCCTCTCACACCTGTTCCTGCCGCAGGGAGCCCCGCCTCACCCCTGAGCCCCCGTCTCCTCCGAATGTGCCCTGTCCCTATCCAACCTAGCCTGTCATGCTGTTGGGGCCCCAGCAGGAGCTAACAGGCCTGGCCGCTCCTCCTGGCTCTGCAGAACCCTGAATCTCTCAGAGCCAGGTCTCTGCGTGAACAGGCCTGGGACAGCCGTGAGATCCAGGGAAGGAAGAGCCAGTCCCGGGGCCTCAGGCAGCCCCTGCCACAGCCCAAGCTCAGGCAGGAACGCAGGTCCCCCCACCACATTCTCTGCCCATGCCACCCCACCCCCCGCTCAGCACTCCCAAGGCCCCCTGTGAGGCCCTCTGCCCTCTCGGGAAGAACACCAAGGGAGGTGCGGGGATGGGGACACAGACAGAGGAGGAGGGTGTGGAACCCTAGCAAACCCAGGCCACAGGGAAGGGGGTCCTTCACACCCAGAAGGGAAGCCCAGTGCTGGGCTCTGCTGTGCACTCCTGCCATCCCAGCAACCTGGGAGGCTGAGGCAGGAGGAGCCCACGTTTGAGCCCAATGTGGGCAACTTAGTGAGACCGTCTCAAAATAAAAAGAATAAAAAGGGCTAGCGGAGTAGCTTGGAGGTAGAGCAAACCTGGGTTCAATCCCCAGTAACAAGAAGGGAAACCCAGCACCCGCTCACATCCTTGATCCTTAGGGGTCCTCAGAGAGTCAGGCCAACGCCCTCCGTGCATGGTGGGCTTTGGGGATAATCCCAGAACCTGCAGAGGTTGTCTCAGGTGACCTTCCCAGCAGCCCTTAGAAGCTACTGGAAGAAAAACCCCACCAAAAAGAAGCTGTTCTCCAGGGAAGAGCAGCGGGGACTGGCCTGGACCCAGGGGCTGACCACAACCTGCAGCCCAGGCCTCCTCATTCTCACCAGGGTGAGGGGCAGGAGGGCCGCTGCTCAGGAGGGGATTCCTTCTCCCCAGGAAGCTGAGCTCATCCGGAACATTCAGCAGCTTCTGAAGAGGACCATCATGCAGGCTGTGAACCAGATACGGTGGGTCGAAGTGGCCTCCAGGGTGGCCTAGGGGTGGCCCGTGTCCCAGTCACCAGGCTGGCCGCAGGGTGGGACATGGGGGACATGACCCTGTGGCTCAGAGAGGGGAGGGGGCTGCCAGGTCAAGGGACAGGGTTGCACTTTCAGTTAGGCCAGCTTCTGTTCTGACGTCTCCTACCTGGGGGGGCTGCCCTGGCACTGCTGGCCTGGCGAGGGCCCCAGGAGCACGCTGGGCAGTGCAGGCCTGGAGACGAGCTGCCTCCTGCAGCGCAGCTGGCGCCCCAGTGCAGGCGAGAGGGGTTATGGTCTGGTGTCTGCCCTCCCCAGGCTGAACCGCCAGCAAAAGGAGACTTGTGAGATGGACTGGTCAGACAAGGTGGAGGCCTACAACATCGACGAGACCTGCGCTCGCTACCACAACCAGAGCACCCAGGTGCAGTTCCATCCACACTCCACCAAGTTTGAGGAAAGGTGGGACCCCAGTGCACCCCACCACCTGCCCCCAGCCCTGGCTGCCTCCACCGGGCACTGGCTGCCGAGATCTGCGGGACCCCTTCCCTCAGGCCCCAACACCCTCACTGCCCAGGCTGCTTGGGCAGCGGTCTGCTCCCTGACCCACAAGCGGACAAGACCCCTCGCACTCCTGTCATCCCAGCGGTTTGGGAGGCTGAGGCAGGAGGATCTAAAGTTCAAAGCCAGCCTCAGCAAAAAAATCAGGTGCTAAGCAATTCGGTGAGGCCCTGTCTCTAAATAAAATACAAAACAGGGCTGGGGAGGTGGCTCAGTGGTCGAGTGCCCCCGAGTTCAATCCCCGGTACCCACACCCAAAAAAGACCCCTGCCTCAGTGCTCATGCAGCTCACGCAGGGCCAGGGAGGCCTCTTTGCGTTTCCGCACGCGACCGGCAGAGGGCACCCGGCACCCGCCAGGGACTGTGCCGCTTGGGGTGGAAGACGGTGGGGACATGGCTGGGCCTTGGGGGCGAGGGGAGGGGCGCCAGAGAACGTGGCGGGGCCTTGGGGTCGGAGAGGAGAGCTCGTGGTGGCGAGGCGGAGTTACCAGGCCTTGGAGGGAGGGGACGGCTGGGGCATGAAGGGCGCTACAGGGCAAGCCTACCGGGGCGGGTCACTTGGCCAGCACAGTGGGGGCGCTGGGCGGGAAAGCACGCGGGCAGCGCCAGAGCGGTCCGCACAGTCCACCCGACCGGCCACGTCCCCGCCCGCAGCGCCTCCACGACCGAGACCTGGGCCAGGTTCACCCAGGACAACCTGCTCCGCGCCGAGCGCGAGCATCTGGCCTCGGTCAACTTGCGGACTCTCATCGACGCCATCCTGCGGGACACCAGTGAGGACCTGCGGCTGCAGTGCGACGCCGTCAACCTGGCCTTCGCGCGCCGCTGTGAGGAGCTGGAGGACGCGCTCCACAAGCTGCAGTTCCACCTGCGCAAGGTGGGGTCGCGGGGACACACCCGCCCCCGGGAACGCCCGCCTGGGACTCGCCCACCCCGTCCGAAGCCGCTCGGACTCGCTTGCCTGGGGCACGCCCCCACGTGGGCGCGCCCGCCCCGCCGGGACTTGGCCTCCTGGGACACGCCCACTCCTGAGAATTCCGGCCCCATGGCGACTAAGGCAGCTGGGGATCCTCTGTGGCGCCTGGCCACCCTATGCCCAGCCCTGACCCGCCTCACCCCCTGCCCTCCTCTGCCCTGCGAGACCCCAGAAGGAGGCATTCTGACTCATTAAGCTGGTGTAAAACCAGGTTCCCTTGGGCGTTGCACCTTCCTGGGTGGTTTGGCAAGCAGGGCCAGGGGAAGGAGGTGTGGGCCCAGTGTGTCTTGGCCTCCCTCTGGCTCCAGGCATTTAGCATGGCCTTGGCTTGCCTCTAAGCCCCACGAATTCTCGACCAGGGTTGGGGCCTCTTGACCACCAGGGCTCTGGGCTCTCAGGCCAGAGCTGGGATATGGCAGGCTGCACTGGGTGCCCCAGGACTGGGGTGTCTCCAGCCAGGCCTGGACAGCAGGGCCAGAGTGGGAGGAAGTGCTGGGGAGGGAGACAGTGGCAGCTCAGGGCCAAGACACTGTCCTCTGCAGACGCTGCGGGAGATCACCGACCAGGAACACCAGGTGGCAGTGCTGAAGCAGGCCATCAAGGACAAGGAGGCCCCGCTGCGCGTGGCACAGACCCGCTTGTACCAACGCTCATACCGGCCCAATGTGGAGCTGTGCCGGGACACCGCCCAGTTCAGGTGCCCAGAGTCTCTGATCTCCCTCAGCCACTGAAGACTCTCACACAAGCAGACAAGGACACTGGACATGATCCTGGGTGGGGCTTGCATGTCAGGGTCCCCTGTCACCCAGGGCTGTCTGGTCTTCCTACAAGGGACCTCAGGGCCTGACAAGCTGAGCTTCTGAGGGCACAGGCCCAGAGGGAGGCCCTGCAGGCCCGTCTGCCCACCCTGCCCCTCTGCTGTTAAGTGACCATGTGCCTGCTGAGGCATGAGTGGGTTACAAGCTTGTTTACCTAGTTTATCAAGTGCCCAGTTGCCCTTCTAAGCATGAGTGCCCCCTTCTTCCTGCTTCCCTGTCCTTCAATTTGTACAAGAAACTGGAGTCCTCACTGGTTCCAATGGTGGGTCCTGTGTCCAAACATAAGGGATTGAGCCTGGTCAGCGGGTCACTGCTTACCGTGGCCGCTTGGTGCTGCTATTGCATAGGGTCCTGCAGAGCCCAGGGCAAAGCTTCCATTTCTGTGCTGGGTGCAGCCGGTGGAGGTCCCCCTTGGGCTTGGAGAGAGAAACCTCTTCCTTCACGCTGTGGCCCTGGCCCTCGCCCTGACCTGCATGCCGGAGGGGCAGCTTTCTGCTGGGTTCCCGTGGGACTCCTGGGGTCAGGACCTCCTGCCTGCTCAGAGCCCCACCCTCTGGAACGCTGCTCCCTCCCGGCTCACATGCCCCGCCCGCCCCGCCACAGGCTGCTGAGCGAGGTGGAGGAACTGAACTTGTCCCTGGCTGCCTTGCGGGAGAAGCTCCAGGAGGCAGAGCAGGCGCTGCGCAACCTGGAGGAGACGCGGCTGGACTTGGAGAAGGACATCGCTATCAAGACCAACAGCCTGTTCATTGACCGCCAGAAGTGCATGGCCCACCGTGCCCGGTACCCCACTGTCCTTCAGCTGGCCGGCTACTAGTGACCGGTGCTGGTGCCTGGCCGTGCTGTCCTGCCTGCCCCAAATAAAGAACATGTTAACTTTCTGCAGATGTGTGTGGTCCAAGGTGGAGTCCAGTCACTGTCCATCTGGGCAGTGTCTCCCACCCTGTGCAACCAGGCTTTGCCTGTGGACCCTATTGTCCGGGCTGGGGAGATGAGGGCTTAGAGCTGAGGGCAGTGGCCCCATGCCTCAGTGGGCATGACCAGTGCAGGTGAAGAGAGGCTCTCCCAGCGCAACTGCATTGCTGCTCTGTCCAGCCCAGAGCAGGGCTGTCCTCCTGGGCCTGCCCCTCCCCTCTAGGCTGGCTCCTCCCTGCATTCTCCTTCTGGGGTCACCTCGTGGCTCCTCCCCCATGCCCCAGGCCACACCCTCAGCTCATGTATCCTCAGGACAGGCTGCTCCTTCTCAGCACACCCCAGATGGGACCCAGGAAAGGGGCCGGCCACACTCTGGAGAGTGGGGAGGGGGGTCCTGTCTCTGAGGCCCAGGCCCACAGGGCCCTAATCCCACCCTACAGGGGACAGGGGAGGGGACCAGAGTTGCAAGCCGCTCCCCAACCATCTGCCCTGCCGCCCCTGCCCCCACCACCTACTGACTCCTACAGAGGCCACTCCAAGTCCCTGTGTGGACGCCTGCAGGTCCAGACCCCAGAAGAGCAGGCAGGAGGCAGAGATCCTGCCTGGGAGTCATCGTCCAGCTGAATGGGGATGTGGGCAGGCTGAGTGGGGGCATGGGGCAGGGAGGGCTTCCTGAGGGAGGCCCAGGAAGTGTGAACCAAGGCATGAACCCTGGACTAGGGCAGGAGGTGACCATGCTGGGCGAGAGTCCCGTAGCCTCTCACCCTCTCTGGCGTTCACCTGGGCCAGGCCCTTGGCTCACTGGACTCTCACTGTCACCAACAGGGGGAGGGGAACATGGCCTGGGCGGTGCAGCCTCCTGCTTCCTGTGAGGGTCACTCCCAGGCAGCTGCCAGCCTGACCTGCCAAGAGCAAGCCTGTCTGCTGGTTGCTGACAGGAGGTTCCCCACCCCAAGACTCTGCATGGCAGCCCCCTTCCTTCCATGGCCTTGACACTGGCCGGAGAGAGGCAGTGAGCGTGGGAGAGCCTCCGGGTCCCCTCCAGAAACGTTGCCAGCCACCTGTCCCCACAGAAACCACGCCGCTTCTCACATGGCTGGTCACTGCGGCGACAGTCAGAGCCTGCTCCTGCTCTCCTGTGCCATTTAAATCTACCCTGGTTACTGCCACCACGAGGCCCCAGCAGAGGGACAGCCCAGGGTTCTGGGGTTGGCAGAGGCTTGGGCTGTTGCCCCTCAGCAGTGCATGGACAGATGGCCTGCATCCCTCTGCAGCTCATGAGCAGGGGTCCAGGAGCACAGCCAGCCACACCACCCTGGGGGCTGGGAGCTGTTCATGCCATGTCCATGCCGCTCCTCAAAGCCCCTGCAGGCCACCAGGCAGGACCTGGGGCAGTGACCCCGCAGCACCCTGCAATCCCTGCCTCTTGCAGTGTACACCCCAGGGGCCAAGTTGCTGGGGAGGAGTCACCAGTTCCAGAACCTAGGGTGCCACTATCAAGGAGGGAGTCGGGCTGCCTGCCTGGAGGAGGGATGGGAATGACCGGACCTGTCTCCTGTCCTGTGGTTCTGGGCAGAGTGGCTGCCCCATGGGCCTGGGGAGCAGCTCCCCCAGGAAGCCCAGGTGCTCCCCGGGAGGGTGAGGCATCCCTTGCTGTGCCCACCGTGCTGCGCCCCGCCCCCCACGGCCGGCGGCAGATCATCACCAGCTCTTGCAGCAAAGTGTCCATGAAGAGGCTCAGGAGATAATAGCCGTCTGTGCCTTTGCTCCGGCCCCATTATCACTGCCCGCCCATCAGTGCGCAGGGCCCTCGTCCCTGGTGTGGAGAGTGGCAGGTGGATGGGCTGAGGAGCGTGGGAACCTGGGGGCTGGTCCTGGGCGAAGCGCCTCTTCCTGGTGCTGCGGGGGTGCAGGCGGAGTCACGCCAAACACACCGCGTTCTGGCTGCTTCAGCTCTTGTGGCCTCCGAGGGTCTTATGTGCATTTTACAGCTGCAGAAAGTGAGGCACAAGCGTCCCTGGGCCACTGCATCCCAGCCCTCCCGGCTGTGGCCCCACACCTGGAATCCCACGCAGGCAAGCCATGCCTGCAGGGCCCGGTTGCAGTGAGGCCGTCAGCAGCATGGCCATGGAGATGGGCCTCCAGCCTAGAGCCACTGGGCCGGGCCACCATGGTCTCCTGCTCTCACTGAGTGCCCTCTAGATTCCTGGATTGTCCAGCCCCTCACCCGAGTCCATCTGGTCACAGAGGGTCCCTCAGTGGATCCGCCTCCTGCTGTGGAGATCACACAGGGGTCCTAAGGAGGGCGAGAGTAGCCCGGAGTGACTCGGGCCTCCACAGTAGCCAGGAGGGCTGATAGCCACCCTGAGCTGCCCCTCTGCCCACAGGAGGCTTCTCCTTGGACAGGGTGTGCTTCCTGTCTCCCAGAGGTCTGCTAGGCCCCCATGGCTGTTCCTGATCTCATTAGGGCAAGGGCGAGGAGGGAGGACTGCTCTCAGCTGCACATGTCACCCCTCTCTGCCCCCTGGGTCCCCCAGCACTACCTGCGTGACCCGTGTGCACTGAGTCAGTTCTGTGCTTCTCCCACATCATCCAGCCAAGCCTGAATATGTCTGCCTGGCAAATCAAGGTGTCATGTCCTCCTTCCAAGTGCCTGGGTGCTCCTATTGGTGGCCCTCCAACCAAGCCACATGGTCACTCTCATAGGCAGCAAGCAGCTGACCCTGGGCCGACCCTAGGGCCTCTGACTAGAGTCCATGCTCTGTCCTTCCCTGGGATGTTCAGACTTGGCCAGCTGCAGTGGACTCTGACTCTGCCCATGTTACCCCAGAACTCACATCGACTGTCTATACTCAGACCACCCCTGGGCCGGGGGCCGTGGGCAACTGAGCCACCAACCTCCTCAATAGTACAACCCTGCCGCCAGCCGAGCCCTGCCTGCTGTCTAGGCAGGCCCAAGTGGCTTCCTGGGGACACTGGCTGCCCCTCACCGGTGGAGAATCCCAAGCCCCAGGGGGCGCTGACTCCAGGGGTGTCAGGGTGCTGAGCCTGGTCTGGCTCTTCTGTGCTGGCACAGGCTCCCACCCCATGGGAGCCGAGCATGACCCTCCCAGGATCCTGGCAGGAGGGGTGGGGCACAGCAGGAGGCGCAGAAAGCCCCCATGACACTGCAGGATGTCTACCTCGGGGGCCATGACGTCCAGCCACGCTCCCCAGTTGTCATGGCAATGCTGGTGGCCGTGTCTGAGCCAGGGCTATTTCTGTCCTGAGACTCATTGTCCTGCCCCCTGGAGTCACCCCCCCGCACGGGCCCTCCCCGCAGAGTCCCAGGGCTCACGAGCTGCCTGCCAGCCCTGCCCAGACAGACTCTGCCGGCAGGATCCAGGAGGACCTGGGGGCCCCGGGCCCCTTCCTGGGCCTTTCGCTCCCTCCTTGAAGAGGTCCTTCACGCCAAGCTGGCTCTTGGGGGTCCTTGGCTGGTCCCCATATGAGGGTGCATGGTGAGGGTCCTCCTCTCTCTGGAGGCACCTCTGCGGGTGTTGGGGTGCACTGCGAGCTGGACCTTGTACCTGGCTGAGGCTGGCAGTGTCCCTGAGGCTGGGCTTCACCATCTTGCCCTCCACAGGGATCCCCGGCCACTCCCATGCTGCCATGGGTGCCCATTTCACAGGGGGAGTCCAAGACTCAGAGCCAGGGTCCAGTGCTCTCCAGGAACCCCAGGGGCTCCAGCACGCAGAGGGCAATTCTGGACCAGCACAGAAAAGCGCTGCCCTCCCCGCGGGGCTCCTGTGGGGACGCAGTGCCTCCTGCCACCTGTGGCCCAGTTATGCCAGCGTTTGGGGGCTGCAGGCCAGGACGGGCTGGTGAGCTGGTCACGGGACTTCAGATCTTCAGACCCTCCTCTGTGCTGCCACAGCCTGCAGCAGAGGACGACTCCCCCGAGGGGCCACCAGGCAGGCTGGTGCCAGGCTGGGTGTGAGCTGCTGCCTCTGAGGCCAGTGGCCCTGCCCTGGCTTTTGCCAGCCCCTGCCTTCCCGGCGGCCTGCACACAAAGACCCACAGATGGGCCTCCATCCTCCCCCTGGCCTTCCACCCTTCCCTCCTCCCTGGTCATCTGTGTGGACAGCTAGTGGGCAGGCCGTTGGGGTCAGGCTGGAGGGGGCAGGCTGGTGGGGGCAGGTGGGGCCAGCCAAGCAGAACCAGCAGGCAGAGGTGGGCCCCCCCAGTTCTCTACCTCCCCAGCAGGCGGCCTGGCTCAGGGGGACCAGCCATGTCCTAGGGCGCAGTCCAGGGTGTGGGCCGGGGCCTGTGTGGGCTGACCTCTGGCTCACAGTGAACACAGCCCCACCTGCCACTGCCCGAGGGGCTCTGGGATTCATCCTCGTGCTGGGGCCTGGCGCTGGGGCCTGGCACCGGGCGGTGTTTACCCTTGGAAGTGGGTAGACACCACAGGCCTTGAGCAGATCCCCCTCTCCAGGGCTCCGTCTGCCTGTGGCCGGCTGATCCCCGCGCCCCAGTTGGGTTGGGGGCCCAGACAGCCTGGTGCAGCGTGGGGCCACACAACATTGGCCTCCCGCACCCTCTCCATGCTCTGCTGGGTGGAGTCACCCCTTCCCTGAGGGGAAGCAGCCTCCGTTTCTGGTGGGGCGTAGACTCCAGCCCCGGCCTGCTGGCCCAGGCTGCCCTGCACCCTGCCCACAGGGGGGCACTAGGGTGGGCAGTGGGAGCTGGAGCCTGGGCGGGCTGTGCAGCCCCTGGGGCAGGCGACTGGGGGCCGCTGGTGGTGGCATGGGGCTCTGCCTGCTCCTGGCCCAGGGCAAGGTGGAGCTGCCCTCCCTGTTGGTCTTGGCCACCCTGGGAGGCCGCAGGCGCCAGGTGGTGTGAAAGGTGTCTTTCCCAGGCTGCTGGGGACTGCTGGGGCTCACAGGGCTGGCGCCAGCGGGCAGGCACAGGGCTCGCTGAGAGGTAGGTGGGCGGCGGGGCCGTGGCAGATGGGGGTCCGCAAGCCCCCATCCATCTGCCTGGACCCTGGGCAGTTAGGGTTGCATGGTGGGAGCCCCGGCGGGGAGGGCAGAGCAGCCCCAGGCCTCGGATTTGGCCTCCCCCTGCAGCCCTGAGGGCCCTGGCCTCCAGACACCCCTCCAGCTCCTGGGCTCTGTGGCTCCTTCTCAGACCCCACCTTCCCCCAGGCCTGACCAGGATGGCAGCCCCCCGCCTCGTGGTGCTGGAGCTGGTGCTGCCTGCAGGGGCCTGGCCCAGCCTGGGACCGCCCAGGAGGCCCTGTGTGCACTGCTGCCGCCCACCACGGCCCCCTGCTGCTGCCCCCGCCCATACACCCACTGGAGTGACGGGCCGTGGGTGGGACTGCCGCTCGTTCGGCCCCACCATCGACATCTCCATCCTCAAAGGTGAGTGTGCTTGGAGGTGCCATCTGCACCCAGCCCCTGCCCCGCAAGCAGGAAGCAGGCTGCTGGTCTGGGGGACTTGACCCCCTGAGGCCGGATAGCAGGCTGTGCTTAGCTTAGACTTGGGCAGGGACTCCCCAGATCTCTCCTTCTGCAGAGCCCAGCTCAGACCCTTGTCTATGGCTGCCTCGGCATGGCTGCACCTTTGACAAGTGGTTTCTCACTGCCTACCTGAGGGGCAGATTAAGGCCCAATGTGCGGAGGGGGAAACTGAGGCTAGGGAGGCCTGGAGCCCAGGCCTGGACCTGGCAGGGTAGCAGGGCCTGGGGTGAGGGGAGGTGGGACTACCCTGACCAAGGCTCCACTTGCTCTGCAGGAGAGAAGGGTGAAGCAGGGGCCAGAGGTCACGCAGGAAAGAGCGGGGAGGAGGGTCCCCAGGGCTCCTGCGGCCTGCACGGCCACAAAGGCCAGAAGGGACAGATGGGGCCTCCAGGTGCCCCGTGCCAGCGTGCCCACGCCGCCTTCTCTGTGGGTCAGCGTGAGGGACTGCACAGCACGGAGGACTTCCAGGCAGTGCCCTTCGACACAGAGCTGGTGAACCTGGACAGCGCCTTCAACCTGGCCACGGGCCACTTCCACCGCACGGTGCCGGTATCTACTTTGTGAGCCTGCATGTGCACGCCTGGACCTTCAAGGAGGCCTACCTGCACGTCAGGCTGGACCAGCGGCCCATGGCCGTGCTGTACGCCCAACCCAGCGGGCACAGCCTCCTGCAGGCCCAGAGCTGCTGCTGCCGCTGGCTGCCAGCAGCACCGTCGCAGTGCGCATGCTTCACCGCCACCAGGACAATGCCATCTACGGCGAGCCCGGGGACCTCTCCATCACCTTCAGCGGCCACCTGGTCACGCTGGCCTGCGAGCTCTAGCCCACACCCACAGTCCTCACTCCCAGACCTTTGCCCAGTGCAGGGGCTGAGTGGCCACACCCAGCCACAGGGCAGAGGGATGTTGGGGGCCAGGTCCACCTTTGTGGCTGAGCATGACCTGGGACCTGTTCTAACTGCTCATAAAGGGTGTGCCAGGCCCATTGCCACACGGACGCTTGCTCCTTGTCCTGGGTTTAGAAATACCGATGGGGGCCGGGCTGGGCTGGGGGAGGTCAGGGGTCACGGAGATTGCTGGTCTTTGAGGGACCAGATTCCAGCAGGAGAAAGACGGCAAACTCCCTGGTGGGGGTTGAGGTAGCCCAAGAGGGAGGTGTGCTGGCCTGAGGGTAGAAGTCGCGCCCTGGGGTGAAACGTGGCTGAGCACTGGAGGGTCCTCCTGTCTGCAGAGGGCTGGCTGGAGGAGGAAGTGGGACCTCCACGTGCCCAGAGAGACTGGGCTGACCCCAGAGCACGTGTGACTTGGCTAAGTCTGTGGGAGGAACCAGCATCCACTTGGGAGAGGCATGTGAGCTGTGCCCCTTTCCTGCCCCTGTGGACCGTCAGGCTAGGTCCCGGGAACCTCCATCTGCCCTCGGGTCTGGGTCAGACTGCCTGCCACGAGTCCCCGCCACGCCCTCCTCCCTTCCCCGCCCCTCGGGCCCTTCTCCTGCTCTGACCTCTCTTCTCAAGGGCTGCCCACCCCCACCACCCCCAGTGTGTACTCTGTGGCAATGAGGCCACCGGGACCCTGGCAAGAAGGGCGTCTGGAGTCACCAGGGCCTGGTCGAGTTGGCTGAGATCCTGGGGAGGCCCACAGAGCTGCAGCCCAGGGTTCCAAGGTGGCAGGAGGATGCTGGTGGTCAAGAGCCCCTCTCCTGGGACACACTAGGGCTGGGCTGGCCAGGGACCCATGGATGCTGGAAGGACACAGGGCTCCAGGCAACCCTGGCCCCTCAGACCTTGTCCACTCTGGGAGGCCCCTGGCCTCCTCTCCCTGTTCAGGGCCTGCCCTGGCCCCACTCCCTCCCAGGGGGCCCTGAGGGGGCAGATTCATCCCTGGCCTCCAGGGCTCGCCTAGGAAGGTGAGGCTGACAGGGAGGGGAGGGTGGCCACACTCTGCCCTTACATGGCCAGCACCTGGAGAGGGTTCTCTTCTCCAGCACCAGGTGTGGAGGGTGCGGCTGGAAACAGCAGCCCTTCCAGGCACCATGGCCAGCGGAGGGGTGGATACCCAGTTATCCCACAGGCCCGTAACCCTGAGCCAAGGCTGGAGCCAGAGCCCGGAGTCATTTCCACACACCCGCTGGTGGCCTGGGCACAGGGGCAACAGGCAGGGATGGTGGGTGAGGCAGTGGGCGCAGGGAGGCCAGCTGCCCTACCAGGCAGAAGAGACTGCTCCCTCCTGAAGACACGCCCGGGATGGGCCCAGCCTGACTCTCAGAAAACCCCCCACAGAGAGACGTCCACTCCACAGGGACATCAGGTGCCTGACTGGCTTCTGAGGACAGGTAGAGAGCTGAGGCCCAGCCGGGGCCCACAGGGCACCCAGCGCCTGCAGTCCTGGGAGTTGTCCTCCTGGCGGGCAGGGACAAGGGGACAAATGCAGCCCAACAGTGCAGAGGCAGGAGCAGGGCCTTGGTCAGCAGCAGGCTGGAGGGGCTGGCCCCTGGACTGTCCACAGCTCATCAGGATGTGGAGGGACTGCTTCCCGCCTGAGGCCAGAGCCTGCAGCCCCTGAGTCTGTGGCAGAGTCAGGTGGCACACCTGCACCCCCAACAGCCCCTTCCTCCCGCCTTCCCTGGTGTGTCTGGGGTGTGGTCATAGCTAAGGTCAGGAGAGGACCAGCCAGCTATCCTTGGTTGGTGAAGCCATGGCCCTGAGACAGGAGGGTTCAGGAGGGCCACAGGGCCAAGGGCCGCAGGGCCCTGGAAAGTCCATCCTGAGAGCCAGTCCCACCCAGGATGCTGAGGTGGGCAGAGCCCCCAAGGGGGTAAGAGGGATCCCAGCTCCCTCCATCCTCCTGCTCCTGGCCTCCCCTCCTGCCCAGCCAGAACACCCATCTTCTTACATTCTGAGGGTCAGCCTGGCCAGCAGGGAGCTGGGAGAGGAGTCCCAGCCCAGTCCTGACTTTGCATCGTCAGGCCTGTTGCCTGACCTCTCTGAAGCACCAGGGTGTGTGGTTGGCACTCACAGGAGCCACACACTGAGAGCCAGGTCTAGTTCCAGCCCAGCTGGCCCTAAGCATCCTGCGTCTGCTACCTTGCTCTGCAGCCTTGGCTTCCTGTGCTGCAGTCGGGAGCACAGAATCCTGGACACCTGCTGGGACGGCCCTTAAGCCATCGTGCTGCGTGAAATAAACCAGTCTCAGAAGGGCCCATCCTCTGTGGTGCCCGTCTCTGAGGTCCTAGAGAAGTCACGTCCACAGAAAGCAAGGCGGTGGCCTCTCCAGATGGGGAAGGTAGCCACAGCCAGGTGGGCAGAGAGGTGGTGAGACCCCTCTCTCCTGGGACCCCTCCAGGGGCCCTGGGCCTGAGCCCTCAGGCTGTAAAGAGCCAGGGGATAAACACGGGCACGGCCAGGGTCTCCCCCAGGGCTCCAGGGCCCCATGGGAGGGAGCAGCCACCAGGCAGGACAGGCCCCAGTGGGGGACAGCAGGAGACCTGCCAGCATGAGGGCAGCTCCGGGATCCCCTCACCCTGGCCACCCGCGCAGGCTCCATGATCCTGACCACAGGACATGGGTGGGGGGGCCACGCTCTCCAAGTTGCTGGCCCCATCCTGGCCTTCTGCTGCCCTGCACTGACCCCAGCCACAGCTCCCAGGGCGTGAGGCTGGGGGCTGCGCTCCTCCATCCAGGGAGGAAAAGCCCTGGGGCAGCCAGGGCAGCCGGCGAACTTGATCAGACCCTCCTCAAACTGCTCCTGAGGGCACCTGTTCCCGTAACGGGCGGTGCCTCAGCAAGCGTGGGCACCGGAGCCCCAGGGGTCAGAGAGCCCCAGGGGCGAGCAAGAGAGTCGCGAGTGGCGGTCCCACCCAGCTCCCCTGGACCCCACAGTCCCCCGACGCCCACCTTGGTGGGAGGCAATGGCTCCTAGCTCCCAGGGTCCCTGTGGCCTGTCTCCTCTGCCCAGTGGCCACCTCACCCCAGCTGCCCACTCATTCCCCAGGACACCAGATAGAGGCCTGATGGGGAAGTGCCCTCCCAGGACCCCCCAGGACCCCAACACCGCTCCCGCCCAGGGGCTGGGTGGGCTGGGAGGAGCACCTGCAGGTCCTCACTTGGCTTCCACTCTGCCTGAGGGGGCTGCTCCCCACCATCCGCCTTTCCCGGCCTGCACCCTGCCCTGCTGGGCAAATAGAGACCTCCTGTCCCCCACCCTCGTCCCTGCCTCGCACGCCGGATTTCCTGAGAAGGTCACTCTGGGAACCGCTGGAGCCCAGCGGCCAATAAAACCCACCGATGCGAACAAAGCGTCCATAAAGCGGGTCACCACTCCCGCCCAGGATGTTTGCTCTGTGCCACCCCCACCCTACTCTCTGTGACCTGCACATGGTGGTGGCTCTCTGGCCTCCGCAGGTGTCACTGTCCTCAGTCACACAGAGGAGACTGGGGACCCTGAGGCCTTGACAGGCAGGGAGGGTGCAGCCCAGGACTCGGGGGCTGCTCGGGGCTCAGGACCTTCCTGGGACCCGTCTGCCTTTCTGCTGCTGTCCCTGAGGGGTCTGTGTTCCATCTCCTGCCCTGTTCACACGGCTTGAGCCTGGTCCCCGGGCCACGGCTGTGTAGAACCTCCCAGACATTCCACAGGCTCCTCAGCCCACGGCCTGGGATCTCTCCCTCCCACAAGCCCAGCTGGAAGCCAGCCAGGCCCTCGGCCATGCCAGGGATAGTGACTCTGCCTCCCAGCACCCACAGGCCCCAACCCCAGGTGCCCAGCCCCCGGGCCAGGCCCCCCGCCCCCCACCCCCGAGGGCGGGCCTCTGCAGGCTCCCTCCGATCTCTCCTCTCCTCTCGAGCTAGGGTTGCTGCAAGTGCTCCTCCCTGGAGGCCAGGACCAGGCATGGTCTGCTGTCTTGGGCCCTGGTCTCCCCCCAGGCTGGGAGGGCTGGGGCCTCACACACTCTGTTCCCTCTGCCTGGAATGCACTCCCTGCTCAACGCTTGCTCCCCACGATGGAGTCCCAGTGGGCGTGCAGTAGGTGCACACCTTTGCTTGTCCGAGGACACACGCTTTAGGTCTGCCAGGCCAGGGGCCAGCAGTGATGAGATGTGAACCAGGGTCTGCTGTGGGGAATCTTCAGAGTCACTGTCCCCCATGGGCCTGGGGGCAAGGCCACAGGGAGGACCCCAGAGGGAGGCCACATGCTGTTCAGGTTGGCCTGGGGGGATCCGCCCCCAACACAGGCAAGGCCACCAGCAGAGGTGGCCAGATGAGCACCTGCAGCCAGGTGAGCATGTGGGTCCTGCGGGGCTGTGGGGCGGGGGTCCCTGGCTGGTATCTGGATAAGGCTACAGGTCACAGGGCCTCAGACTGAACAGGGGGCAGGAGGCTTCCAGGAGGACCAAGTGTTCTCTGAGAGGCGCGTGCGGCAGTACTGCTTCACTGCAGAGGCCCTGTGGGCCCCTCCCTGACCAGGAGCTGGCCTGCTGGGCTCCAGAGGGCACTCCTCGGGCCCCGCCAGGACGGGCCCCTCCACGGCAGACCGATGGATGGGAGAGGGTGGTTTGGGCAGAGACTTCCGAGCCATCTGCCCTCCCAGGCTGTTCCAGCAGGTGCGCCTCTTCTCCAGATCCCAGGGGAGGCCTGACGACGGCGGGAGCTTCAGACTGAGCAGGCCCCTACCTCTCCTGGACGTCTCTCCCCGGACATGCCTTGGGAGGCTGGCCCACGGGTCCAGGTGGAGGCAGAGGTCTGTGGGACCCACACGGAGAACACTTCACACCCTGCCAGAGTGGCTAAGCCCAGGTCCCCACAGCCTGGGCCCCCAACACCCCCTTTGTGACTGCCACCCACTCCCAGCCTCGTCTGGGTTCAGCGGGCGGCTGGGCCGGAGCCTCATACCTGCCACACACTGGTTCCCGCTGGCTCACTGGGCTCCAGGGACAATATTTGCTTTGGGGAAGAATCAAACATTTATTCTCTAATTCATTCAGGGAGCAGGTTCTCCAACACAAGTACCCTCAGCACACAGGACTCGTGTCCAGGCTTGGCCTCTGGCTGAGGGTGGCGCCTGCCGCCCAGCAGCATGGCCTGGCCTTTGTCCTGCCCAGCTCTGCTCAGCCTGTCCCTGCACCCTCCTGGGGGGCTGGGCAGTGCCAGAGGGTCCCGTGGGGGCACCCCAGTGAGGTGTGGGCACAGGGCACCTGTGCCCCTGGGCCTGGGGCAATTCTAACCTAGAGGAGGGCCCATTCCCCAGGGCCACCTGCTGGCATTTGTGCTGACCTGCACAGCGCGGTCCCTCCAGATGGCTACGTGCTGCCTCCCGGCCCAGAGCCCCTCTCCAGGCAGAGGACCTCAGGGATGCCTCCCTGCCCCTGGCGGGGCTCTCTGGGCTGGACCCCCGCCAGTGTGGCCATGCTCGGTCTCTGTGCAGGCCCCTTGCCCCAGCCCCACCAAGGAGCCTGGGTGGGTCCCTTGCTCTCCTGCTGGACAGAGGTAACAGATGCAGGGCCATGTAAAGTGGTGGAGGGCAGGCGGGTGGGCGGAGGCCCCAAGGAAAGTGTGTCCTCTGGGATCCCAGTTCATGCTGGCTGCCGAGGCCAGCACAGCTTTGCATCTTCCACCCTGAGGTCAGTGCAGTTACAGGGCCAGCAAGGGGCTGGGGTGGCCGCTGGGCCCCAGGAGCTTGGGGAGCAAACGCTGGAGTTGAGCGTACCATGGTGTCTGTCTGACCAGGTGACCGGAGCCAGGTGACCGGAGCTCAAAGACAAGGGCACATGCAGTGAGTGGGGCAGAGCCCAGCACAGGCCGGGTGGGCCATGGACTCACACCAATGGTCAGGGGAGCGTCTCGTGGGGCAGAGCCCAGCACAGGCCGGGTGGGCCATGGACTCACACCAATGGTCAGGGGAGCGTCTCGGGGGGCAGAGCCCAGCACAGGCCGGGTGGGCCATGGGCTCACACCAATGGTTGGGAGGTGCATCTCCCCACAGCTGGCTGCCTGGACAAACTGGTCTCCAGCTTGGACAGCTGGTGTCGGCTGGCCAGGATTGGGGCCCAGGTACTTCCTGGGGCACGGCTGAGCCCCTTCTTCCTCCCCAGAACCTGGCCTACGTGGGAGGACAGACTGGTGGCCAGATGGTCACTGAGACACCAGTCGAGCTGTGTCCACACCCAGCCTGGCCCCCTCAGCCCCATCCTCACATGGCCACTGAGGAGCATCCACCTCGCAGCCTTGGGAGGGGCACCTCCATGCACTCAGGGCCTGGGCTGGGCACTGGGCAGCCGCCAGGACCTGGGCACTGCTGTGGTCTCACAGCCGGCTTGTCTGCACGCGCCCGTTGGCCTCACAACTGCGCACGGGCAGCGCCACCTCCTGTGGCCGCCCGCTCTTGTCCAGCCGTGGCTCCATGGCATCTGCATCCTCTGCACCGTAGCCCCCACGGAGGCACAGAACCTTCCGGAAGCTCTGGCGGAAGTTGTCGGAGAGGAAGCCATAGAGCAGGGGGTTGGCGCAGCTGTTGGCGTAGGACAGGACCACCACGAAGAAGTAGAGGCCGGCGGAGGCGGGCTCCTCAGGCAGCGTGAAGGCCAGGTTGACAATGTTGACGATGAAGAAGGGCAGCCAGCAGCCCACGAACACCAGCACCACCACCACCACCATGCGGGTCACCTTGCGCTCCGACCGCCGCCGCCGCGCGTGGCCCACGCGCACGCCCGCCGCCTTCACCTTCACCACGATCAGCAGGTAGCAGAGGCAGATGACGAGCAGGGGCCCGAAGAAGCCCAGCAGGGACGTGTAGGTGATGAAGGCGGTGCCCCACAGTCCCACCGGCTCTGGCCAGCTGAGGTTGCAGGTGCCCCAGCCCTCCTGGACATCGGCGAAGACCAGCAGCGGCAGCGACATGAGCAGAGAGAAGCCCCAGACGGCCGCGCTGGCCAGCTTGGCCACCCGCGGGCGGCGCCACCGGGCAGAGCGCAGCGGGTGGACCACGGCCAAGTAGCGGTCCACGCTCATGACCGTCAGGCAGAAGATGCTGGTGAACTGGTTGATGCCGTCCAGCGTCATGACCAGGCGGCACAGGAAGGGGCCGAAGGGCCAGTAGGAGACGGCGTTCTGCGTGGCCAGGAAGGGCAGCCCCAGCATGAGCAGCACGTCGGCCACAGCCAGGTTGAGGATGTAGACGTTGGTGACCGTCTTCATCTTGGCGTGGCGCAGGACCACGTAGATGACCAGCGTGTTGCCGCCCAGCCCCACCACACACACCAGCAGGTACAGCAAGGGCACCAGCACTGCCCGGGTGCCCACCGAGGGGGCCGGAGCTCCCTGCGTCCCGTTGGGGCCCCCTCCAGGGTCAGCCGAGGTGTTCAGGCCCTGCGTGGAGTCTGGGAACAGGGGCTCCATGGTGGAGGCTGAGGCCGAGCGGGGGCCACGCCGACTCTAGAGGGAAGGACGGTGCGGTGAGCGGGGAGACAGCATCCTTCCTCCTGCCCGCCCCCCCCGCCCGATGGGTGGCGGGTAAACACGATTAGTCATCTTCAACTGGGCCGGGAATCACATTAAGCAAATCGTTTGGAAAACAAGCCCAGGGAGGAAGGAAGAGCCACCGCGGTCAGCAGGAGGGCGTCCTGCTGAGCAGAGACAGACCTGGCTGTCAATAGCCACTGTGGCCGCCCTGTGACCTCCCACTCTGGTCCCCTGGCCCAGCCACTGATGTCCTCCAGTCTCCCTGAGGCCTCTCGGAGTCTCAGAGCAGGTGTGCAGCACCCAGCTGACCTGTAGGTCACACGGTGACCACAGCCCAGCTCCACTGGGAGAGGGCGAGGCTGGGCTCCACCGGGCCTGGGCCTTCCTCCCCCAGGAGGCTCTGCCACATCCACCTGGCTGTAGGCAATGCTACCCCTGGCACACGGTGTCCACCTCCCTGCAGCCTGTTTTGAGAAGCCCTGCACCTGGACAGTGGCCACGGCCTGAGCACTCCAGGGCAGGTGACATGGGGCTGAGTGACGGGAGCAAGCGGACGCAGAGATGTATAGAAGGTGACAGCAAGGACACAGCCCAGGAGGGCGCAGGGCTGGAGGAGGACATCGCGTGGCAGGTCCAGGGCAGGCAGGTGCCCAGTGCCTCCTTCATAAGAAGATGATGCTCAAGGGGAAGCGGGCACCTGCCCAGGAGGAAGGGCACTGAAGGACGGCCACCCTGGACCCACGGAGCCCCTAGGTGGTGCCACTCAGCACGCTCAGCCACCTGAGTGGCCCAGGCCACGTCAGACGGGATTCCCACACCGCTGCCAGGACTGGGGACAGCACACCTGGGCACAGGCACCGTAGCCTGGAAGACAAGGGAAGGCCCTCCTCCCGGGGGTCCACACCTGCACCTCCAGGCCCCGCGCCAGGCTCCTCAGCACTGGAGAGCCAGCCTGGAGAGTCGCAGGGGGATGGGCCATGGGCTCACCTTAGGCGCAGCAGGGCCCTGGGCGTTAGCTGCTGGGCCTGGACTGCTTTGCGTGTTAGGGTCTTCAAGAAAGGCCTGGACAAAGGTTGTGAAGGAAATTGAATTTTGATGGGAAGGTGATGGGGACTGAATCCAGCGGGTCACACTAAGCTTCCCAGGCTGACCTTGAACTTGTGATCCTCCTGCATCAGCCCCGAGTTGCTGGCATTATAAGCATGGTCGCTGCACCCAGACCCTATAAATTTGACTTTTAAAAGTAAAACAAACAGGTGTCTATTTTTAAAAATAGAACTTTGACATGAATAAATACAGTAATTTAAAATGCACAAACAAAACCTAAGCCCAGCAAAGTTGGGATCAGCTCCAGTCTGGATTATCCGTGTTGAACAGATAATCAGTGAACTAAAGGGGGCTGAGGGAGCCCAACACAGTGGACTAGAAGGTCAAGCAGGGCTACAGGGCAAAGCCAGAAAGGGCAGAAAAGTGTCTCCCAGAACCACAGACAAACTGTGCCACCAGCAGAGGAAAGTCACAATAAACCCCATGGCCACTGCGCAACACAGCATTAAGGACAAGGAGGGACCAGAGTCAGGAGGGAAGCAGCACCCGGTGTCAGGACAACGTGCTTCCATCAGCAAAGAGGAGCTGGAACCTGGTGCACCCGGAGAGACCAGGCTGCCACTTGGAGTCCTACGTGGGGAGCCCTGAGCCAGAAAGGAGAGGGCCCGGTGCTGGGTGGTGCTGTGAACATTCCTGAGGTGTGCTGCAGCCTACCTACACAAGGTCAAGGCAGATGACCGTCGGAGGTGACTGACAGTGATCTAAGGCTGCCAGGGAGACCTCTGGCTGCACTCTGAGTCCTTGGGTCTGAAGGCCTGTCCGGGGCTGGGAAGGGGTACCCCTTGCTTCAACCTGCATCTGCACGTGACCAAGAGTGAGACTCCCCGAGGAGTCTCAGACACAGGTTGCCCTGGAAGCTGGCCCTGGAGGACAGAGGGGGCTTGCTTGCCTGTTCCCAGGTCCTGACCCCAAGGGCGCCATCACATTTCCAAAGGAAATTGAGCATTTAAAGCTACGTCTATGGCCCCCACAGCCATCCGTGGAGAGAGAGCTCCAGGAGGGCTGTGATCTGTGACAGCAGGCACTGTGAGCAGGTGAAAGAGATGAACGGGTCGTGGCCACCCTCCCCCAGAACACCAAGGAAGGGCTTCCAGCCCGTGTCCCTTGAGGCCCGAGTAGGGCTGGACAGAGATGGCCAAGCAGCCCTACAGGTGGGCTGCCTACTTGTAGGGGTGGCTCAGGCCCTCTCCATCACAGACCCTGGACTCTTGAACACATGATTGATCTTAAGTAAGTTCCTCCTGTCTGCAGCTTTCAGCTGCTTGGGGCTCCTGAGGCCACTCCCAGGCACCCCAGTTGCCCAGAACCCAAGAGAGCTCAGCAGGCTCTCGGGCTCCCACCTCTGCTGTCCTGTAAATATTTCAACTCCCCAGCTGCACTTCACAGCAGCAAAAAAGGAAACAGGCCCCTGTGCTGTTCCAGCCTCTGGGAAGCTAATACTGCAAGGCCATTGACCAGAAGCAGCAAACTTAGTCTCAAAAAGTATGCACCTGTGAAAAATTGCCCTGGGTCCCTTTTAGTGGGGGAGGATTCAGCAGGAAGGAACTGACAATGGGGCCTGTGGGGCCCAGAACCTCCCCAGGAGAGGGTCGACTCAGCTGGCCTACTGAGTTGGCCTGGCCTGCCCACCTTCGTCCAGGCTGGCCGTGCTGCTGCTTCTCTGAGCCCTGGCAAAGTTCCTGAACACAAGACATAAGCTCAGGGATAAAGACGCTGGGTGCAGGGCCCGGCACTCAGTCACTGCTCCCAGGCCACCCCAGGTAGCTCGGCTTCTCCTCCCCAGCATCAGGAAGGGCACCTGCCCAGGGTCCTGGGAGAGGCAGGTGGGTCAGGGGGCCTGGGACTCAGTACCTAGTCCCTCTAGGCCTGGCAGCCACGGTCAGGCCAGCCCCCAGTGAGGTCCGCCTCAGCCAGCATCATCAGGTAGCCTCACCGGGGGAGAGCACGCAGGTGTCTTCTTGTGTGGCAGGAGCATGGACTGCATCCTGGCTAAGACAGCAGCCTGATCCTGCACCCTCCCCTGGACAAGTTCCTGACCTCTGCTTCCCCTGTTGAGAATCACCTCCCCACCAACAAAGCTCTGGCTGCACAGTCAATGGCAACTCCCACGCCTGCCCCTCCACTGTCCTTAGGGCAGTCGGGCCAGGGGCGGTATCCTCCCCACATTGGAGGAAACAGGCAGGTGAGTAGGCAGGTAGAGCTGCACAGACCCTCTTAGGGGCTCAGAAGGGCCTGCATGGCCAGGAGATATTTCAAGACCACCTTCAACCCCTTCGACTTCTTTGGAAATCTCTACTGTTACTTCCCTGAGGAAATCAGTGCTGGCTCTGGTCCCACCCCAACCCCAGGGCTTGGGGACTGTTCCAACACACTTGTTGGAACTGTTTGGTTTTGGGTGATCTGGTTCCTAGCCTCCTTGCCTTGGGACATACCTGGCAGCTGACAGGACCTGGGGTGGACAGAGTCTGCACCCCAATGCAGGGCATTCTTGATTTCCTGGAGGGGTGGGTGCCAAGATAGTACCCAGCCTCGGGTAGGTGGGGGCTCTGTTCCCAGCGGGCAGGCTCGCCCCAGCCTTCCCAGTTGCGGAAGGCACCTCCAGAACCCCAGGCCTTGATCCTGCATCAGGCCTTGGGCCCCAGAGCTGATTGGCTCTGCCCACAGCTTGGAGACCCTTGGCATGCCACCTGCCACCACCTCCCTCCTCCTTCCCCCACGCCCAATCTAAGACCCCGCCTCGCCAGACATCCATCCTGCGCCCTAGGCTCCTGCTGTCTCCAGGAAGTTTCCTGAACTCCCACCAGCCCCAGCCTCAGAAGCCTCCTGGGTCACCGGTCCCTGCTCTGGGGACCAGCCCACGGCGGCGTCCACAGTAGGGAGATCCTACTCGGGAGTGCGGTGGGCAGAGTGGGGTCACCTGGGTCCCTTATAGCTTCTGCCCTGATCCGGGCACACGGGGCGGCCTCCAGAACCAGAGGCCTGAGGGCGGCGAGGGGAGGGGGCCGAGGAGAGACAGGGTGCAGCTGCCCAGTCCGAACAGCAGACAGAGGGGGACATAGGGCACCCGCAGGTGAGTCCCGCGGGTGCCCCGGGGGTGCGTAGGAGCCTGGGCGCGCCTCAGGTACTAGGTGCGCAGCGGGACCCCAGACCAGGGTTTTGCGCAGAGCGCTGAGACCTTCGGAGACGGTAACTGAGACCTGAGCGGGACCCTGGGCAGGGCGCGGGGCAGGGGCTCCCGCGCGGGATGCGGAGCGCAGGGCGGCGGCACTCACCTGGCCAGCGGCTCCCTCCGGTTCCCGAAGCAGTGTCCGCGCAGTGATCGCTGCTCCGGGCGCCGCAAGGGGAGGCGGTGGGGCGGGGGCGGGGCGAGTGCGGGTCGGGCTGGGGCGGGGCTCCAGCCGGGGGTCGGTGTGCTTGCCGCGCGGGGGAAGAGGCAGGATGAGGGCGAGGTGGGGGTGTCGAGGCGGGTCACGTGCGGGCGGGCGGGCCGAGCTCCCGCGCGAGTGGGTGGGAATGGCGCGGACACTTCCCCTGCCCTGTTCCCCGCGGGTCGCCAGCCCTGGCCCTGGGTCATTCCCAAGACCTCTGCAGCCCTTGTCCCGTAGCCCGTGACTCTGATGACGGTCCCTGCCCCCACCCCGTTCTCTTGCTGTCCACTCTGGGTTGCAGACCAGTGGAGGGCCAACGGGGTCCCTCTAGCTTCCTCCTAGTCTGAGGGAGGAGCGAGGTTATGGAGGACACTCTGAGATGGGAGGAGAGGGGAAGGGGCAGAGGGTGGCCCCAGCCAGTTCAGTGGTCCTGGGAATCCGAGGATGCTTTGTGCGCGCTGGTTCATCTGCGGCAAGGTCTGTCTGTAGCAGAATGGGGTTCCCCGGGGCCAAAGCACAGGTGTGAACCCGGCAGGTGTGGTTGGGCCATCAAGGACTAGCCCCTGGTTTTGACAAGGTCGAGGCCTCTTCTGCTAGGCAGAGACCGCTGAGTGGGCCTGAGGAAACCCCACCCCAGGGCCCTTCCCCCGCTCCTGGATCCCATCCACTGTCTGAGTGAATGAGGCGCCCTGGGATGGCAGTGGAACCGGAGGCACCGGGGTCCTGGAGGAGCGTGGGGAGCAGCCTAGCTGCCTGTCCACAGGTGGGCATGATGTGGATCCCCTCCGGTTGATGCTGGGCAGCTCCCTACTCAGGGAGGCCAGGTACCTGGACTGTCTTCTTCTTTCCCCTCCCTCCCTCCCTCCCTCCCTCCCTTCCTTCCTTCCTTCCTCCTTTCCTCTTTCTATTTTTTGGTATTAGGGATTGAACTGAGGGTGCTCTACTACTAAGCTATATCCCAGCCCTTTTTATATTTTACTTTGAGACAGGTTCTCACTAAGTTGCTGAGGCTGGCCTTGAACTTGGTGATCCTCCTGTTTCAGCCTCCTGAGGAAATGGGATTACAGGTGTGTGCCACTGCACCTGGCTTCTTTTTCTTTGTTATGTTCTCTATGACTCCACGTTTCCTACCAGGAGCGTGGATTCTGTTTGTAATGGAAAAAAGTGCTTGGAGAACCGGGAAGCCCAGCCTCAAAGCTAGTGCTGGCTTTCCTGCGGAGGCCCTGGCTGGTCCCTGGGGCTCACAGTACCCTTCCCTAGTCAGACTTAGATCTTCCAGCTGCCCTTCTCCCACCCCCAGGCCCCAATCTCCCAGGGGGCTGAATGGACCCCACCCCTGTGGACACCTCCCCTGTCCTGACGTAGGGTCAGGCGCCCAGTGGGGAGAGAATGCAGCTGGGAAGCAGAGTCAGCCTGTGGGCTGCTGCCCACACCAGGCCCACAGCTGCCTCTGTGGTTGGAGGAGCCTCCCTGGTCCAGAGGCAGCTGCCAGCCTGGCCCTGACCAAGCTGACGTCCTGCCCTGAGGTGCTGCCACAGCAGCAGTGGCAGGTAGGCTGAGCCACCTGGCCACCTAGGACCTCTCTTGAAGCAGGATCAGCCTGGGCTGGGGTCCAGGGATGGGCCCTGTGGGTGGCTCTGTGGATGAGGAGGCCGGCAGCCTGCCCGAGCACACTGGTGTGGTCTGCTGCACACCCAGCAGGTTCAGCAGACCCTCTGCCTGGACTTAGAAGGAGGGCTCCGAGGTGTCAGGCTGCACTCAGGTGGCACAGCTGAGCCTGTGGCAAAACTGCTCCTGTCCCACAAGCTCAGAGCATAGCTGAGACAGGCAATAAACCGAGAAAGATTTTTAAAAACTTGTTTTTGTACTGGGTATTGAACCCAGGGTTGCTCTGCCACTGAACTACTGAGTTATATCCCTGTCCTTTTTATTTTTTGAGAAAGGGTTTCACTAAATCGTTGAGGCTGGCCTTGAACTGGTGATCCTCCTGCTTCAACCTCCTGAGTCTCTGGGATTGTAGGTATGGGCCACCGTGGCCAACTCAAAAAATATATATATTTTTTATTGTAGAAAGTTTTAGATTGTGGTAAACGCAGAGAGAAGCAGAGTGACAAACTGACAGGCACCTGGGGTCAGGGACCCCTTCTCCACGGGGAGGGCCCAGAGGAAGAGAGCTGCAGGTGCGAAGCCCTGGAGCAGAGGGAAGCCTGTGGCTGGGCGGGTAGCCCAGGGAAGGTGGGGTCCTGGCCAGGTCTCCAGGAGGGCTCCCCTCCCCCGGCCATGGGGCTGGTTCTGCTTCAGTCCCACCACTGTCCCTTCTCCCACTTGCCCATCACCAGGGCCCCCTGGATTGTCAGGGCTGCCTGACATGGCCATGCCTGAGGGTGGAACAGCTTCAGGGCCTGGCCAGTCCTGGGCTTAGGAGTGTCAGGGGGTCCCTGTGTACATCCTGTCTGACCGTGCATCTTGATTTCCACGTGGCAAACCTGCACCGTCCCTTCCAGGCCTGGCTTGCTCCAGGAGTTGGGGCAGCAAGGGCAGGCAGTGTCCTTGGATCCAGACCCCGGACTGTCCACCCACCAAAAGATACCAGGCACCAGGACCCCTCTGCCTCTGACTGCCTGGGGCTCCCCACAACAGGAGCCCTGGTCACATTCCCAACTCCAGCATCAGGACTCTGGGCCCAGCATTAGCCAATCTCTGCGGCGGAGACCCAGGTTTCCCACCATCAAACACTGGAGGCCAGGTCCCTTCTCCAGGCCTGTTTTCCCACTATGGGAATTGGGGGAGATGGGAGCTGGCCTCAGGCCCTGGTCTGGACCAGAGGTGGTGCTTGCTGGAACAGAGCCCAGAACAGCCTCTGAGCCCTGGGCCCAAGCCCAGAGGTCAGCCCAGCCACTCCAACGTACAGCCGGGGAAACCACGGGCCAGGCAGGGGTTCACCCTGGTTAAAGTTATCGGGCAACCACGTTCTCCTCTGTCTCTCCTGGGACTTTGGTAGGGACAAACCACGACACTGTCCTGAGGCCCTGGCACTGAGCAGGCGTGGGGCTCCCAGAGAGCCTTCGAGGCCAGCCCTGTCCTGGGACCCGGGGTGGCAGGGAAGAAGCCTGAGGGAGGGGCCCTCTGAAGGGCAGGTCTCAAAGACTGCCTCCCCTCCCACACCTTCCTCCCAGGCTGGTGCTCCTGCCCCAGGTCCCTTCCCTCTGTGCTGGCCTTGAGCGAAGGCCACAGGCTGGGTCACAGCCCCTCTGCAGGTCTTGCCCTGCCTGGCATGAGCCTCCCCACCCTCTAGAGTACCGGGCCCCACCTTGACCCCACAGTGATGGCTCCCAGGGTGGATCCTCCTGGAACCAGCAGGAGACCCATCCCCACCCGCCTGGCAGCCCCCGACTAGACCTGTGCCCCAGCTCCCAGGCCTCACACCTGCCTGACCACCCCATTGTGGGCTCCCAGAGAAGCTCCAGAGTACCCCTGTCCTGAGATTGTTGGTGCCCTGGATGTGGGGCCCTGCGGAGCCTGGGGACAGAGGGGTGGCCTGGGGGCTCCTCCGCCTGCCTCTGCCTCCCTGGTTGCATGTGCTCTGAGCAGTGCTCATGCCCAGGCCCAGCCACCCTGGGAGGATCAAGTGAGGTGAAGCCCGCCCGGGGGCACTGCAGAGGTCCAGCCTGAACGGTGAGGATTAGCAGCTGCCGGGAGCCATGGCAACAGGAAGATGGCCCCACGGATGTCCCCGGGTTGGTCCCCATCCTGGCTGTGACCCCAGTGGGCCATGCTACCCCTTTCTGCAGGCTACACAGTGGCTGCTGGACACAAGCCCTTGCCCCCACCCCTGCCCAGGCAGAGGCCAGGCGGCCCCTGCTCAGACTCCCTGTGATTATGCACGAGCCACAGGCCAGCTCCTCTGACCTGGCACACCCGAGGCCTCCCATGCTTGTCCCCAGGCTGGGTGCCCCAGGGGACTAGGAGACCTGGGTCTCTGCCTCCCACCACCTTGCCAACCACGCTTTGCCTTGGCTGTGCCCCACGCCTGGTGCCCCCACCTCCCTTCTTCCAGGAGGCACCCTGGCTGCCCCAGGCCGTGTCCACCATCCTGCAGAAGCTCACAGGAGGCCCCAAGGCCTGGTTCTGGTTCTCTGCTTTTCCTGAGGTCAGGTCCATGTGGTCTCCCAGCTGGCCCTGGCTGCTGAGGTGGGCAGCATGGTGCACAGGGAGAGGAGGCAGAGAAGTTTGGCCTCCCACAGGGCCAGCACACTGCCTGCCCAGCTGCTGTGACTCTCCCTGCAAGGCTCTCAGCAGGACCAGGGCCGTCACAGCCAGTGCAGGACAGTGGGCAGCCAACTCAGGGCAGGGCGGGGCAGCTGTGGCAGGGTCTGGACTCTGCAGGAGTCTTGCCCACCAGGAGAGCGGAGGGTGATACAGATCCCAGCCTGGGTGCCTGCCCCCTAATGCTCCCGGAGTGTGCACTGAGGTCCAGGACCAGGTGCCTGCTACGGCAGAGAACAGGACATGGACACCCTGGAAGCCCCTGGAGCCTTCTGAGGACATACCTCCTGCAGGGCCTGCGCCTCCCCATCCCACACCCATCCCCAGGACCTGGAGTGGAGGCTCCCCTCCCGACCGTGCATGGTCCCACACTCCATACCCCACCCCTGTTAAAATAGGGGTCACATTAAAATGCAGTTTCCCTAGCCATCCCAGGGGAGGGAGACCACCCCGTCTTCAGAAAGGGAGGTGGGGGTATTGGCCACCCTGGGCCCAGCTGCGAGGGAAGGTGCCTTCTCCGCTCACTCCTCCTGCTTCTGCTGGCCCCAAGTGCTCAGTGTCACACTGAGGGACCAGGGAAGGGGTGGCCCTTGGGAGGGTCTAGTTCATCAAGTGAGTCTCTGGGGCCCATGGGATCCCTGGGTGGGTGGCAGGGGCAGCTGCGAGTGAGCAGGAGCCTCTTCACAACTGCTCCCGGAGCAGGGCCTGGGTCTGTCCTTGTGGCCTGGGGGCTGCTAGACCTGAGCAGAGTCATCCACTGGCATGCCTTCAGGAAATTGCCCACTAAGACCTGTCTGCATTTCTATCCCAGACCATAAGCTCAGCACCATCAAAAATGACCTGCATGGTGCCACACGCCAACCAGAAACCTGAGGTTTTCCTGCCAGAAACAGTCCTGGTGGAAATAGCCCTGCCTTTCTGAACTTTCAGCACAGACACAGCCCAGAGCCCAAGCAGAGTCAGGATCCAGGTGTCCCCCAGGCCCCCTTCCTGGGCCCCAGCCCAGCCCCAGCAGGTACCACTCACTGAGCAGCCCCCTCCTCCCAGCAGGGTGGCATCAAGGCCCCTCAGTGGCAGTCCTGTGCCTGAAGAAGGTGGCAGGACCCAGGGGTCCCAGAGACAGGTGGGCTGAGAGGAGGACCGGGCCCATCTGAAAGCCCAGGCTTGGGGCACTCTGGTCTCCCAGAGGAGCTGGCCACCTGGGTGGGCCGGGTCCTAGTGGTCCAGGCTCCCTGAGCAGAAGGAGGCCCCTCTGCCCCTCCACTCTGCTGGGCAAGGCCTAGAACCTCATTTCCACGTAGGTGCCTTTTGGTGCTGACTCACTCTAAGCTCCTTCAAGTCGCTAATTTCCCACTTGGAGGCAAATCAAAGGAGCACATTTCCCTTGATTTGTTCACATCAATCAACTGTTAAGTCAATAAAAAGAAGTCAATTTCACTTGCCAGATGCAAATGGGATGCTATCTTCCTGATGCGTTGGGATTTAGTGATTCGTCGACTAACTGCACTTCCTTTTGGTCTGCAGATCTAACGGCATTTGGAGACAGAATTCCTCATCACAGAACAGACCACGAAACAAGTCAGCCTGAGGGATGGAGCGGAGCATCGCTCTGGCTTCCTGGCTTCGGGATCCAGTCACCTGTGGGCCAGGGGGATTGAGGGTCCAGCCCAGACACCTGCCCTGGTGACCAGTGGTGACCAGTGACCAGTGGTGCCGGGGTCAGTGGCATCCACTGCCCTCCACTCGCTGGCCTCTGCCAGGCCGGGTCCCCAGTGCCCTGCCACGGCGACTGTGGTGGGGTCAAGCTCCTCCTGGAGGAACAGCGCCTCTGCCTGGACCAGGCCCCTGAAGTGTGCCCTCTCACGGGGAGGACACAGCCTGCAGGGCCAGCACTCGTGATCCTTTCAAGAGGAGCCTGATCACATGCTCAAGGCCCTGATTTCTGCATGCGGTTGGCATGTTCGGGACAGGTGTCCAGGTCCCAGGCCAGGCAGGACCCCTGGGCCCCTGCAGCCCTGGCGATGTCCTTCGGGCTGCTGGGCCTGCTCCTGCTCTTGCAGCCCTTCCTTCCATCAGGCAGTCCTGCTCCCACCCTGAGGGCCTGGGCGGCACCGGGCAATTCCAGGTAAGGGTGCAGCTGGGAGATCCTGGCCCTGCTCTGTGGGCCCTGGGCCTGGGCAGGGCCGCCGCGGAGCTGTTTCCTCCTCTGTAATGGGGGAGTTCAGAGATGCCGACTCTGAGGGTGACTTCCACGCCGCCAGGCTCAGTGCCTGTCTGTGTCGCGGATGTGGCTGACGTCCACAGACTGAGCAGAGCAGACGGCCCTCAGCAGCACAGTGGGCCTCAGCAGATTAGCTGAAGGCCCAAGAGCCAAGCCGAGGTTTCCCAAAGAAGGAGGGATTCTCCCCCAGGCTGCGTCCCCAGCCTGTGCTGCCCGGACCTCAGACAGCCTGGGTCCTGCCGGCCAGTGCCTTGCAGAGACTCTCCGTGTGTGCTTTGTGTACCCACGATGTGCGCAGGGACACACGACACACACACACACACACACACACGGGTGTCTTTAGCCAGACCAAGAGCACCAGACCTGCTGGTCGCGCAGGGAGCAGAAGGTCCCTTGCCCTCCCTGTCCGTCCCCCCCGGGGGCAGGTCCAGCCAGCATGGGGGCGCCCTTGCTCTGCCCCCATAGCACCTCCCTCTTGCAATGCCGAGTGGAGGGAGGGTGGCGGGGGCCTAGGTCTGCCCTCGCTGCCCAGCAGCCACGGGAGTGGCCGGGGCCGACTTTCCAGGACCCACACAACAGAACAGGTAGGGAGGTTCCTGGTTTTGCCAGCAGTCACTCCTGTACCTCCTGCGACTCCCAACCCTCCATCCACTGGAGGGCCAGCCTGGGCACAGGGCACCCAGGACCAGGAGTGGACACCCCGGGCAGCACTAGAGTGGTGCCCCGGCAGGTGGGATGCCTCAGGTGCCAGCGAGGCCTGGTGGTCGGAGGGTATCTGCCCACAGCAGCCCGCAGACACCTGCGACTGTGTCCACCCCTCCCAGGTTCTTCCCTGTGCTTTTTGGGTCACACCCACAGTCTGCAAGCAGATTGTGCTTCTGAGCCTCTGGGGCCCCAAAGGTGCCCTGTCACTCCAGGCGTGGTGTCCCTGGAGGTGCTGGCCACAGGGCAGTGGGGGCAAGGGTTGGAGAGGCTTGGATGCCACAGCACTGGACGCTCCCTCCAGCCTCGGGCTCATGTCAGGAACGAGGGACGTGGCCCTGCGAAGCCTCCGGCACGTTCCCTCGGCTCCCCTGTCCAGGTGTGTGACCTGGGTCAGGCCCTGCAAGAGTCAGGCCACGAACAAGGCCAGCGATGGTGCTGCTGCCCCTGGCCAGCAGTCCTCAGGGCAGTGGGCTTCGCCCTGTGTGGGACAGAGGCACCGATGCTCCACAGGCTGGGCCTGCAGCCTGAGCTGGTGACTCAGGTTTGGCCTCACTCCCTCAGAGCCAGCAGGCCAGTGGGCAGAGTGTCCAGCTGCCTTGTGAGGCCTCAGGTGGCCTGAGTAGGGGGTGGGGAGCACCCAGGCTGGCCAAGGGCACCAGGCCAGCAGCTGTCACCAGCTGTCACCGTGGGCTTCCCAGCCCAAGCACCACCCGAGTCTTGTGGGCCCTGTGGCAGGCAGGCTGGGCTGGGAAGCAGTCCTGAGGGGGAGGACCTGTCCACGGCCCCCAGGTCTCCTGGGCTGTGGCAAACCTGGCGGCCTCTCACAGTCTGGCAGTCTGGGCCGGTTCCTGAAGACCCCAGGGGAGGGTCCTCCAGCTACTGGCCGAGCAGCACTCGTCTCTGCCGTGCCCACAGGGTGGCTGGCTCTTGTTTCCAGCAGCTTCTTGTAAGAACCCTGGTCATTGGGGACCTACCTCCTGGGCAACTCCGCCTACCAACAAGTGCCTCACTGGCTTGTCACGTGACCAGACCCCCTGGGCCTGGGAGTGTCTGGTGGCTGTTCCTGGCCCCAGGGGACTCTGGCTGGGCATCTCTTGATGAGCAATTTATTTGCACATTAATTCTGGGGGCCTTGCGGCAGTTTCCTGGAAGCCTCTGAGAGCACCATCTACATCTTCATTAGGGCGCTGGGCCCACACGTCGTAATGTATCAGGGCCGCCCTCCATGCGCGTGGGGCTGAGGACAGGCCCATGCACCCCACTGCCCCCACATCTGACCACGGCTTCTGTGCCCTCCCTTGTCCTGGCCACCGAGCCTGAACAGCGGCCATCAATGTGCTGCTCCCTGCCCTCCCTCCCAAGCCCCTGGTGTGGGGAGCAGGAAGTGGCACTGGGCGGACTTTGTGCCCCACAGGACACTGGCTGGCTTCCACAGAAGGCCTCTCGTGGTTTCAAGCCCTGTCCGGGGCTGGGGTGTGGGTGTGCCCTCGTCAACATCGGTCCCCTCGCTGGGGGAGCCTGGGGCTCAGTCAGCCCTGTCCTTGCCAACACGCCCTAACCGTCAGCTGCAGGGCGGAGCTGGGCATGGCCCCTTGAGGCCAGATGCTGGGCCATGCTCTTTGAGGCCTGTCCCCATGCAGCCTGCCCAGGGTCCCTGGCGGTTCTCACCCGGGCTGGAGGGGGCAGAAGGGGCTGCTGGAGTCGGATGGTGACGTGGCAGGAGGGGGGCGGCACCGTGGCAGACTGCACGCTGCATCCTGCAGCTGCTCAGTCAGGGGGCAGGCTAGGTCCAGTGCCCACGGCCTCTGTCATCAACAGCTCCAGGGGTGGGTGCGGGATGCAGGGTCTGGCTTCAGGACTCAGCCCAGCAGGGCTGTAGAGATCCTCCGGGGCGTGGGCTCCACAGAAGGGACCCTGGCGGAGCTCAGGCCACGAGGGGCATCCAGACAGCCTCACGTGAACTAGAAATAGTAACAGCAGGATTCGAAATTTCATTTTTATCCTAATTATTCGATGCGGATAAAAAGATTAAGGCGATAAAAGTGGAAACAGAAATCAAAACTATAGCAGGAAAGACACGGCAGGTCTAAAAGCTGTGGGAGCCACCTGGAGGCTGCGGAGCCTGCGCACAGTGCAGACCTCAGGGGGCTTGCGGGCAGGTCCGCCGTGGCAGAGGAGGGTGGGCGCTGGAGACAGCCTGCAGAGGTCCCGGAGGAGGCCGCAGAGGACGAAACTCGCCAGAGACAGGCCGAGGCAGAGAGGCCAGGCCAGTCCAGCCAAGGTGACCACCCTGAGTAGAGACCTGGATCCAAAGTAGGAGAGAAGTCAGGAAGCCCAGCAGCAGCAAAGCCCACCCCGCGAGTGTAAAGGGCTCCTGAGGCCTCCAGCTGAGGTGCAGGCACGGGGTCAGTCGCCTTCCCGGGCAGGGAGCAGCCCAGTGCCAGACTGAGGGGCTGGCAGCAGGCGGGAAATTGCCGCCAAGCCCCTGGCTTCCCTGCCAGGCTTCTCGCTCCCGCGGGCCCTCTCCTTCCATACCCGGCACTGACATTGTGGCCAGCACCCCAGTCAGGACAAACGACGGGCTCCCAGCAGTCTGCGCGGACCCTGGGGTCTGCCCCTACCCCACCTCCAGATGACTGTCCCTGAGCCCTCTTGCTGGGACGCCCACGTCCTCGCTGTGTGCCTGATCCTGCTGTAACATCAGCGCTCCCTTCCTCCCAGCTCCAGAGGTGGGGTGAGCTCTGCCCACCTGGACCCCCATGGATGGAGAAGGGAGGACCTGAAGGGGCTACAGGGAGTGCAGGACCACCTCCAGGGCCCTGGGAGGACGCAGCCCTTCCCCACACTGGGCAACCGCTCAGACAACTGGGCTCCAGAGGCCCACAGGACCAGCACAGCTGCCCACACATGCCGTTCCCTCTCACCACAGTGGGAGTCTGTTCTTGGCTCTGACCTGGAGTCCCCTAGGGAGGACCTGGGCGGCTCGGAGGTGTCCAGCTCAGGCACCTCCCGCTAGCTCTCCCGAGTCCAACTGCAGGTGCTTGGGACTCACCCAACCTCTGTCGCCATCTGGTGGCCATAGTGGTCCCCTGCATGTGACCAGGATCTGAGGCCACAGAGGAGCCCAGCGCAACTAGAGGAGGCAGTTCACGGGGAGGAACCCTGGCGGGAGAATGGGGTGTGGGACTGGATGGGCCTCTCTCCTCTGGCCACAGTCCTTCCCGAACTGTCTCTAGGATGGAGACTTCAAGGGCCAGGGGTCCCCCATTCTCCATAGCTGGGCAAAGGCAGCATCCCACAGACTCTGGCTGAGCCTTCTGGGCTGGCCACACAGCCTCTGAACCTTGATGTCCTTAGCAGCACAGGGTGCTATTTATTGTCCACACGTCCACTCTGCAAGGAGGTCCCAGGAGAGCCCTGTCCTAGCCAGGCCCCAGGCCCAATTCAGATCCCCTGCAGCTTGTGTTGGGGCTGCTTGGCTGATTGGCCAGCTGGCCTGCCCAGGCCCTGCAGCCCTTCCAGGCCAGCCTTCCCTTGGGGATCTGCCTCGTCAGCCCTGAGGGCCCTTGGGTGTGCATGGCGTGGACAGACAGAAGGGGTGAGGACAGGTCATTCCTCTGCCCCTCCCTAGAAGGCAAGACAGAGCCACCAGCAGCCTTGTGACTTACCTAGCCTCCGTACTCGGCCTTCCTGCACAGGCTGGTCCTGTGGCCACCTGGCCACCGTAGGACTTGCAGGTGACTACCAAGGCTGTGCTCAGCACTGGCCCTGGCTGAGGGAGGGCGCCCTGGGCTGTTCCTTTCCCAGCGTCCCCACGGGGGCTGAGCCCCAGTGGCCAGGACCTGTTCTTGACAGCTGTGTGGTGCCTGTCCCCATGTGCGCTCCCTCAATTCACAGCCTGAGTCTAGTGATCCCAGCCCCCGCAACCCGCCCCCGCCCCTCCTCGCCCTGGGCACCCCTGAACCTGCTCCCGAATGAGGTGATGCTCAGAATCACCTCTGGGCTTGCATCCTGAGGGGACCTCTCCTCTGTGGAGCCCCCGCCCCAGGCCACAGCTTCCCAACCCCCAGGACCTCCTTGGCTCCACCGTGATCTGTTGGAACAGTCAGCACTGTCCACTGGGGGGCGCCCGTGCCATTCGCAAATGACCCTGGTGCGAAACATGGTCCCGCCTGGCCTGGCTCAGACCGCAGGATCAGAGAAGGGCGGTTCTTGACTGTGCCTCTCCTGCTTCATAGCTAGGATAGAAATCCCCAGGTTTCAGGACGAGACCCAGGGCCCGATGGTGGCCGTTGACCTCCCTGAACTCCCAGTCTCTGCCTGGGTTGTGGGGTTGGCACAGAGACCCTCCTGCCTCCCCACTCCATCCATCCTCTGCTGGCTGTGCTGCCCGGCGAGTGGCCAGCCTGGTAGACCCTGCCCAGCAGAGCTGGCTGGTCACCCTCCCAGCAGTCTGGACTCTGCTTGGCCAGGCTGGCCACACCTGCCATGGCAGCTGGTTCAGAATCCCCAAATCCTGGCAAAGTAGTGACTGGGCCAGTGCCAGCCAGGCTGGAGCTGCCTGGACAGGAGCCCTGTGCGGGGCTCTGGTGTCCCCACCCCGGCACTGCTGGAGTAGTTGGGGTGTTCTGCAGGAGACGGGTCTCCTTGGTCCTCACAGTTGGGCAGTGTGCCTGGCAGTGAGGCCAGGTGGTTGCGGGGGAGGACTGGGGCATCCACCCCGGCATGTTGGCATGGGCACCTGAAGGGCCCTGTGCTAGGGATGGCCCTGGACCGTGGGCAGCTCTGTGGGGAGGGGCTCTGCCTCTGCAGAAGCCGCTTGGCCAGTGCCCAGCACCTGAGCTGAGTTTTCTGCTTTGTACCTCGGCTACTACCGGCCTGGGGTCCAGCCCTGCTCCTGCCTTGCTGGACGTTGGGCAGTCAGAGCCAAGGGCTAAGGAGGTGACACCCAACCCTGGCAGGGGGCTGCTGCCCAGCCTTCCCAAGCCTTGGGCAGCAGGAGGCAAGACCGTGTGGTCAGTTACCATGCTGATGCTGCCTTACTCTGCATCACAGAGTGCCTGCTGTGTGCTGGTATGTCTTCGTCTCCAGGGTGGACCCACTAAGGGGTTCATGGTGACCACTTTGCCCTGGCAGTGCTACGGAGCAGACATCCTTGCTGGGCTGGGGGCAGCACCTGTTGCTGTATGCTGCCCAAAGGGCTAAGCGGGGGGTTTCCACACTGGCTGGGGTGGTCATGTCACTGAGCAGGGATTTGGAGGGACAGCCTGTCCCTGTAGGGACAGCTCGCTGGACAGCAAGGACTGGGCTCTGAGGGCCAGAGATGGCGGGCGTGTGTATCCACACCCGCCTGGTGGGGCCTGCAGCCTGCCACCCCTCCTCCGCCGCCTCGCCCCTCCTCCCCCAAGCATCTGCCGCAGCTGTAACTCGTCCCTCGGGGCTGGTCGGCCTGGGCTCTGGGCTCTCCTGGCTCCTGAACCTCCGGCCCAGCTGTTGCAGGAGGCTGGGCCTGTCCTCAGGGCCAACAGCTGCAGGCCCGGAAGCCCCTCTACCCCTCCCCAGAGCAGGTGTGCCCCCACGGCCCAGCCAGGCTGCCAGGGACTGGTCCAGGGACACAGGCTCTGGTCCTCATCTGTCTAGCTCTGGGGGGCCCTGGCCAACTGGCTTCAGTGTCCTCAGCCTGAGGGCAGCAAAAATCAGGCTCCTGACCAGCCTGTGTCCATGCTGGCAGAGCACACTCCATGGACAGCCCTGCCTGACCCTGCGAGGTCAGCTATGGAAAGTGGGGCAGGAAGCCTTGCCTCAGGTCTTGGGGTGGGGAACCCACTTCACCCAAGGAGCAGGATTCTGTTCCTGGCCACAGAGAGGAACAGCAGCCCGGAGCCCACGTGGGCACAGCCCGTGCCCACCTTTCAACTGCCTCCCCACTGTCCCCATGCAGCTGGGACTCTGCCCACATCGCTGTCTCCCTAGAGGCCCCAACACCTGGAGGTCACTGTCCTGGTTGGCTCCCTAACCTATGGGCACTATCCAATCCACCTGTCCAGCCTTGGCCAGGAGAGGGGCTACGTGAGTCATTTGTGAGCATCTGTCACCAGGAGGCTGCTGGCCTGTCCTCACAGGCTCCCTGCAGCCCGTCCTGCCCTTGGGTGCCTCCCACCTGTGCCCCACCTGTGCCCCACCTGTGCCCCACCTGGCTGGCTCCACACCACTCATTTCCCTGCCTGAGGATTCAACCCAGAGACCCACCCTGGGCTTCCTCTTACCCTGCTCCAGTTCTGGGCCTGCCCTCAAACTCCCTGCCTCTCCTCAGCCTCCCCCAGCCCCGGCTCTGTGCCCACCTCCCCGCACCCAGCTCTCCCTGCTCCCAGCAGCTTCTTGGCTTTGCCAGCTGAATCATCACGGCACGGATGCAGCCACTCTGCCTGTGCGTCCCTCTCTTGCCCTCAGAGCTGCTCCTGGTTCACACGGGTCCATCGACAATGCCCCATGCACCTAACCACACGGGACCAGGAGGACCCAGATGGGGACCCCAGGGCTGTCGGCCCGAGATGCCTACAGAGGGAAGGCTGCGCTCCCGGGGAGCTGCCCCCATGCAGCTGCCCTGCTACCTCTGGGATCTTCTCTGGGGTAAAGTGTCCCCAGCACTGTTTCACCTGGGACCTCAGGATGTGACCATTTGTAAATGGGGTTGTTGCAGATGTCACCAAGCTAAGCTGTGGGTGTTCCGGGTCATGGTGGCCCTAGATACAGTGACAGGCCTCCTCATGAGAAGAGTCACAGGACAGTGGTTGACAGTAGCCACAGAGACGGCAGCAGTGCAGCCACAGGTCACGGCACACCAAGGACTGCCACTGACCCCAGAGAGGCCAGGGCAGCCTCCCCGGAGGCTCGGGAGGAGCCTGGACGGTGGACTTGGGCCCTCCCAGCTGGGGAGAGAGCATGTTCCCGTTCTTAAAGTTCCTGAGCAGTTTGAGGTTGTGTATTATGGCAGCCCTGGGTCCCTGTGTACGCAGGCCTGTCCCCCACACCGGGTGAGGCAGGGGCCTCGCTCAGCCATCCCTTGGCCACAGCCTGTCCTTGCCTCAGTACCAGATGGGCAGGCCCACCTTGGGACACTCCACCAGCCCCCTTGGGTTTTTGGTGGCCTCAACCTGTCCCCTTGACCCTTGTACTATCATGGCCTTCAGTGGCCACCCTGACCTCTGAGGCTCTGCCCAGCCAGGAGCCTCTGCTATCTTCAAGTGGACAGCAACACCCTAGGCCAGGGCAGGCAGAAGCAGGAGGGCCAGGGCTCAAGGGGCACAGAGCCCTGGTCATGCTCCTTTACCCACAATGCCAGATGCTATGAAGACCACAAGGCCACTAGGCTCTAAGGCTGCAGCTTAGCACCTCTGACACCCACCCACTCCCACGCTGAGCAAGGGGCTGGCCTCCAGTCTCATGGGGACAGAGCAAAGGGTCAGAGGGTGGGGGGTCAGCCTTCCAGCAGTGCATGCAGGGCCAAGGTTGGGAGGTCTGGGGAGGAGAGAAGACCTCGCTCCCCTGCTGGGGGCTGACGCTGGCCATGGTGGGCTGGCCGCAAACGGGTGAATCTCAGGCCGGAGCTGCCCAGCAGCCTTGCTTCTGGAAGGTTGTGTCACAGGTCCTATTTGGTCAGGTTTGCTGGCTCCTTCCTGCACCTGCCCCCCTGCCACCTTCCCCGGGGACAGACACCGTGCTGCTCCGAGCTGGCTGCGCGGGGGCCGCACATCCGCAGGCAGGTGCTTCGCCCGGCCTTGTGTCTCCCCTGGGCCTTCGACACTTGATGCTCCAATTCGAGGGAGCTGAGCGTGTGGACGTGGTCGGGACATCCCCGGGGACTCCCCCTTCCGAGGAGAACAGTGCTGGCCCGCATGCTGATTCCGCTGCTTCTCTGGAGGCGCCTGGCCGTTCGGCAGCGGGTCTGCCGTGCCCCCTGCAGAGCCACTGTGCTCCAGGTCTCTCCTCTTCCAGACCAGGTGCCCACCTGCTGGCCACGAATCATGCTTTCCTCCGAAAGGAGTGGTTTTGGTATTGAGATCTCCATCTCAGCGAGACTCTTCTACCATCCTTCTTTGCGGGATTGCAGGCTCCTCTCTGCGCCCCTGGTGGGTCAGCTGTGGGCCCCGGGCTCAGCTCAGGCTCCCGGCAAAGGCTCCAGCCAGGACCCTTGGGCTCTGCATGGCCTGGAACGGACCCCACCTCTGGGAGGCATCCCGAAGCTCTCAGGAAGATGGGGCACTTGCTGAGTGCCCCTGCGTGGGACCCGATGGACTCACCACATCCCTGAGCTTGACACTGGAGTCCTTTCCCTGGGGGCCGGGTGAGGCGCTGAGAGGCAGGGCTGGTCTGGCCAAGTCCCTGTGTCCTGTGTCGGGTGGCCCCTGAGCATGGCCCCAGTTCTCTGTGCTGCACTGAGCCATTCTCTCCTCCCCAGACAAGGAGACGGAAGCCCAGAGGAGCTAAGCACCTGTCCAGAGGTGTGGCAAGCCTGGCCGTGGTCCACAGGTGGCCCTCAAGGTGACCTGCTGCCCATTCCTTTCCTGGGCCCTGGTTGCCCCAGGTGGCCTGTTGTTCACGTTCAGCATGGGGGAGAAAGCCTCCTCCACTGGACTCCCCCACTCTCAGCTGCATCCAGGGACTGGAGTCTGAGGCCACTGGTGTGGACCTCAGGCAGTTCCCCAGCTCTGAGCTGAGCTCACCAACCCGCCCACACGGTGCCCAGCAGGAGCCTGCCCTGTGTGGCCCAGAGCACAGCGGAGTGCCGACACGTGGGCTGAAGGACTAGGTTAGGGGCCACCAAGCAGCCCCCCCCAGGCTTCCAGGCTAGGTGGAGACTGAGGCCACGGCCCCCAGGACCAGCTCATGAGGGTGGGGAGTCACTGGATCATTTCCTCACGTCCCCTCCCAGCACCTGAGAAGCCCCAGCCTTGGTGGGTGAGTCCCTGGAGCCCCCGCCCTCCCCACTGCTTGCTGCTCATCTGGTTGCCCCCAAGACTGGTGGGGACCTGTCCCTACAGGCCACAGGGGTCCCCACTGTGCTGGGCATAGAGGACAGTCAGGGCAAGCTGTCCTGATGGGTCAGTCCAGCTTCACCCTGCTGACCACCATTAAAGTCAGATCCTGAGACTCTGTGGGTCACTGCCCACCCAGGGCTGGTCCATGCTCACTGTGCCAGCCCTGCCCAGACAAGGGCTCCTTCATGGAATGGACCTGGCTACCTGTCACAATCAGGAGACGGAGCTCTGCTGTGACCCCAGCGGGGACACGGCAGTGGCCCTCTCCCACCCTGCCACCAGGACCAGCCTGGCCTCCCTGCCTGCTGCATCCTCAGGATGAGTGGAGGTTCCAAAGGGCCTGGTGGTGGTCTGCAGGAGCCAGATGTCCCCAGTACCACCCCCAGCATACTCAGGCAGAGAGGAGGGCGCATGGGCCCTGAATCTGGCTAAAATGGGCTCTTCCAGGGGCTGAGCAGGGCCCTGCTTATCCTGAGGACAGTGGCCACAGCCCACCTCCGGCATCCCTGACAGCATCAGGCGCCACACCATGCTGACCAAGGAGGGCCTCCAGGGAGAAGCCTGTGGGGCTGCCGGGCGGGGGTTCACTCCACAGGCTCCGAGCTGCTGGTGGGTGCAATTCTGACCCCCTGATCCCACGTTCAGGACCAAGTGCAAAGTCAGAGAAGCCCAGTGAGAATGCAGGTGTTCACCGAGCTGAGACCGTGGGGACCACAGGCCAGAGCTGTCCCTGCCTGTGTCTGCTGCTGTGGACACTGAGGCCCAGGGTCCTGCTCCAGTACTGGCCTGCCCCTGGGCCCTTGAGACAGGTGATCTCCATGCCCCGCCCTCGGGGTGCAGCTGCTCAGGCCCAGGGCTTTGGGGACTGTGTTGGCCCCCGCCCCCCCCAGGCCGAGGCTGCGGCCCCAGACTGCAGCCTTATCCTGGCCCAGCTGGCCTCCTCCTCTGCTCCCACACTTGTGAGCACAGCTGTGGGCCCCCAGGCAGGGGAGGAAATGCTCAGCCTTGCACGACCCCCCGGGACACAGAGCTGCCTGGAACCGCAGCGAGGGAGCCTGCGGGCGGCACTGGGCTGGGGCTCATGTCTGTGGTGGGGTCTAGGCAGGGACCCATGTTTCAGCCCCAGGTGGGGGTCTCAACCCCAGGAGGGTCTCACCTCCAGACAGTGTCTCAACCCTGGGCAGGGGTCTTGGTCCCAGGTGATATCTCAGCTCCGGGTGGGGTCTCAGCCCCAGGTGGAGGCCACTACCCTCCACTGTCCCCCTGGCCCTGGGCTGGGATCTTACAGTAGGACCCCTCTCTCCCCTTGCCAGGAAAGAACACTGAATAAATCCCAGGATCCCATCTGCACCCAGGTAGGGAGGGTGGGGTGAGAGGTTGGGCACAGCCCCTTCTCCAGCTGCCCCCAGGGGCCATCTCAGTGAGTGAAGGCACAGGACCTCCCCTCAAGTGGGCTGAGGCTGGACCCCAGTTAGAGGCCACCACCAACAGCCCAGCCAGAGGAGGGCGTCTTGGCAGAGCCCACACCAGCCTCGGTCTCCGCCCGCACAGAAGGGCTGCTCAGAGGGGCCAGGACTTGTCTCTGGTCCTTCACAGGAGGGCCGCCTGGGTGTCCTGAGGTGGAGTGAGGAGTCCGCCCACCTGCAGGATGGGGTGTGAGGAGTTCCTTAGGCTATGCATAAGCCACCAAAGCTGGGGTCCCCAGCAGGGAAGGGGGTCACTCGAGCCCTTCCCCAGCACTCCTGGCCCCCACGCAGGAGCCACTCGAGACTCTGAAGGCCTGAGGCAAATACTAGAAACATACATTTCTTGGAGCTTTAGTTGTATGATCACTATGTTCGTAGAAGACACACAATTTCTCTGGCTTCAGTGAAAATCACAAGTTTCTGGGACTTGAAAAGCGGAACGATTTCAGGCCAGGCTGGATCCAGGTGTTCAGCTCTCCTTCCCACCGGGTTGCTCAGCTCGGCCTCTCTGTACTTGACTCTCCCAGACAGGTGGTGTCCTCCAAGCCTTATGCTCCAGGGGACAGGAGGCTGTGTCCCTCTTTTACCCAGCTTAGGAGGACCCTGTGGAGTCATAGGTCACTTTGTAAGGTGGGGGAGGAGACACTGGTGACATTCCCACCTGCCCCACAGAGTCCAGGTGGCCAGGGGAAGAGTGACCTCCGTCCGTGCCAGGACTTGTGGGTCTGAGCTCCAAGAACCTGGTTCTGAGCCTGCAGGAGCTCTGCCAGGGGGGCACCTGGTCCTTCCAGGTGATGTCCTGCAGTGTTGGGGAGATGGCCAGGACCCCTTCCCTGTGGCCCCCGCACGCCAGGCCTGGCCCGAGCCCCACGTCCCGGGATGGCGGCTCGCCCGCCTCCTGAAGCAGGGACATGGCCAGTTCTCTCCGTCCGGTGGGAGTCGCAAGTAGTGCCCTACAGGGTCCTCAGGACCTTTCCCAACAGGATGTGTCGTGGTGGGACGATGGCGGGTGGCCTTGTCGTCTGTCACCCGCTTCCTGCCAGGCCGTGGCTCCAAAGAGGCTGAGGCCGGGGGCCAAGGTGAGGCAGGCGCTGGCAGCACCCAGGACCCTGGCTGGCCACGTTTGGTCGGGGGTGGGAGACAACCCGGAGGGGCCCTGGAGACAACCTGGAGGGGCCCTGGGCCTGGGTCTGACCCAGGAAGACCACAGCCTCCGGCAGGCAGAAGGCCTCCTCCCCAGAGGAGCCAGGGAGGCAAGGCAGAGGCTGGGGGCCGTGGCATCTCTGTGGCCCAGGGCGGGTGGGGCCGGCCTGGTGGCTCCGTGCTGCCCAGCCAGGGCAGCCGCCCCACACAACGGGGCTCTGAGCCCAGGGTGGGCCGGGAGGCGCTGCCCGCCGCCCGCCGCCCGCCGCCCGCCCGCTCACAAGGGCCCCATTGTTCAGCTGCGGCTGTGGGCAGCAGGTGGCTGCCCGGTCCCACACGGGGAGGCCCTGCCGCCAGCCGCGCGAGCGGAGGAGGGCACGGCGGGCACTGGCAGGGTGGGGGCTCGGGTGGGCCGGGCAGCCAGGGCACGGCACCCCGCCGGCCGCAGGATGAAGGCGCCTATTCTCTGGACACCAGCCCCTCCTGTCCGTGGTGTCCAGGGCCACAGCCTGGACAGCATGTGGTGTGGTGGCCCAGGCTGGGGCAGGCTGCCCTCGGGATGTGGGCACCAGAGCCGCGGCCTAGACGGTGGCGGGGGCCAGGAGGGGAGGCCGGTTCTGGTGGAGAGGTCCAGTCAGCCCCGAGGAGGAGAGCCCACCAGAGAGGACAGCCTGGGAGCGCTGGCCATGCAGGAGCCTACCTATGGGCAGGGCCAGGCTGCTTCGTCCTCCCTCTGAGCCAAGTCACGGCTCGACTGAAAGGCGTCCCTGTTGTCCACCAATGGCCCTCCCCGCCCGCTCTGGACGCCCAGGCTCCTCCAGAGCCCCCTCCCAGCCAGCTCCCACGTGACCCGTCTTCCGGCAGCTGGCGGGGAGGGGGCGTGAGGAGGGGCTTGCAGGCTGCAGCTCCCACCCCCACCCGCTGTGGGCCGGGACTCTTGTGGGCAGCCCGAGCTGCCCCTCCGAGCGCGCTAGGTGAGGACAGCTGGAGCCAGCCGAGAGGCTGGACAGCTGGGTGATCAGACAGGTTGCTGGCAACGAGAGACTGTGCCCATTTCACAGCAGACCCCCTTGGGGGCTGGGGTCAGGTCGCTCTGTCATTGCTTCCAGGGGACAATCCGGTGGTGGCTGGTGCAGGTGGGGTGCCGTTGCCTGAGCAGTGGGGTTCCAGGTGATGAGCAGCGCAGGACAGTCCCACAGCGGGAAGCGCGAGGCCCGAGGGCATGGATGCTCCCAGGGGGTGGAGCCAGGGTCCTGCAGACGGCGCCCCACGGCCAGCAGTTGCTCTGGACACAGCGCCCACAGGCAGTGCCCCCAGGGCCCTTGGGAGCTGCACATGGAGGCCTGGGGACCGTCCAAAAAGCAGGCCCAGGCCCGCGGGCGCTGAGGGCCTGCGGCGAGTCCCTGAAGGTGCTCCCACACACGCTCCCCCCTGCTCCGCCCAGCAGGAGGGGCGCTCCACGAAGCACCCCTGCCCACAGCCTGCGGAGGCCGGCCAACCGCTCGGCTTTGAAAGCCAGGCTGTCTGCGCGCTTTTCTTCCCTGGCATCGTGGCCGGGCCTCCCACAGGCCCCTGCCTGACTCCTCCCGCCCCTGGGCCCAAGCCTGGCAAGGCCGCCCTGGGGCTGGCGGCTCAGGAAGGACTCCAAACCCCAGCCTGTTGGGCTGACCTACTGTGTGCAGGGAAGCCAGGGTGTCAGAGAAGCAGTCCGGGCCACTGAGAGGCCTGCGGGGCAGAGGCGGTGCCCCTCTGCTGGGCATGGGAGACCCTGTCACGTACCGGGGGCCAGCCTCCTCCATGCCTGGCCCAGGGGCTGCCTGGCTCAGTGAGGCTCAGTGAGGGACCTGGGGCCTGGGAAGGGGCATGTGGCCACAGTGGGGCTGCCAGCCTCTTCCTGTCTCACCCGCCTGGCCTCCTGGGCACCAGCTCCAGGTGGACCCCTGCAGGGAGCCCCCAAGCCTTCTCTCTGCTCAGCAGCAGCTCCTAGTGGAGCCCAGGCGTGGGAGGCCAAGCGGGGGACCTGGGCTCCCCGGCCTGGGACAGTCTCTGAAGCCCCCATGTGAGGGTCCTGCCTCGCTTGGCTGCTATGGAGAGGGTGCCCCCATCTCTGGGGCCTGGGCCTGGCATGGGGCTGGTGGGCAGGGTGAGCCCTTACGGCCCACGTGATGACTGTCACTCCAGGAGTCCCCCGGGGCCCTGCCTCCGAGGGCGTGTGCCCCTGGGGAGCGGCCTTGCAGCCGCCGACTTCCCCTTCCCAGGCGCCGGCAGGCTGGCTGGGCACTCGGGGTGGGCGGGGAAGGGGGATGGGGAGCCCTGGAGCCAGAGGGTCCCGGGGGAGGGGCATGGGCCGGGGCTCCCCGCCAGTCGCCTGGCGTCCGACAGGAGGGACATGCTGCTGTACCATGGCACCAATCAATTCACCCCCAAATTTTTCCTGGGCCAATCTGGAGATGGATCAGACGAGGAATTCCACAGCCGGCGGAGCGGAGCCAGGCTTAATGCCGAGCAAACCGCCTCCCTCCCACAGCCCCCCACAGCCCGCCCTCGCCCAGAGCCCCCAGCTCCTGCGGGAGGGGCAGCTGATGCCCGCTGGGCCCAGGGCGCCTCCACTCCCGCCTGGATGCTGAGTGGCTGGCGGCCGGCTGCCCTCCTGCTGGGAGAGCAGGGGCTAGACCCCTGGGGACGCCCTGTCCCAGGCAGGGCTGGGACAGCAGCTGCCCAGCGTCTGGCCCTTCCCCATCTCCCTGCCCAGCCCCTCAGGGCTGGACTAAGGCTGGTGTCCCTGTCCTGTGTCAGTCCATGGACTGCTGGCCTCGCCTCCCGCTGCGTGATTGTAGGAGCGGATTCCCAGAGCACCCTGCCTTGTGACCACCTTGCACCAAAGAGCCCCTCTGAGAGCCCTTGAGGGGCTCCCTGGCCTCGAGCCCGCAGTTCTCACTCATGGAAGGCGAGAGAGGGTCCGGAGGGGAGTCCCTGGGCGGGCATTTCTGTCCGGTGCACTCTCCTGGGGGCCAGGGTCTGGTCTGCGGCTGCTGAGTAGGCTGGGCAGCAGAGGGAGCCGGTGGAGGCTTCTTGCCTGCAGGGCTGGGTGCAGCTCACTGGGAATCGAGGAGGCAGCTGCAGGGAGGCCAACCTGGATGTGGTGGACAGGTCCTGGGGTCCCCCCTCTGACTCCCATGGAAGGGGTTGCTGCCCACCCGCCAGCTCTGGGGAGGCCCTGGTGCACCGGCAGGCCGGCAGCAACGCCACCCTCTCCAGGTTTCTGCTCGGTGGCCGACCCTTCTGCTTCTCCACACCTCCTCCCCTCCTACCAAGGGGCCTTCCTGCTCACTCTTCCAGGAATTCTCCACCCAGCATTTTTGCATGTGGGCTCTATCTCCAGACCCATACAGAAAGGCCCCCTCCTCCAAGAAGCCCGCCCTGACCAGCCACTCGGCTCATGAGGCTTGTCCTCACAGCAACCCGCTGGGGTGGGCACGTGCCTTTCTCTCTCTGACTTCTGGAGGGTACAGGTCGTGAGCTCCAGCAGGCCCCCAGCCCAGCGCGGGTCCTGAGACCTGGGAGGTGCGTACTTGCGGGGTGAGTCAGAGAACAAGTGATCTTCGGAATCCCCGCCGAGGCTGAAAGCAGAGAACCGGCCCTCGGGTTACACGATCCCACAACATCTGGTGCCCAATTCTTCTCACTGAATTAACCAGCTGTTTCGGAGTCACGCATAACCAGGCTGATTACGTTCACTTTTGAAGGCTGATTTGAGTTGATGGAAGAGAACGGAGCTCAGGACCAGACCTCGCACCCCGCAGGGAGGGGGACGATCAGCCCCCGACTGCCATGGACGGGGTCGTGTCCTGCCAACACGGCCTTAGATCCCTACCTCACGCCATCCACAGGGACGAGTTCCAGGTGGACGGAAGATTGTAACAGCACAAAAGTTACTCAGTGCTCCAAGAAAACCAGAGATAAAGTTCCAACAAAAGTGTCGGGAGCCCTTCCTAAGCTGGAGGCCAACCCCAGAACCAGGAGAAGATCCACAGCGTTCACAAGTCCACCAGACCCCCAAGGAGCTGGCTGCAGCACTCACTGGACGGTCCAGCATGCAGCCAGGAGTGGGCATGAGGAGGAGCGCTGGGCCAGTGGAGGCAGCCCTGCCTCGGAGGAGGGTTTGGGTGGTCCCTGGAGGCTGGCGTTGGAGGACGTACAGAGGCTGGGCCTCATACTAACTGGCTGCTTTCTGGGAGTGCCAGGCTCAGTGTGGCATTGAGGGCCTGCTGTCTGTGCAGGATGGGTGGGTACCACTCCCCCAAGCAGCCCAGAGACCACTGTACACTTGGTGGGGAGAGCCAGGGCCTCGAGGAAGCCTCTGGAGGGTTCCTGGTAACAGTGCCAATCTTGCCAGCCCCGGGAGCCCTCTGCTGAGAACGGGGCACAGGTCAGTATTTTCAGGATCCTGGGTACGTAGGCATCTTACACGTGGGGTTCCCGGCTGCACAGGGCTGTGCCAAAGAGGAGCAGTGAGGCCGGAGCCCCGGCCAACCCTCCGCAGCTGTCCCCTGGGCTTTGCCAGTGCTCCACCAGCACGTGGCTCCCCTGGTGAGGTGCCGACATGGGGCCCCTTCAAGAAGAGGGTCGGCAGGGCTGTGCCAGGGTCACACCGGGCTGGACCTGCCCACGGCCGGCCCCCTGCTGCTGCTCCGCTGCTGGGAGTCTGGTCCTTTGGTGGTTCTGTTTACTGTTTCGGGTCCTGCACCTGCTCTGAGCCTCCAGCTGCATGCCTCTCATGGAGACTGTCCCAGTCCCCCACGTCCAGCACAGCCGAGGTGGGAGAGAACCACAGCAGACACCTGCAGGCCGGGGATGTGGCCGGCGTGCTGCAGGGTGGCCCTGCTGGGAGGGCGGCCCTGGGCAGAGCTCCTCTGCCCGTCTGCGTGGCTGTGCCAGCTGTTGCCCTGGTAACTTGTGGTTGTCCGCTCTGGCCCTCACAGGTCCTGGTGGGCTCTGGGGTGGAACTGATGCTGTGAACCAGTATTTGTTTGATCCAAGGATCATTTAGACACACCCAGGAGTCGGGCAGCTGAGAAGTGGCCCTCAGCTTTCCTCAGCCCCTTCTCCTGATGCTCCCCGCCTCCTGGGCCGGTTCCTCCTGCTGCCTGGTGTCCACAGTCCTCTCTCCAGACCAGTCCCTCCTCTCCCCATCTCTTCTAGGGGTCCCTAGGTTCACCACCTGCCCTACCCGCTGTAGGGCAGAGCTGGTGAAAGCAGACCCTTCCTGGGTGTCAGCCAGAGCCAGCTGAGCCTCTGCCACGCCCAGGCTGGCCCTTGGGGGAGCGGTCACGCCCCTATCCTCCCCCACTGCAGCTCCAAGGCCATCCAGGGGCTGGAGCAGGGGGAGGGCAGGGAAGGAGGCCTCAGAGGAGCAGGATGCCAGGGTCCCAGGGACCCTGGGGAGTGGGTGGGGGACTCTCAAGGGCAGGCGTGGCTGGGCTCCTCGGGCTGAGGAGGGTCCAGGGGAGGAGGGGGCACTGGAGCTGGAGCTGTGACCGAGTCACAGTCACGGGGCACCCCCAGCCGCTGAGGCCATGTCCAGGGGAGGCCCAAGGTGCTGGGTGGAAGCTCCCTGGCCTGTGGGAGGCCAGCAGCTTGGCGCCCCTGGCATTGTCTCTTAGAGCTTATGCCAGGCAGGGCTCCTGGCCGGTCCTCTGACTGGGGCCTGTGGTCCCCGAGGCGAAGCCCCACATCCCTAATTACACGTTGGGATGCCGCGGGGCCAGCCTGGCGGCGTCTCAGGCCGAACTCTGGTCTCAGAGAGAAGTTTCTGGTCTCCAGGCCTCAGGATACCAAGCCCCCCGGGACAGCCATGGGCCAAGTGTGTATGTGACCCCCCACTCAGTGTGGCCACGGAGTGGGAACCACCTGCGCCCTTCAAGGTCCCCAAGACCAGGTCCCCAGCGTAAGCCAGAGTTCCTCTCCTGGGACTTATAAGAGCTGGAGATGGACCCTGCCCTCTTCTCAGGTCTCACCCTGCGTGGCTGCAGCGTCCATGTTCTCAGGAGGCTCCTGCGTGGGTGCCCACCCAACCTGGTGGCTGACAAGTGACCCGTCTTCTCCCCTGCACTGCTCAGCGCTGTCCGGTGCAGGAGGCGACCGCTGTGAGGTGGGGTCGTGGGGCCATCTGGAGGCTGCTGACACACGGGCACAGAGCTGACTCCCCTTTTCTGTTCATACTGTACAGTGTGAAGTTCTAAAGGGTTTTGTGATGAGGATGTCTTACGTTTGTAACAGTTCTTAAAACGTCACGTAAAGAAAAAAATGACAGGAACAGCCGCAGGTCTCGGGTCTTGACCTTGAAGATGAAGCTGCCCAGCCCTGGGACGCCCTGTCAGGGTGCTCAGGCCGCAGACCCCTGCCCCTGCCCCTGCCTGGACGGAAGCTCAGTGAGCCCACGGTGGCACATGGGGCGGACTCACAACCCAGGGGCAGAGGAGCTTGTCCAGCCAGGCGGGGCGGGACCCCCGACAGCCATACTGCCCTGTGGGGTCCAGGCCTGGCCTGGGCAGCCGCCCACCAGGCCCACAGCTCAGGTGCTGCCTCTGGCTGCGGTTCTTTGCAGTCACAGCCTGGTAACTGGCAATTACCAGGGAGAAACCACAAACCACTGTACATAATTGTCCCAAATCCGCAAAGAAGAGAAGGCACACCCCCGGGGGAGGGCCAGGGCCGCTGGGGCTTGGCTCCAGGCAGACGCCATCTCTCAGCAGCAGGACCTGGGGGCCCCTCCCAGCCCCCCACAAGGACGCCTGGGGGCTCCCCTCCGCCTGTGTTTTGTTGCTCTGCTTTCCTGGCTCCCTCCTCATCGGCAACTCCGGAATTCCAGGGCTCCCCTGCAGGAAGCTAGCACTCTTCCGCGGACGGCCAGATCACCCAGCTGGGAGCACTTCCCTCGGAAGTTTCTTTCTGCGGCTGGAGCCCGAGGTTGGCGCGGGCAAACGGAGGAGAAAGCTTCCTAATTATACGTGTGCAGAGAAGGCTCGGCCTAGGAAGCACCCAGAGGACGCGCTGGCAGCCAGAAAGCGCTGCCCACTGAGCGATCTGAAGAGAGTTAAGGCCAGGCAACGTCCCCCAAAACGCTGGTCCTTGCTACAGACGTGCCAGGGTCCAGCCTTGGCCAGCTGCCGCTGCCTGACCCACACTCAGGGCTCCTGGCCCCTGGGAGTGACCACCACCTCCAGGTCACAGTGCCTCCCCTCATCCTTGAGGTTTGGGGACGGGGCAGGGATACCGCCTGGTGGCCCAGGGCCAGGATGCCCACACTGTGGCAGCAGAGCCCCCATGAAGAACCTTGCACAGAAGTGGGGGCTGGGGCAGCACGGGCAGGGCCCAGAGGTGAACTGGACCCCGGAGTAGGAGCCCAGGCCCCTCGGGGGCAGAAACCTCAGAAACCACTTACTAGACTTGGGGTGGGCAGGTCCAGCGCCAAGTTCCCCCAGCGCTCCTCTCACGTCCCTCCCTTCAAGGGGACCAGAGGCCCTGGGGGAGGTGGCGGTCCCCTTCCCCTCTGAGGCCCTATGAGGAGCAGAGGCATGCAGAGATGTGACGGGTGGGTCCCCTGGTCCCTGTGTGCCTGCGCAAAGGCGGAGGTGACTAAAACCCAGACCTCTCAGGCCCCTGGAGCCCATTCACCGGGGAAGGAGGACGGTGGGCTCGTGGGGTCTGTGTAAGTGGCAGCACCCAGGACCCGAGTGACAGGCTGGGGGCAGGAGGGAGAGGACGTGCACTCCAGGCCCAGGCCTCACAGCCCTGTTCAGGGCCGGCAGCGAGTCCCACACACCAGGCAATTCCATGCAGGTGGAAGGCCTGCCAGGACCCAGGAGGCGTCATAGATGCAGCTACTCTGCAAGTGAGGAGCAAGAGGCCCAGTAGAGACAGCTAGGACCCCCCGGGTCCAGCTGCATGCAGTAGGTCCTGGGCCCAGATCCGCCCTGGGACCCAGGGCCTCCACTGCCCCTGCCCGCAGCGCCCACTCACCCAGCTCCAGACAGGGCCCTGTTGTCCACTGCAGCCCACACCAGGGCGGGGGGTGTCAGGCCATGCCCAGAGCACACATGGCAGCTTGGCAGGTGGGAGCCACTGTCTTGCTCACTTGTGCCCGGGGCCATGAGCGGCCCTGGGCTTCCAGGATGGGGCTCTGTCTGGGCCTGACCAGCCCACCTCATAGGCCATCCTGGTGGCCTCTATCTGTGATGGGCCTGCTGGGAACATGACCCCTCTTTATACCCAAATGGCGCTGAACCTTGGTTTCCCCGCCTGCACCCCCAGGGAGGTGGAAGTGTGCAGAGTCTCGCTGGTGCTGACCAAACGTCCCCTGCCTCCTCAGGTACCTACATCGCCAGGCGGGCCCTACCGAGCACCCTGAGGGTCACTGCCATGGTGGGCAGCCTCCAACCCTCCAGTCCAGCTGGCCGGGTGCCTTGGGGGAGAGGACATTAAGACAGGGGCGGAGGGTGTCAACCCTGCCCCAGGCACATCCACCTGGGGCCAGGCCCCTTCAGGACTGCCTGGAAAGCCCCTCTCCAGAAGGCCCTCCCCTCCTCTTTCTGATCCGGAGCTGTGAAGCCAGCCCTGCCCTGGGCCAGCGCCCCTTGCTGGGTTCTGGGGCTCTGCAGCCTGACCACGTGGCTGGTAGCTCAGCCAAGCCCACCCCCACCCACCCAGGCACCCGGCCCTCACAGCTCTGCCTCCCTGCCTGGGCTGGCACGGTGCCCTCAGGCCCCAGCGAAGTCCTGACCTATGGACGCCATGGGCACGGAGACACCCGTTTACCCTCCACCCTGGCATTGCCACCTCTACACACCCCAACACTTCGGGCCACACCACTATGTCCAGCTTTTCTGTCCTCTCTGGTCTGAATCGGCTTGGACCAGTGACATATCTTCCCTTCCTGAGCTCTCCCCATCCAAAGGAGGGGTGAGTAATTACATCGCTATAAACTGGAAATGCTTTTCAGCTGCAGTGACAGGAGCCAGGAGGTCCAGACTCCCACCCGAGTCACAGCTGCAGGCTGGGCTGCCTGCCTGGTGGCCAGCAGGGGAGCCAAGGCCCCAGGGAGGGGAGCTTTAAGGGGCCAGGGGCCTGTCTGGGGCTACCCTCCCATTTACCACTCACCCAAGGTCAGATAATTAGAGAGAGACAAATGGACAGATGAACAAATGGATAGATGGGTAGATGGATGGGGTTTGTTTGGCTGTTTGGCTGGGTCTGTGGATGGATGGGTGGGTGCGTGGGTGGGTGGTAGGTGGGTGAATGGAGGGATGGAGGGAAGCAGGGAGGGAGGGGTGGATGGGTGGGTAGATGGGTGAATGGGTAGATGGGCAGGTGTGTGGGTGGATGGATGAGTGGGTGGGTGGATGGGTGGATGGATGGATGGGTGGTAGGTGAGTGGTAGGTGGGTGGGAGGTAGGTGGTAGATGGGTGGATGGGTGAATGGATGGATGGGTGGGTGGATGGATGGATGGGTGGCTGGCTGGGTGGATGGGTGGGTGGTTGGGTGAATGGGTGGCAGATGGGTGGGTGGTAGATGGGTGACTGGGTGTATGGGTGGGTAGTAGATGGGTGGTGGATGGGTGGATGGATGAATGGATGGGTGGTGGTTTGTGGGTGGCTGTGGTCTGGTGGTGGTGGACGGGCCCAAGGGGTAAACAGTGTCCATCTCTCTTCCCTTGGATGTTGGGGGTTCTTGGGGACAAAACCACCAATGTGGGAGTTCTGTCTCTGAGAGGCTCACAGAGCCATGAATCTTTTGAACTCGGGGGAAGGTTCTCTAGTTGGGCACATCCCATGTAATCTCAAACCTGCACCGATCTCTTCCTCACAAGCACTTGGACGTTGGAGTGGTAGGCTTGGGCCCATGACACTGAGGCCGGGTCAGTGCACCTGAAAGCAAGGGTGGGTTTTGACCCCCATCGGGCAGAGGCCCCAGGAGTCCCATGTGCCTGGTGGTCAGGGTTGAGTGGAGCCCCAAAACCAGGTTGTCAGGCTGCAGTGCAGCTGATCTCTAGACAAGATCCTCCTGGGTGAGGGTGGACCGCCGTCCTTACAGGGTGACTTTCGAGGCAGACTCAGGAGGGCGTGTGAGGAGGAAGGGAGAGACTGGAGTCCTGTGTCGGCAGGCCAAGGAACGCAGGCTGTCAGCAGACACCTGGGAAATCCGCGTCCCTCCGTCAGGGCATCCAGACACGGTGCTCGGAAGCGGCCTAGGCGTGGGAACCTACTGACCCCGGCAGCCCCCAGGCTCCCCGAGGCCTGCCTGGCCGCCCCGCCCTCTGAGGTCATTTTCCACCCAGCCCACGCCTGCTGGAAAGAGCGACCAGGACACCTCTCGGGGCCAGGCGCTCCCTGGTCGCCAAGCCGGAGGGGAGCCGGGGAACCGACCAGGCTGCAATTTACAGCAGGAGGCGTAGCTGTTGGCTGCCAGGGGAGCGGCTGTCAGCTGGGGTCCTTGGCCTCTAGGACAGGCCCCATCCAGGGCTGGCCAGGTCAGGAGGAGCCGAGGGCCTGGAGCAGCTGGGCACCTGAACAGATGTCCTTGAGGACAAACACCCATGGGGTCCAAGGAGGCCTGAAGTGGGAGACCCCTCACCAGTCCCAGGAGCTGCCCTGGGCCCTCGGCTGCCCGCAGTGGGCTCACAAATCCCCCATTTCCACACTATACAGAAACTCAGACGCAAGGTGGCTGGGAGAGGCCACTGGGCCCAGCCATGGCATGACCCACATCCAAATCCAGTGGCCACTGCAGGGAGAGAGCAGAGGTGGCCCTGTCACCAAGCACCATCATGAATGGAGGGCTTCAGACAGGAGAGCCACCTGGAGGCCAGAAGCCTAAGAACAAGGTGCAGGCGGGCTGGGCTCACTCCCAGGCTGCAGGGAGGGCACTCCAGCGTCTGGCGCTGGGCAGTCCTGGGCCTGGGACCGTGCGCCACCCTCTCGGCCTCTCTGCACGTCTCTGCGCTTCTGTTTTCTGGTGAAGAGTCTGGCGTGTGGTTCAGGGCCACCCCACTCCCGTGGGATCACCTCTCCACCACAGGTCGTTTTCTGAGGTTCGGGGGACCCACACAGGCGCCAGGAGGGCACCAGCCTTGAGTCAGCGCACCATGGGCTGCACTGGGAGCACTGAGCCTGGTTGCGGAAGGCAGGGGGAGGCAGCCCTGGGTCCTGGGCCCGGTGGAGGAGTGGGATGCACCAGGGCACTGGGGTCACTGAGGCAAGGACAGAACCCACCAACCCCGCAGCCTCCATTTGTTGGCAGACACAGGTTGAGTGGTCAGCTGGGCCTCATGGAGTGACCCGCCAAGGAGCAGCAGAGGATGTGCACACGGAAGTGGTGCAGGCCCAGGCAGCCGGGGTGGCAGGTGCCAGCTGGGCAGCGAGGCAGGACAGCCTGGTGGACAGATGACATCCTCCAGGAGAGGCCTGTAGGACTGCACAACTGGCCACAGCAGGGAGTGGAAGCCAGCTGCCGGGGCGGGGGACAGAGCCTCCCAGAGCCTATCTGGGGCTGGCCGGTGGTGCAGACCCGTTCCTGGGAAGGAGGCGTGTGCCTGGCCACTGAAGGGAGGCAGTCCTGTGCCCTGGACTGCAGCACGGCCCTCCTGCCTCACCCCTGGGCAGAGCAGCCCCGCCCCAGCCTGTGGGCTCTGCCGGAGCGGACAGGGCCATCTGTGTTCTGTCGGGTGGACAGCCTGGGGGCTGCTCTCAAGGTGGGGTGTTCTGCAAACCGCAGCCCCACCCCCAGCACGGGGAACAGGATTCGGACAGCAGCTCTGCCATCCAGGCAGGTCCCCGTGGTCTGTCCCCAAGAAGCCCTGAGCTTCCCAGAAAGTTCCGGGGTGCCGCACAGCAGCAGATGGCAACAAGCTGTGCCCACAGCCCACAGCCCACAGCCCACAGCCCAGCCCCTGCCCCGGGAGGGTCTCTCAGGGGACCCCTCACCTGCAGCCCCTCTGTGGGGAGAGCCTGTCGGGGTGACCTGGCTTCCGTCCAGGTGGACGGGGACCCGCTGCTCTCCGGCCAGACGCATGATGCACTGGGGCTGAGGTGTCTGTCCAGCAGGAGCACCAAAGGACGGGAGGAGGGAGCCCCACGCCACGCACCACCTCCTCTGCGGCCCAGGTGGCAGGAGCCCACAGTGGGGATGTGGGTCCAGGGAGGACAGAGGCTGACACGCCAGGGACGGGCACATGGAGCCTTCCTCCCTGCTCGTCCTCCTCCAGCTTCCTCTGCGGCAGTGGTTGCGGCCACTCCTGCAGGAGGTGGAGACGCCTCTGCCTCCCATGGGCCAGCAGGATGGCTTCTTCTCCAGGGGCCCCCAGCTGGCAGAGTGGCCACCTCGTCCCCTCCCTGACCCCTCCCAAAGGTGAGCTGGGGTCTTTGGGAAAGGCCTGTCCAGAAGTCCGGCTCCCAGGGCCTCTGGGATCACCTGCAAGGAAGACAACGAAGCCGAGCCTGTTGTGTGAGTGGACTCAGCGCTGGCTGCTGTGAGGAACGGACTGTCCACTTTGTGTGACGTGGCCTGACAGAGCCTGCCTGCCTGTGCTCCACCACGGAAGCCACCGTCCCCGCTGCCACGGTCGTCACTGACTTCACCAGGTAGAGGCTGTCCCCTCCAGAACCTGCATCCCCAGCCAAGGGAACAACTGTCCTGGATCTCCGGGATGGACTCTCACTCTGCGCACTGCAGAGCTCCTCCAAATAGGAGCCAAAACAGGCATCTGCCTGTAGCGTCACCACCAGAATGCTTGGGTGTGCTTCCAATGACCCGTCCTGGAGCATGTGTGATCTAAAATGGGCTACCCTACTCCCCTCCTCGCTGTGTGGCTCTGGGCAGGTGATTGGGCCTCTCTGGTCTCCCAGTTATCCAGTCAGGTGGCTCTATAGGTCACTCATTCATGCCAGGTACAGAGAGTGAGCTCACAGGGCAGCAGGGTGACAGACATTCACTTCCAGATGGGGCGCCTAGGGGTCTGCTCTAGCCTGGATGGGATCAGCACCATGTCCTCCATCAGCCCTGCCAGCTTCCCAGGGCTGCTATAACCAAAGACCAGAGAACAACACACTCTCCTACTCCTCAAGTTCCGAGGCTGGGAGTTCTGAGGGGAGGGGAGGGGACCTTCCTGCCCCTTGGCTTCCAGGGGGCGGCCACCACCTTGAGTTGCGGGTATGCTCTGACCTCTGCCATCTGTCCACGGCCTCCTCCCGTGTCTGTTCCATCTCCTAGAAGGATGACCACCATTGGATTAGGGTCCACCCTGCTCCACTCGTTACCTCTGCAGAGACCCTATGGTCTGCCTGGGAAGAGGACACCTTCACAGCCCTGTGCTAACACTTGGACAGATCTTTTTTTTTTGTTCTGGGGATTGAACTCAGGGGCACTTAACCACTGAACCATATCCCCAGCCCTTTTATGTTTTATTTTGAGACAGGGTCCCTTCGGTTGCCGAGGTTGGCCTGGAACTCGCTGTCCTCCTGCCTCAGCCTCCAGGCAGCTGGGATTACAGGTGTGTGCCACAGTGTCCAACTGGACGTGTCTCTCTGGGGGATGCTTGCTGAGCGGAGTGGCATGTGCACAGCCTGAGCAGCCCCTTCCCCTCAGCCCAGCTTCCCCACAGCAGGGGACCGAGGAGCCTCTCTCGGCCGTCTCCGACCTGGGCCTGAGTGAGCAACTCTGGAACCGGAAGCCACGTGCACATTTGCATTTCTGGACATTTCAGTCCATAGTGATAGTTGATCCAGCCCACTCCACCCAGGGTTACCATCACAGCAACAGGTGGTCAGTGCAGAATCGCTGTAAGTCGCTTCGTTGTTAAAAACAGCATTACTGGGGTCTAGCTCACGCACCTGGAAGCTGGACCATCAGGGTCACACCCACAGGCTGCTCCAGGGCCTCCATGGCCAACTGCAGAGCAGTCCTGTCGCTGCAGAGAGAAGCCCTGGCCAGAGTGGACCCTCTGTGGCCTCCGGGTCCTGCCCCGCTCACCTCCCCGATCTCTGGGTCGCCCCTTCTGGACCTTTCCCACAGCGGGTAGCCAGTGGTGTCCCTCTGTGGCTCCCCTCCTCCATGGGAGCCCTCCGGGTCCTAGTGGCACTGCTCTTTGTTCAGGGCTCTGTGACATCCCGTCCTGGGGACCAGCCATGTCCACTCTTCTCCAAGTGTGATTCAGACCAGCCACAGGTCAAGGCCCACTCAGGCCTCAGTGGCCCAACACCCAGCGTGGGCTCCAGCATGCTGCAGCCTCCTCTGGTTTTGAAGGAGGAACGCGGGAGGCTCCGCTCAGTCAGAAGGAAACACGGGCGCCATCTTGGCTTTTCCAGATGGAGTAGATGTGCCTGGTTGGAGAACGGTGGAGGCAGAGTCCAGACCCCGTGGGCAGTGTAAACAAGGACTGGCCCCTCTGTAGTGGGGCTGAGGCCCTGGCATTGCCCCTCCCAGATGTGCAGACCCGGCGGCTGCTGTCTCTGCCCTCCCTGAAGGTGGTCTTCTCAGCGGTGTGGGCTCCCAGCCTCCCAGCCTCTTCCCCAGAGCCCCACCCCTGAAGGCGGCTTTACCACCCAGGGCAGCACCCCTCTCCTGGGGCCCTGTGGGGCGCACAGGCAGGGAGCCCGCAGACGCAGACTGGTGCCACTTCACCTGCCGTGCACTGCCGCCTCCAAGGTAACTGGACCCCAGACATGGAGGCCTTGAGGAGTGACCACGGCCTCAATAGGCCCACGGCCTTGGCGGCGGCTGGTCAGGCCAACGTTCCCACAATCCTCTTGGATGGTAGATGCTCCCTCCCTCACAGACGGGGGCCAAGGCGCAGAGCGGCAGGCCATCGCGCAGGCCGGGAGCCCGAGGTGCAGAGGGGCAGGCATCACGCAGATGGGGGGCCCGAGGCGCAGAGGGGCAGGCCATCGCGCAGGCCGGGGGGCCCGAGGCGCAGAGGGGCAGGCATCACGCAGATGGGGGGCCCGAGGCGCAGAGGGGCAGGCCATCCCGCAGGCCGGGGGGCCCGAGGCGCAGAGGGGCAGGCATCACGCAGGCCGGGGGCCCGAGGTGCAGAGGGGCAGGCCATCACGCAGGCCGGGGGGCCCGAGGCGCAGAGGGGCAGGCCATCCCGCAGGCCGGGGGGCCGAGGCGCAGAGGGGCAGGCATCACGCACACTCCTGCGAGAGGGGCTGGACTCCCCTGCCTAACTCACGGAATGAAACGGGGCTTGTTGCCCAGAGCTGCCCCGCAAGCCCAGATCCAAAGCCCGTCCTCCCTATCTCTGTCCGAGAGGCCTGACTTGAGCCAGGTTCTCTCTGAACGCCGCACTCCTGGGCCAGGGATCAGGGACCCCAGGAGGACTTCGCCTGGAGCCACATCCCCAGCTCTGCATTCCCCCACCTGCCGGCAGCGAGAGGCTGGCGGCTCCTGTAGACACCATGAGTCACCCCAGGGAATCCCTACGCCTCTGGGTGGGGCGCGGCTGGCTGTGCATGCTGGAAGCACTAGGGAGGAAGGTCTTGCGGAAGGGCCTTGGCTACTGGCCAAGTGGATTCCAAGGGAGTTTTCCAGGCACATCAGGAAATGGGATCTGCTCTCTGGTCCAGCCCCCAGGGTTCTGCCGAGCTGGCTCCTGAGGGCAAGCAGGAGGGGTGCACCTCCATCCCCCAGACGGCTGCCCAGGCAGCTCCTCCGAAGAGCCGGGGACCTCCGCACTCAGCCGGCAGTCCTGGGGACAAGGTCCTCCTGGCCCACTGAAGCTGCCCCGCAATGGTGGACAAGCACCGGCCCTGCTCCTGCTCCAAGGAGTGTGGGTCACGACCCCGGGAAGCTGAGGTGAAGCACGCACAGGAGGGGTGGAGTGTCTCGGGCCCTCGCGATGGGGCCTCAGGCTCCCGCGGAGAACTGCAGGGACTTTTCCTCCAGGGGAGGCAGGAACAGATGAAATTGCGGACCCAGGGACATGGCCCAGACCACCTAGCCTCAACTTTCAGGATGGGAAGGACTCTGAGTTCCCAGCATCCCCTGCCACCCCAGCCCCCCTTGTCCCCGCTCCAGGTCTGGGTGCTGCAGTAAGTCCCAGGCAGAGCCCACACCCCTAGACTTGAGCACCCGCTGCCCCTGCCTCTCCATGGCAGCCCAACTGCTGCTGAGAGCCGCCTCCCACTGAAAGCTGTGCTCCAGCCAGGAAAGCCCCGCTCCCGCCTGGACCGGGGAATTCACTCGGAAGCAGAAGTTTGCTCAGCTACCTTGAAACCCCCAGCCAGGGTCACAGTGGGGTGAGGTCCACGAGACCTTGGGGCAGAAGTCACAGGAGGAAATTCACACCTGCTGGGGTCTCAATGGCAGAGGCAGAGGTTCTTTCTGGGTGTGGGGGGCATCAGGTCACTGGTGAGTGAGGCCAGAGGAAGTAGTTGGCAGGCCCAGCCCCTGACCCCCAGGTGACCCTGGGGGAGTTACTTCCCTGGAGGCCAAGTTGCAGCCCTTCCTGACTGAACCCTGAGGCTAACTGGTATCTCCCAGCCCCCAGGCAGTGTCTGCTGGTAAGGCCTCCACATCCCCCTGCTCATGGTCTGCCTGTTGTCGAGGGGCTCCTGGCACGGGCTAGGGCCTTGCGTCAGCTGGACAGTACCTATTTCCAAACAGCAAAGGGACCAAGGGACACCCTCATGAACCTGATAGTGCAACGCTCCCAGAGCACCCGTCAAGTGGAGCAAGGGCCAGAGCTCAGGCCCACACTCAGACACAGGCTTCTACCAGCCCAGCTCCTGGAGGACCCAGGACCACTCCTGCCCTCCTGTGTCTGGGACGCGGCCAGGCCCTGTCCTGCTGTCTGTGTATCTGCAGAGGTGGCAGGAAGCCTGGGCCACCCCATGCTCTCCAGTGCCACAGGGTCCCCACCAACCCTGGGGCCCCTGCAGGCAGGGGAACAGAGAGGAGGCCAAGGTGTCCCAGGCCCCCCAGAGGGCCCGATGTCCTCCTCCCCAGGTGTCCCTCCCCACCTGTGCAGGACCCTCCCCCTGGCCTGCCTCTGCCCTCCACCTGCGCCTCTTCTGCTCAGGAAGACCCTGCCCCAAGAACTCAGATCCCAGAGCAGCGGGAAGACCCACCTTCCAGGCACTTGGTCACACTCACACTCACGCGCCCTGGATCACAGGCCTGCTGTGCCGTGGGCGCGAGCGGCTGCTGGTGCTCAGAACGCATGCTGAGTTTCCTGGCCTAGGATGCTGCTCTGGGTCCCAGGACAGCCAAGGGCATGTGGAGGTCCCAGGGCTCAGAGAAACTGGAGCCTCTCCTGGGAGCAGGAGTAGTGTAGGTGGCTCCCAGGCCCACGGACGTGAGAGGAGCAAGTCCAGCATGCGTCCCCTCCACGGACCGTGACGTGTCCACTGCCCCACGTGTCCACGTGTCCCTGCAGCAGGAACGTTCCAGCACAGCTGCTCTAGGGACCCTGAGGAAGTGGGAAGGGGCAGTGTGCGGAGCTGGACCTCAGGCACGTGTGTCTCCTCTGCTGCCGGAGGAGGCCTGGGCAGGAGCGTCGAGCCACACCTCCACCAGGTCTGGCTCCTTGGGACACCTGCAACGCAGGGCCCAGCAGAACCATGGGCCGTGGGCATCGTGAGGGCCCCAGCAGAATGCAGGGCGTGAGATCCCAGGAGTCAACTGCAGGCCAGCACAGCTGGCCAGCAAGACCAGAGCCAGGTCCACAGGGCGACTGGGCCCCAGCCGCCCGCCTCGTGCGTCTCAGGTGGGCTTGCCATTCACTGAGGTGTGTGGGAGAGGGCCCTGGGCTGGGGCAACGGGAGCTGAGGGGTCAGGAGACGGCAGGGGCCGCCTTCCGGTTGCGGTCGCAGTGGCTGCAGTCGCCAGCCTATGGTCGGGTCTGCTGCGCAGGGTGTTCCCCACTCCCGGTTTCCTCTGCCCCTCGAGAGCCGTTCCCTGCTCCCTGATTTGTGGCCATTTAATCCTGCACTAATTAGATTTCTGCCTTGCTGATGAAAGGGCTCCTTGCATGCCAGGCTGCTGGCCCGCCCAGCCTCTGTTCGTTTTGTACAGAATTTTAATTGTTTCCAAATTAATCCTCAGAATCCAGTGAGCTCAGAGTAGATAAAGCTGGTTGCAGGGAGAACAGCGAGCCATGTCCATCTTCCCTGCCTGGAGCTGGCTGCGGCTCTGCTGGGTGATGCGGGAGCTGCCCATGGACATGACGTGATCGCCGAGCAATGTCCAGCACTCTTCCCGCTCTGCCGCCTCCGAGGGCCCGGCCAGGCTGCCCGGCTCTTGGGGAGTTTTCCTTCTGTTTGCTCTTGGCTCAGCTTCCCTCTTAATCCTATTTTCACCAGTTTCTATCCAATTTAAGACAGCTTCTGTAAGTCAAAATTAATTACCCTGTGTGCTTCCTGCCCTGAGGCCTGCCCACTTGCTGCTTCTGGGGCCAGGCTCAGGAAGCAGGAGCCTGAGGGCAGAAGGAGAAGACACCCCACAGAACGGAGGTGCCTTTGGGGTCCCACCTCCACACCCAGGAGCCCCACAGTCTGGAGGAGTAAGGTCGAGGACCAGCCGCCCCATGCCCCGACCCAGGAATTCTCCCCTGATCCCTCAGCCTCCTGACTCCTGGCATTCAGTCTGTTCCTGAGGCTGGCACCCTCCTGGCCACGTCCACACAAAAGTGTCTACACACGCCCCGCTCATGAAGGATGAGGGCATCTAGCAAACCATGTTCAGTACTATCAGATAAAAATGAATAGAGGACTGGGTTGTGGCTCAGTGAGGGCACTTGCCTGGCATGCACGGGGCACTGGGTTCGATCCTCAGCACCACATAGATAAATAAATAAAGGTACTTTGTCCATCTACAACTAAAGTTGTGTTTTTTTTTGTTTTTTTTTTTTTTTTTTTTCGGTACCAGGGATGGAACTCAGGGCCTTGTGCTTGCAAGGCAAGCACTCTACCAACTGAGCTATCTCCCCAGCCCTAAAGTTTTTAAAAAAATGAATAAAGACTCAAAAAACACAGGCAACAAGAGAAAAAGTAGATAATTGAACTCCGTCCAAGTGAAAAACTTCTGTGCTTCAAAGGCCACCACAGGCCAAGTGAAAAGACAACCCACCCACTGACGGGGAGAAAATGCCCAGCGCGGTTTACCCGGTAAGGGTCTCCTCTCCAGAAAACGCAAAGGACACTTACAACTTAACAGTACAAAGACCTCTCTCCAAGGAAACCACACCACCACAGGCAAGCATGTGAGGACGCTGGACTGCAGTAGTCACTGGGCAGGCCCACGGCACAGCTAGGAGGCCGCTGGGGGACGTTCAGAAGCAGCCCTCCTGCTCGGCTGGTGGGAGCGTGGGGGCTGCGGGCAGCCTGGAAGAGGGCTTGGCGTGTCCTCCAGGGCTCAAGCAGAATCACCAGGGCATCTGGCAAGTCCACCCCCAGCATGTACCCAGAGCTGAAAACCCAAGCGTACAACCTGGCCCCTGCCAGTCCACAGTGCTGATCACGGCAGCACGAGATGGACAGTGAGCACAGGCCAGGTGTGGGCTGTCCACACTCTGGCATGTTGCTCAGCTGCAGAAAAGGAAATGAACCTGGGAAGCCCAGTGCTCGGGGAGAGAAGCCAGACACAGGGCCGTGTGCTGCTTGGCTCTGTCCACGGGACCCTGCGAGGTCCCTGGCTGCTGAGGGCTGGGGCAGGGCAGGCTGGGGCTTCCTTTGGACGGCGATGAGATGTGCTGCCATTGATCATGGTGGTGGCTGCTCAGTCCCACTGTATTGAGCGGGTGTTCTGAAGACCAGGCAGGACCCTGGCAGGCTGGTGCACCCTCCGCCAACCTGGGCCCGGGGGCAGAATGTCAAGGGTGCTGAGCAGACATGGGGGACGGGCAGTGTCTGGCCACAAGGGTGGGCCCAGCCCCAACACACAGCCCCAGAGGGAGCTGCTTCCCACCTCACCATGGGTCACACTCACCAGACTCTCACACACTGGCCTGGGCCATGCTCTATCCACAAGATGAGACACAGTGCCCAGCAAAGCACGGATCCCCCTGCCACCTACCTCGGCAGGGTCTGGAGTCCTGCTGCCCTGCACCTCCTTCCCATGAGCCTCTTCTGGAAACTTCCTTTGCCCTGAGCCTGCAGCAGACACGTGGGGCTGTGTAAACATTGATCTAAGGAGCTGGCACTTCTTCAAATGGGCAAATGAGACCTAGCGTGACCCGGTGGCACTTGGTAGGGCTGCCCACAGTGGCTCTGCTCGGGCCCTGTGCACCTCCTCACCCACACGGAACCCCTCACATGCACTCACTGCGGGCGAGGTGGGCACTGCTCTGTCATTCTTCAACAAGGTGGGCTTTCGCAGCAGCGGCCAGGCTGGACAGACGCTGGGACCCACACCATCTTGAGGTGTTAGCTTGGCACAGGTGACCAACCCTCCACCGGCCAAGAGGCCTCTGGGTCAGCATGGAAGACCCTTCCCTCACAGACGGGCGATCTTAGGCTCACAGGGGCTAGGAGTTGCCAACTCAGAGGGTGCACTCACCCACTCAGTCCACAGGGTCCAAGAGCCAAGGGGGACCCAGAAGCCCACCTGGGGTCAGGCTGCCATGGGCAGGGTGTCCAAACTCTGAATCCACCTGTACTTTTTTTTTTTTTTGGGTGCTGGGGATACGAACCCAGGGCCTTGTGCTTGCAAGGCAAGCACTCTACCGACTGAGCTATCTCCCCAGCCCCCCACCTGTACTTTGTCCCGAGAGGAAGGTGGCTGTAGTTGTCGGCCATAAATTGGCTTCCTCCACCACCTGCCGTCAGGCCTGGAGGAATCCCAGGCCCGAGCCGTTTCCCCCGGGCCCGGAGGGAGGGATTCTCCAGCCCACTCTTCTCACCCTGCACCAGCTCATCTGGGGATGAGCTTAAGCCAGCTAGGCTAGGGCCCTGCAGGCTGGATGGGGTCACCCAAACTAGCCCCAGCCCATCTCTCCCATCAGAGGCCTACCAATTACAGGTGAGGAAACTGAGGTCAGGGAGGGAAGAGACATGCCCAGGCCCTTGAGGATCTGTGGAGGCCAGACTTGGCCCAGACAGGGACTGGGCTTGCACGAGTGGGTGGGTGTGCTTGCATTTCACCTGGGGTCCCTGGGGGTCCGGGGCCCCATCTCCCCAGCCTGCCCCCTTGGTCATCCTGTCCCTGGCCACCTCAGAGGCCAGAGGCCTACACAACTTCACGGGCTTCCTGGGCAAGCAGCTCCTGGCACTGCGCCCTGACCACCAGCACCATACAGACCCTGTGGCCACCTGCCTGGCTACTGGGTTTCCAGCCTCGAGCTGTGGGAACTAGGCAGAGCCTGGCCCAGCAGGGTCCAAGGCCCTGGCTGGATAGGGCTGAGGCAGAGCATCAGCCTCTCCATTCTGGACAGCACCCTTGCTCTGTGCAGGGTGGGGAACAGCTCACAGCATGGACCTTGGGGGCAGCGGCTGGTGCCATGGGGCAGAGCGCTGGCCACCAGACTGCAGTGGCCTGGAGGACACTGAACTTGCGGGTCTGCAGGCCCTGCAGGGCCCTCCCAGCCTTGGCAGTGACCATCACTCTCGCCGTCTCTCCTAGATTCTCAGTGGCTCTTCAGCTACCGAATCACCTTGGGAAAGGCCACTGGCAGTGCTGGGTCACCTGTGTTTCCTGGGGACACAGGCAGCCCAGAACCCATGGAGCCTGACTTTCCAACTGACTTAACACTCACCCCAATCCCTCCCAGCAAGTTCCCACCACGGCCTCCCCAGCCCTGGGGCCCTGTCTGCAGGGCTCCTGGGTGTTACTGAACTGAGGGGCAGAGTGTGGCCCCTGACACCCTGAAAGTGGGGCCCACGCTGAGGTCCCCCAAGCGGTCAGGAGCCTCCAGCTTCCTCCTGAGTCTTGGAAAGGCAAACCTCACCAGCAAAGTGCCCACAACAGGATGCTTCCTTTCAAAACAGACCTGAAGTTTGAAAGTCAACTGTTCTGGAGGAAAATGTTGAGTGGGTAGAGGCAAGGGCAGCCTTGTCCATCAAGGCCTGCACTGCTGGAACGCCCAGCCCTGGGCACGGGCTCCTCAGCAAGGCTTTCTCGGCCTCCCTGACCTTGCTCAGAGCAGACAGGCACTGACATCCGCTAGAGAGGCCATCGGGCCAGTGGGGCCTTTTGGCACCTGTTCACCCAGCTGCATGCTACCCAACAAGGGGCTCAAGCTAAGACCCCTGCCCACCCACCTGTGATCAGGAAAGGCACACCAGGGGGGCAGAGCCCCTGAGCTCTCGACTCTGGGGGTCTCCCACACCCTGACTGGCTACACACCCAGGACCTCTGCAGCCTTCCCCCTGCCCACTAGCCACCCCATATCCTCACTCTGGTTTCTCTCTGCCCTGGGAGGGTCCGGCAGTCCTGTGGGACCAGCGAGGGGCTCAGGATGTGACCCGGGAATACCAGGCGAGAGGAGAGGAGATTGGCATGAACTCAGGAGCCCTGTCCACTGCAGAAAGTGTGGAGGTAGGGCTGCTGTGACCCCAGGCGACGGACACCAGGAAGCATGCTCTCTCTGAGTTCTCGAGACCAGAGGCCAAAATCAAGGCGTGGGCCCTGCTGCAGAGGCCCAGGGGAGGCCCAGGGGAGGCCCGCCGGCCTCCGCAGCTGGGGGCCGAGGCACTCTGTGGTGTGACCACACCGCCCTGCTCTCTGCCCCCTTTGCAGCCTCTTCTCTCCTGTTTCTGCTCATCTTCTCCCTCGGGTGGGCGACTTGGGGAACCAGACCCCCTACATCTGCCGGCTGCTGGCTTTCCTAATCATTCAACCCTGACCTTGATCCTGGGATGTGTCCGCTCCCGTCTGTCTTCCTGGACACCAGGACAGCAGCAAAACCCATCTGCAGGGAGACCCGGCCCCAGGCTGCCTTGCTTTCCTGAACTCCTCTCCTTGGGGAGGAGTGTGTCCCGTTTGCCACCGGCATGCAGCCCACCAGGGCACCGGTGCCTGATCTGCCCGATGGTGCACAGGGCCACAGGCCCAGTGTCTCTGCCAGCCACACGGACACAGAAACTGCCCCAGTGGAAAGAGCCTTGGCCTGGCTGGTTTCTCTGGAGCAACCAGCATGTGTAGAGGTGTCTCCTCCCTGCCCGGGCCCGTCCAGTGGCTGTTGCTGGCAGCCTCTGGTTTCCATGTCTCAGCCAGGCCTGTTTCCAGGGCTCTCTCTGGTTGTGGATGGGAGGCACTTAGTGCTGAGGGGTCTCCACCGTCTGGCCTCCAGTGACCTCCTCCTTTACCGGGCATCCTCCATGGTCCTCGGAGCTGCTGCTGCCTCTGGCTGTCATGTTACGGCCTCACATTTGAGACTGCGAGACCCAGCCCCTCGTCCCCAGCAAGGCTGTGGGGGATGCACTGAACTGGGGCTGCCAGAGAGGGCCCTGGTCTTGCCTGCAGAAGGGGCGGCTGGCTGGCCTTGCTCAGCAACAGCTGGGCCTGAATCAGCTGCTGACCAAGGACATGTTGCATGGACAGGGCCCAGGCTGGCCAGCCGGCACTGTATGCACAGCCAGGTCCAGTCAGGCTTCCCACCCCAGTCCCCAGTTTCCTCTCATGTCCACCCTGAGGGGCAGCATCCCCGCCCCCAAGTGTGTCCCGACAGGCTGCTGTGGGACTGCTGCCCTGCTCCTCCCGCCAGAGTCCAGGGCCCGGGTGGGAGGGCCCTGCATGGCCCCCACTCCTCGTGTGGGAAGGAAGCCGCTTGCTGGACTTGAGCAGGGAGGTTGTGGGCATTAGGAGGGGACAGTTGGCGCCCACCCCCAGTTGTTTGCACCAAGCCTAAGCCTGCCCTGGGCCGAGTTCCAGTTACCTGGGCCTGGCAGGGCTGCTGTGGGTCTGGGCACGTCCATCCTCGGGCGCCCACGCCCTCCCTGTGTGGACACCGAGAGCTATTTCAGACTCCTGGTGGAGACATGGGCCGTCTGGCCAGACCCGGCATGGCCACCGCCCATGGGCCTCCCCGCCAGGTGACTCATGCCTGCTGCGAGTGGAGGGCGGCCCCAAGGACCCCACTCTCCTGCCCGGATGGCGAGGGGCCCCTCCCTGCACTCAGTGCTGAGTGGGGAGTGGGCCAGGAGCAGCTGGCTGGGAGACCTTCCTCAGCCTCCCCAGGCCCCACGGCCTCTGTGAGGCTGCTCCCCAGGGGCTGCGAGGAGCCGGGATGGTCTCTGGAGGCCCATGGGGGTGGTTTGGTGAATGGGCCAGTGAGGCCTGTCCTCCCTGGGCATTGACGCCTGTTCCCACCTGGAGGAGGCTGATACTCTGGTGGCACTTAGTGTCCCCCAGGGGTCCCCTCCACCCTCCTCTCTCACTCTGCTATCCTGCTGTGGGCTAGGGCCTCAACGCCCCCCACTGTTCAGCAATTGAGCAGTGATGGCCATCAGTCCAGGATGTGGTCAGATGCGGGAAGCAGATGCTGAGACTGGGCCAGGGTGGTCCCCATGCCACAGGGACAAGACCCTGGGCAGGAGAGGGGTCATCTCAGGGGTCCCAGGGCCCAAGTCCTCTGCAGGAGCTGGGAGCTGGTGACAGTTCAGAGCTCTGCTCTCCTACTCCAAATGCCTCCCACGTGCTCAGCAACGCACCCCACACGTGCCTTATTCTCTGGAGCTGATTCTGGACCCAGCCAAGGCCCCTCCATCTGGGGATGCTTCTCAGAGTTGGCGTCACTACCTGGTCCCAGCGGGAGATGAGGTGGTCCAGTCCACAGATGGCACAGAGCCACTTCCTTGCCACCCAGCACCATTTTCCAAAAGACCAAATCCACATGGAATCCAGACATGTAATGACCACTGCTCATTTCAAATCAAAACCCCTTCCCACTGGTCCACTGGCTACTGGAGAGTGGTGGCCTTACCCAGCAGTCTTTGTTCTAGGAGAATCTGAAAGTACGGTGCAGAGCAGACCTCCGTGTCTCCAGCACCCCCGGAGGCTTTCTGCATGGTAGGGTCTCCTCTCAGCAGGGCCCTAATTCAGGGCTCTGAATCCTGGGCTGGAACTGCTGTAACCTGCCACCTTGAGGTAATAGCCACCTGTCCTGTGCTGGGACCTGGGGGTCTGTCTCCAAAGCAGAGCCCTCAGGTGAGTTGTAGGCAGACTCTCTCCAGCCTCTCTCCGAAGAAATTCTGAACCCTATGTCCCCACTTAAAATCCCTCCAGTCACCCACTCACCACTCACCACTCATTCATGCACCCACTCACCCACTCACCACTCATTCATGCACCCACTCACCACTCACCCACTCACCACTCATTCATGCACCCACTCACCACTCACCCACTCACCACTCATTCATGCACCCACTACCACTCACCACTCATTCATGCACCCACTCACCACTCACCCACTCATTCATGCACCCACTCACCACTCACCACTCACCCACTCATTCATGCACCCACTCACCCACTCACCACTCATTCATGCACCCACTCACCACTCACCACTCATTCATGCACCCACTCACCACTCACCCACTCACCACTCATTCATGCACCCACTCATCCACTCACCACTCACCACTCATTCATGCACCCACTCACACACTCACTCATTCACCCACTCATTCATGCACCCACTCACCCACTCACTCATTTACCCACTCATTCATGCACCCACTCACCCACTCATTCATGTACCCAACACCCACTCACTCATTCGCCCACTCATTCATGCACCCACTCACCACTCACTCATTCACCCACTCATTCATGCACCCACTCACCACTCACCCACTCACCACTCATTCATGCACCCACTCACCCACTCACCCACTCACCACTCATTCATGCACCCACTCACCACTCACCACTCATTCATGCACCCACTCACACACTCTTTCATGTACCCACTCACCCACTCACCCACTCACCACTCATTCATGCACCCACTCACCCACTCACCCACTCACCACTCATTCATGCACCCACTCACCACTCACTCATTCACCCACTCATTCATGCACCCACTCACCACTCACCCACTCACCACTCATTCATGTACCCACTCACCCACTCACCACTCATTCATGCACCCACTCACCACTCACTCATTCACCCACTCATTCATGCACCCACTCACCCACTTACTCACCCACTCATTCACCCACTCATTCATTCACCTATTCACCCATTCACTCACCCATTCACCCACTCATTCATTCACTCATTCATTCACCCACTTGCCCACTTACTCACTCACTCACTCACTCACCACTCATCCTCTCATTCATTCACCTTCTCATCCTCTCATTCACTCACCCACTCATTCATTCACCCACTGACTCATGCACCCACTCACCCACTCACTCACTCATTGGTTCACCTACTCACTGGGCACCATGTGGGGCAAGCCATGGTAACTGGAGATTTTTCAGACATGCCTGACTCTTGCCCCAGGTGAAAAGGAGGACAGCTGAAGGAAGAGGGAAAAATCAGAGAAACATTGCCATCCTCCAAATCTTCCAATGCCAGGCTGGCTCCCCTTGGAGCAGCAAGTTTTGGGGACCAGGTCTGCACGTGGAATGGAGCCTGCTTTTCCTCCTTCCAATAGCAAGAATTTGTAAGGAGCTAGCAGGCCAGGCCTAGGAAGGTGGGAGCTTGAACCAAGACACAGCCCACACTCAAGATAGCCCACTACCCTGCCTCGGTGGGTTTGCAAGGCTCACGGTTTGGAAGCTTGATGACTATTTGAGAGATGGTCCCTCCTCAACCACCTGTTGAAGGAGAGGGTCTGAAACCAGAAAGGCTCTTGGAGAGTGAGCAGAAGGTAGACACTCCTCCTGGGGTAGTCAGGTCCCTCTGAGGAAGGCAGATGCCCCAAACCCTCCTGTGGTGATAACCACAGTTGTTTCCTCAGGCGCAGTGGACTCTGAGTATGAGGCTCCCTCCTGGGACTGGTGGTCCAGCAACCCACCCAGAGGTGTCTGTCAGGACACGCAGCACCCATGATGCTTACATAGGACAAGGAGACATCCAGGGACCCCCACCAGCGGTGCCTACAGCAGGACTCTAGGACCCAGGAGGCCAATGGCCTGGGGCCACAGGCTGCGCAGCACTAGATGCACTTCCATGCAGGCAAGGGTTAGTGGCCTGCTGCTGACACTGCCGACTCCAGGAAACTCTGCTCCCCACCTTGTCCCCTTGCTGTCCCCAGTCTTGGATCCTAAACTGTGCAATGGGAAGAGAGCTTCTAATGAGAATATCAGAGATGCTGTGCACTCCAGCTGGGGAGCTGGGGAGGGAGGCCACCAGATGGTCCTTGCACTTGGGCCCTGCGTCTATCTGGAATGCCACAAAGTGCTCCTGGCCTGCTGAAAATACTGGGGAAGGAACTGAGACGTACGGGGACCTGGAAAGGGGAATTCTCAGCTCCGTGGTTCTGCAAAGTAAGCAAATCACCCTGCTGTATGCATGGGTGGGCCAGGAACTGAGCAGATCTCCTGGCAGGCCCACCTCTGCCCACAGCCATTCTGCCCACAGCCCACCTCTGCCCACAGCCCATCTGTGCCCACAGTCCATCTCTGTCCACAGCCCATCTCTGCCCACAGCCCATCTCTGCCCACAGCCCACCTCTGCCCACAACCCATCTCTACCCAAAGCCCATATCTGCCCACAGCCCATCTCTACCCACAGCCCATCTCTGCCCACACCCCATCACTACCCACAGCCCATATCTGCCCACAGCCAATCTCTGCCCACAGCCCATCTCTGCCCACAGCCCATCTCTGCCCACAGCCCATCTCTGCCCACAGCCAATCTCTGCCCACAGCCCATCTCTGGCCACAGCCCATCTCTGCCCACAGCCCATCTCTGCCCACAGACCATCTCTACCCACAGCCCATCTCTGCCCACAGCATATCTCTGCCCACATCCCATCTCTGCCCACAGCCCATCTCTACCAACAGCCCATCTCTGCCCACAGCCCATCTGTGCCCACAGTCCATCTCTGTCCACAGCCCATCTCTGCCCACAGCCCATCTCTACCCACAGCCCATCTCTGCCCACAGCCCATCTCTGCCCACAGCCTCATCTCTGCCCACAGCCAATCTCTGCCCACAGCCCATCTCTACCAACAGCCCATCTCTGCCCACAGCCCATCTCTGCCCACACCCCATCTCTGCCCACAACCCATCTCTGCCCACAGCCCATCTGTGCCCACAGCCCATCTCTATCCACAGCCCATCTCTACCCACAGCCCATCTCTGCCCACAGCCCATCTCTACCCACAGCCCACCTCTGACCATAGCCAATCTCTGCCCACAGCCCATCTCTGTCCACAAACCATCTCTGGCCACAGCCCATCTCTGTCCACAAACCATCTCTGCCCACAGCCCATCTCTATCCACAGCCCATCTCTGCCCACAGCCTCATCTCTGCCCACAGCCCATCTCTACCCACAGCCCATCTCTGGCCACAGCCAATCTCTGCCCACAGCCAATCTCTGTCCACAAACCATCTCTACCCACAGCCCACCTCTGACCACAGCCAATCTCTGCCCACAGCCTCATCTCTGCCCACAGCCCATCTCTACCCACAGCCCACCTCTGACCACAGCCAATCTCTGCCCACAGCCTCATCTCTGCCCACAGCCCATCTCTACCCACAGCCCATCTCTGGCCACAGCCAATCTCTGCCCACAGCCCATCTCTATCCACAGCCCATCTCTGCCCACAGCCTCATCTCTGCCCACAGCCCATCTCTACCCACAGCCCATCTCTGGCCACAGCCCATCTCTACCCACAGCCCATCTCTGGCCACAGCCAATCTCTGCCCACAGCCCATCTCTGTCCACAAACCATCTCTACCCACAGCCCACCTCTGACCACAGCCAATCTCTGCCCACAGCCTCATCTCTGCCCACAGCCCATCTCTACCCACAGCCCACCTCTGACCACAGCCAATCTCTGCCCACAGCCTCATCTCTGCCCACAGCCCATCTCTACCCACAGCCCACCTCTGACCACAGCCAATCTCTGCCCACAGCCCATCTCTGTCCACAAACCATCTCTGGTCACAGCCCATCTCTGTCCACAAACCATCTCTGCCCACAGCCCATCTCTGTCTACATCCCATCTCTGCCCACAGCCTCATCTCTGCCCACAGCCCATCTCTACCCACAGCCCATCTCTGGCCACAGCCAATCTCTGCCCACAGCCAATCTCTGTCCACAAACCATCTCTGCCCACAGCCCATCTCTGTCCACAAACCATTTCTGGCCACAGCCTACCTCTGACCACAGCCAATCTCTGCCCACAGCCAATCTCGTCCACAAACCATCACTGCCCACAGCCCATCTCTGCCCACAGCATATCTCTGCCCACAGCCTCATCTCTGCCCACAGCCCATCTCTACCCACAGCCCACCTCTGACCACAGCCAATCTCTGCCCACAGCCTCATCTCTGCCCACAGCCCATCTCTACCCACAGCCCACCTCTGACCACAGCCAATCTCTGCCCACAGCCCATCTCTGTCCACAAACCATCTCTGCCCACAGCCCATCTCTGTCCACAAACCATCTCTGGCCACAGCCCATCTCTGGCCACAAACCATCTCTGCCCACAGCCCATCTCTGTCCACAAACCATCTCTGGCCACAGCCCATCTCTGGCCACAAACCATCTGTGCCCACAGCCTCATCTCTGCCCACAGCCCATCTGTGCCCACAGCCCATCTCTGCCCACAGCCCCATCTCTGCCCACAGCCTCATCTCTACCCACAGCCCATCTCCACCCACAGCCCACCTCTGCCCACAGCCCATCTCTGCCCACAGCCCATCTCCACCCACAGCCCATCTCTGCCCTTAGCCAATCTCTGCCCACTGCCCATCTCTGTCCATAGCCCATCTCTGCCCACTCCCCATCTCTGCCCACATCCCATCTCTGCCCACAGCCTACCTCTGCCCCAGCCTGAGTTCTTGCTGGAACAGGCTCCAGGAGCCAATCTTGGCAGCCCCCCTGGGAGCCCTGACTCCCTTGGCCATGGGCTGACTGGTCTCCTTGACTTGAATCAGTCTTGACCAGCTCCGGAGCCTGCCTGAGGGCTGGACTCCAATGGCACAGCACAGGGGCCCACCTGCTGGGAAGTCCTGAAACCGCCCTAGCTCCGGGAGGGCACTCCTCTCCTCTTGGGAAAATCAACTTTTTAATACTAGAGACATTTACTAGTGGCTTCTGGGGCCAGGGACCTTGGGATTAGACCTCTCAGTGGAACTTACTGCTGTGTGCTACGCTGCGGGCAGGCAGTGCCAAGGGCGGTACCCCACTCACCCGGGCATCTCTTGCACAGGTCCCTGGGGATTTCAATCAAGGGTTTGACTTGGGGAGGGACCTGCAGGGAGAACAGCTTCCTGTATACACCATCTTGGGCTTTGTACATGGACAGCACAAAATTCAAATGGACCTTGTCCCCACAGAGGGACAGGAAACAAACCCAAGGGCTGAGAAGTCTCTGAGGCTGTCCACCTGCACACGCTCTCGCTGGGGCTGCAGGGACCATGGCGGGCACAGGGCACCTGCTGCCCCCCGCCTGGAAGGTGGAGGTCCTGGCAGGTGTTGCATGCAGGTGGCTCCTCCCTATCAGCCTCTCCATCGACCTGACCCCCTGCTTGCCTGCTGGATTAGGGGCCGCCCATCGGTCTCCCTTTGCCTCAGTTGCCTCCCCCAATGCCACATGTCCACATACGGTCAGGCTCTGAGGTCCTAGGGGGCCAGGACTTCTCCAAGCGATTCCTGGGGGCTGCTGCTCAGCCCAGAGCCGTGTCCATCTCTGATGACCTCCCAGTGGTGGTGTCTGCTAGCAGACTCTAGTCTCCCTCTGACCTGGGCAGGGACCTGCTAGTGTCCAGCAGGAGGTGCAGAAAAGGCACGTCCACTGGTTATGATTTTCCAGGCCTCCTGCCCATGGCAAGAGAGCAGGGTGGTGGGAGACTCCTGAAACTGGATTTTAATGCACCCCCACCTCCAGGTTCTGGTGCAGCGCCTGAGCTCGGGTTGCCCTTCTGTGGAATGGGCATAACCAGAGTCTCCACAAGGTGCAGTGAGGCTGAGCTTTGGGTGTGTCTAGGGCAGAGTGAGGCTGCTGAGCCTGTCTGCTATTAGGACCAGTGACCTCATGGATCAGGAACCGATGTCTGGACAGACGAGCCCACTGTGCCTGGATTGAGCCCCTAGCCACAGTAGCACCAGAACAGACCTGAGCAATAGGCACCTCAAGCCCCTCTTGCCTCCCCCTTTGAGAGACCGCCTGCTGCCCAGGCCTCTTATAGAGTTTGCAGGGTGCTGGACCTCCTGGCCCCTGCCCACTGGGTCTGCCTGGGGCTGGTCGCCTGCTGGGCCCATGCCCCTGGTTCCCCTTGGGATCACCTGCTTTGGGAAGAGACAAAGCTGCTGCCAGCCAGAGGGCTGCCCAATACTGAGGCCTGACAACCGTTGATCACTTGCTGAAGATGGACCTTATGTGGGTGGACTCTCCAGGGCACATTTGCCTTGTGCAGTGTCCAGGTGTTCTGTCTGAGGGTACAGGGCCTGGGAGCTCTGGGCTTTTCCCAGGAAGATGACCTGGAGCCCTCCAGGGCCGTGTCTGGGCTCTTGGCCCAGCAGGGCAGTATGAGGGCCCCTCCTGGACCCGGCTGGGTAGCACTTTCCCAGAGCTGGAAAATCTGCCTGGTGTGTGGCTATGGGGGTGTGAGCCCGAGCCCTGGGCCACGTGTGGGCAGGAGTGTGCGGGTGGGCTAAGGAGGGGCGGCCCTGGGTCCAGCTCAGCTCCACACTCTGAGCCTCTGTCCCTGCTCCCCTGTAGGGCTGCTGCACCAGGGTCCCCAGAGTGCTCCCCAGGCAGTTGTCCAACCCAGGAAAGCCAGCCCCTGCTGCAGCCGCTACGGCTTTCCTGACCAGCCCCTCTGTGCTGCAACAGTGGCTCAGGGAAGGCCAGGGCTGATGGCTACCCTGGCCCCCAGCGCAGCCTCCATCCTGGCCCAGGCCCTGGGATCCCACCCCACTGGCCAGCGCTGACAGCAGACCTGTTTCTCTAAACTGGAAGTGCCCCTGGCCTGGGAAGGCTGGCCCCTAACCTGTCAGCTGACCTGAGGGCGGGCGGGTCAACGTCCCCTGCGCCTTGGAAGCAAGCAGCCACAGAGCAACGCTCCCTCCCACTGGCCCTCTTCCTTGGCAAAAGCTTTGGGGAACGTCAGGCCTCCCTGTGACGGCAGGGTCAGTGGTCCTGGCGGGCCACCAGCAGTCACCCTCGCAAGTGGACCTTGGTGGGTATGGGGGTGAGATCCACGTCACATGGAGTCAGCTTTCCAAAGAGAAAACGGGGCCTCTGCATGTGTAGTGTCACAGGAATGCTGGTTGCTGGGCTCAACACGTTCCTGGGGCTGGTCCGTGAAGTGGCCTGCGTCTGAGCTGCTCTCCTTTTCGCATCTGAGTGATATTCCATGTTTGTCCATCCATCCTAGTGACGCTCGCGGGGTTTCTGGTTGTGGCCACTGTGTCTGCCACACTGGGGCCACTCGGGTCTCTGTCTGGACACCTGTTTTCAGTCCCCTGTGTCTGTGCCCTGCAGAGGGCTTGCACCTCCACGTGTCTCTCGGCTTGCAGAACTGAGTCACCACCACAGGTGAGCCAGGAGGGACTCAGCAGAGCCTGAGGGACTGAGGAGAGGAAAGGGCACACCTACCCCATGTCCCCAGAGAGCTCCAGTCTGCCTCCTCACCCACCCAGGCCACGTTCCACATCTGAGTTACCTATAAAATGTCCTCAGGCCACAGAGTGCCCGGGTAGAGCTCACTGTCCCTGTGGACGGTGAGCGTGAGCAGAGCTACTACAGCTTCTGAGGCAAGGTCCCACAGGGCAGAGAAGGTGGCAGAGGCAAGGTCCAGGGTGCCAACTGGACCCAACCCTCCTGGCTGCAGAACCCTGGGCCTCCAAGAAGACATATGGGGCCCTGGAGGAAAGGGTGCTTCCAAAAAATAAGTGAATTTGGAAGCTCGGGGGTTAGAACTTCGTCAGGGACCCCAGGACCACCTGGGTCAGGGATGGGCCTCTCAGAGGTCACTGGGGTCAGTGTTCGGAGATGGTCCCACAGTGAAGCCCTGCTGGGAGGAGAGATCTTGAACTTCACCCTCACGTCTGCTCCCTCATGGGGTTCATGGGAGAGCGAAGCAAGGTGAGGATGTGTATAGAGGGAAGACCCACAGCCCCAAGCCTGGTCCCTGTGACCTTGCTTGGGAGGTGTCACCTGATCAAGGGACATGGCTGCCTGGGTGGCCATGAACCCAGTGACAGTGTCCTCAAAACTGAAGAGGAGAAGGGGATGAGACAGAAGGACACAGGAGAGGCCCAGTGAAGATGGAGGCAGAGACTGAGGTGGTGTGACCAGAAGCCAGGGAGGCTAAGAGACCCCAGGAGCTGGACAGAAAAGGAAGCCCCCACCAGGGGCCTCTGCCCACACCTTGGCCTTGGACTTCTGGCCTCCAGGATTGGAGAAGGCATCTGTTGTCCCAAACCAGCAGGCATGGCACTTGGCAGACGGGAGCCCCGGGCAGGCTCAGCAGGGCCGAGGCCCTCCGCAGGCCCCAGGCCCCAGATCTGCAGGCCAGGCAGGAAGCCGGGCGTCAGCAGTCCAGTCCCTCCTGCCGCGCAGCCTGGGGAAGCCCACCACAGGCCCCTGGGGGAGCTTGAGAGGTGGCACCTCCAGAGCTGAAAGACCAGGCTGGCAGCCACAACCTGGGCCTAGTCAGAGTGGCCAGTATCCTAGGTTGCCAGGCACCCTGTTTTGGGGCTTAGCCCTGAGAGCCCCGTGTCCTTGGGAACCCCTCCAAACATTACTGGCTGGTTCTCCCAGGACCATGTGTGAGTAGTTCCCAACCTGGAGGCCTCACCTCACCCCCCCACCCACCACTCGACACCCCTGGTCTCTCCCAGAGGCACCAGAGCCAGGACTTTGTGGCCAGTGGCAGCTAAGATTCACCAGGCCTAGCAGTTCAGGTTGACATCGGGTCTGGGGGCCTTTGCGGCAGGTGGAATGGGGCTGTATGAAGGGCACATCTGGAGCACCGTCTACACAGGAGGACACCCCAGGCTGCACCTCCACTCGGGTCTCTACGTCCCCTCCTCCTTCCATCCCTAACTTGGATTCCAGCTGATTCTCTTGCTGACATTCGGGGAAAATCAAGGCCCCCCAGGTGGGAATGTCATCTGTCTACATGAGCTCTCTGACTCTGGGTCAAAACCCTACAGAAGCTTCAGGAAAGAAAGCAGGGCTTTGACTTCCCAGCACTGGCCAAGACCCTCAAATTTAACCCATGTGGCCTACAAGGCAGGTCTCAATTCTCGCCTAGACTCGGCAGGTTTCCTCAGGAGCGAAGCAGACCTGCCGTGTGGCCTCACTCCAGGGCCTGGGTGTTCCATTTCTTAAGTAGAACCCTGGGGCTGGTGGCCTGCCTGGTCCCGCAGTCAAGGGTAGTTTCCCCTGCCTTGGCCTGGCTGTCTCGGTTCAGATGATGGACCTTGGGAACTCGGGGGAAGGAATTCACTCAGACTTGGGGACATTCTCAGGATCAGGGAGGTACAACCCGGAGCCATCTGCCACGGTGAAATGGGGACAGGCTTGGCCACCGAGACCTTCCAACACCTGGCGGAGGGCGTGGGCCAAAATCCCACTGTTCGTCAGCACTGGTTGTCTCTCGGGAGTCTGTCCTCTAGCCTGGCCCACTGCTACCACCTGCTATCCCAGGTGGCACCAGATGCCCCTCCAAGCCTGCGCTAAGCTCCCAGGCCACAATGGGACCGGAGATCTTCCCTCTACTCCTCCCATGTACTCTGCAGGCTGACCTTGCAGACGAGGAGTCTGGCAGAAAGGAACCCACCAGAGCTGGATTTGAGTCCCGACCTCCTCTCCTTGTCTTGCCCAGGAGCTCAGGACTTGACTGGGCCCCTGTCCAAGCCCCAGACAGTGCCCATCCTCCACCCCTCCCAAAGGTTTGACCAACAGCACTGGACCTCTGGCCCTGCTCTGGCCACAGGTTCCTTATTTGCTATGTCCTGCCACCTTGATGGCCCAGGCAAGGGCACTTGGTGCTGACTTATCAGACTGAGTAAGCAGAGTATGAGACATTCCCTGGTATGGCCAGCCCTGGTCAACCAGTGGGACCCCCTGTGGCCACCTGCAGCTGAGTCCCTCCCTCCCTCTGACACTGAAACCAGGCTCTTTCTCCCAAGGCTGGGGGGCGGGGTGCATTCTGCAGACTGGAGCTTCACAGATTTAGAATAAAGGAGGATTCAAAGGGGGACTCTGGGGGCTTCATGCAAATGAGCCAGCTCAGGCGGCTTTGCAAGCAGCAGGCACCGCTGCCAGCAGGGAGCGGCAGCGCCCACACGCAGATCCAGATCCGCCACCGCCCACGGACTCTGCGGAATTAGCTCGCGAATGGGAGGAACAGGTGACAGGGCACCCTTGTGAGGGGAGTCAGCTCTTCCAGAATCTCACCTCCAAGGGTGTGCGGAGCAGAAGGTGGGGGCGGGACGCGGGCTGTGAGACCCCACCGAAAATCAAAATGCAGTTTGTCTCCTGCCCTCAGAAGACAGAGCTGGCTTGTCCCCACTCTGCAGGCACGTGACTTCCCTGCCAGATGGGCACAGGACACCCACCACCGCTCCAGCTTCTGTCTCCTTCCCAGCGACACCTCGTGCATTCCTGAAGTAAAGAAGACTCCCCACTCGGCCGTGGCCAGGGGACAGGCCTGTGACACTCATTGACTGGGCAAGGAGAGCAGGGACTGGTGCCTGAAGACAGGAAGTGCTCCAGCCAGCCGCTTCCTGCTCAGGCTGCCTGGCCTCTCTGAGCTCCCGCCAAGCTGGCAGGCCCCTGTGCCTGGACGCTGGTGAGGTGGCATCCAGGGACCCCCCACATGTACACCCAGCTGCTCTCAGGGGTGCCCCTGTCATGGCACACCTGGCAGAGCCCCACCCAAGCACCCAAACCTGCCCACTGGCCCTCTGCTGGGGCTTGGGGACTGGGGAGAAAATGCCACTCTGGGCCTTGGCATTGTCCTCTTCATGAAGACCTGATTGGGACCAAGGGGCATAGGAGGCACCACCCAGGCATGACCCAGGGGAAGAAAGCCCAAGAGGAGTCTGCTTCAAAGCCTCCTCCATCCACCTGATTCACAAGCCCCTTTCTCCTCCCAGAGAGGCAGGCCCCTGCAGAGAGCTGTGTGCTGTAGCTCTGTCGACAGCAGCAGAGCCTGCCCAGGGCTGGGGTCTCACTGAAGGGGTGGTCATGGCCAAGTCACTGACCTTGAGGCCATTGCTCCCTGGCTTATTAAATTGTGCAGGGACTTTACCAGCCCTGGAGCAAGATCACACTGGTGGAGACCAAGTACCATTCCTCACTGCCACACATCAACAATACCACTATCATGGCTTCTCTCTCTTCCTTCCTCATCCAGCTCAGCCTGAATTCTTGGGTGCTCAGGGGCCCTGGCTGAGCTGGAGAGGGGTGTCAGTCTCTTGTGTGCAGGGTTCCTCTTTCTAACAGACCCACCTTCCCCAATACTGGCAAGGAATTGGCAGCTGGGGTGGCCTCTGCTCCCTACCTCCCCTCTTCCTCAGCTCATCTACTGCAGGATAGTTTCTTTCCATCTGAAGAGTTGGGGAAATGTTCCAGAATGTGGAAATTTTGGGACAAGGATCTCTGGGTTCTGGGGTGAAGCTGGCCTGACTTATGTTGAGGTGGGGTGGAGGTTCACCCCAAACCCAGTGATAGGAACCACAGATAACTTAGAAACCAGCTCTCATGCAGTGGAGTGGACAATGGAAAGGACCTGATAGGGACCCTGAATGTTTTCTCACTGTTCTGTCTGAAAACAGCAACACCATGTTGCTTTACATCAGTGGGATCAGGCAGGTTCTCTTGGCCTGTGGGGGTCAACTTGTGGTCATTTCTGAGCTGTGTCCCAGCATGTGAAGAGACCATAGCAGAGTACTACCTGTTTGAGGTCTACAAAGAACTTTCTATGCTTATGAATGCATCACGCACTTCAGCTGGGGTACTGGGAGTGGAATCACCAGGCTGCAGGGTGGTTTCCTGGAGGTGATTGTAGGTGGAGACTCCTGTAGAAGATAAGGCTGTGCTTCCCATATCCTTGCCAGCACTTGATCTTCCCTCTTCTGAATGTGGCCTTGCTGGCTAGTGGTGAGATTTTTAGAGAAGAGATTTTGGCACTGTTTCTTGATAACTCAAGGTTACCATCCTCACATAGTCACTGTCCTAAATTAAATATCTCTGCAACACAGGAGTTGGTGGGCAGCCCTCCCTTGTCATGTGATCAGGCCCAGTTTCACAGCAACCCCACCTGTGTGACCCCATCCCAAATGACAAATGGAGCCACCAGGGCTCCTGAGGTTCCACTGTGCTCCCTTCCCTTTCAACTGCCCTATGCATTGCTGCTGGTGGCCCTTCTATATTTTTGCCCATGAGCAATGTGAAAGGGGACAATGATGACACTGAACCTCCTGCTATTGCTTCTGTCCATGGCACCACTGAAACTTCATCTGCAAGATCTCAGAGACTTTCTTTCTTTCACCCAGAGCAAGCCCTGGCTGCACCTTTGTTCATTCACTACTTGTCAATTCATCAAATATTTATTGAGCATCTTGTCTATGTTCAGGATAGTCTAGGTGATGGGTACGGGTCATAGACAGTCATGGCTTGACCTTGCTGAGCTCGTAAGGCCTCCCACGGTCACCCCCTGCTCATGCTTGATGGGGCTGCTCTCCTCCACTCCATCTACACCACAAGTGTGTGTTCTCCAGAGATGGTCATGAAAAATGAGGTGATTGCCCACCCTAGTTCACCTGGGACTGAAGGGTTTCCCAGGACATGAGACTTGCAGTGCTAAAACTGGAAACGCCAGGCAAACCAGGATGAGTTGAGCTCCCTACTTATCACCAGGACTCAGATTTGTGAGGAAGCTGCATTTGGATCTGGGACCAATGTCTCTGCCTGCCTCAGGATTGCTCAGGCCTGCCTCATGTGTCTCTTCACCACTCACTCAGGTCCAGTGAAAAAGAGCAGGAAGGAGCAGTCCAGGTGACTCCTTGGGGCAGGGTGAAGGAGTGAAAGAAAATACCATTTACCTGGATCAACAGGGGTGAGGGATGAACTCACAGAGCCTGTTCAGAGACAAGACTTGATGGAAACATCTTAGGGAGGTAAAACTTCCTCAGGAAACTCCCCTGACCACAGAGCAAGTTGGATTCCTGCACAGATCCTTAGGTTCGTGCACTTGTCTTATGGGATTCTCTCCTGCTGGACTCAGGGAGGACAGAGCTGGATCTCTCTCCTTCTCCTTTAAAATCCATCACTTGGTACCTAATGGGTACTGAATGAATGGAAGAATAGATGGAGGACGGAGGATGAAGAATGAATTGATGGAAGATGGAGGATGGATGAATGGATTGGAGGTCAGAAAGGTGGATGGATGGATGAAATGATGGATGATGGATAGATAGGAAGATGGATGGTTTGGTAAATGGATGGATAGGTGATAGGTTGGTGAGTTGAGAGTGTGTGGGTGAGTGGGTAATGGTTGGGTGGATGGACAGGTGGTGGAGGGATGAATGGAGTGCATGTCAGCCCTGTCCATCAGGTCAACTCCTTACTATTGACATGTGGGCATGAGTCCTGTTTCTGTAGCTAAGTGATGGCTCTAGGAGATGTGTGCTGAGTATTTGCTGCTATCCAAATATTATGCTGAGCACCTGACCCACTTACGTCCTCCATGCTCCTAAGCAGCATTCTTGGGGAGGTGAGTACAGATGGACTATGAAGCAGGGAGGCCGAGGCTGTATGCATGGGGAACTGGGGAGATGTATGTACATGTTGGGTGCTGGGCTGGACAGCCTGCTCCCCTCTCTGTCCAAGCCCCAGACACCAGGCACATGTCTCAGGGTGACCTCCCCAATTCAGGTAAAAACCCAAGCTGCTAGAGCCAGGTGCCCCAGGCCTCTGCCCACCTTCATCCACCCCTCCGCCATCAGCACACAAGCTCCTCAGATAACCTGAGTGGCCCCAGGAACTGCAGGAGGAGGGAGACGAGGCCCCTTTTAGGAGGTGACACAGAGGGTGCCAGGCACGCCTTAGTCTCGTGTGTGTGTGAGAAGGGTACACACATGCGCATGTCAGATGGCAGGTGGCAAAGGTGATGGCACTTCTGAGTGGAGGCTGGATGCTTCTCACCTGGAAACAGGCATGACCACTGCTAAGTGGAGCTGACCCAGGGCTTCCCCTACCAACTCCTCCTTGGTGTCACCCAGCACCTGTCCCTGCTGCCCCAGGTTCTCTGGGCAGGACGGACTCTCCCTGTGAGGGCCTTGCCCCCCAGCCAGGACTCAAGTCCTCCCTCAAGGTGTAGAACCTTGATGTTCTGCAGGTGCATGGTTGTCCCAGGCTGCTGCCCCTCCCCCAGAACCTCCCAGTGACTAAAGGAGGAACAAGTACCAGCGCATCACGAGCCCCATGCAAAACCCACAATGGCAGTGACACTGTCCCTTACACCGGCTGGCTAGCTCACCCTGCGTGGCCTCAGAAGTTCTCATCCCCTGGGGTGCAGGGAGACTCTCTTGCAACCTGTCTGTGTTTCACGCCCTCCCTCCCAGTTCTGTACCACACCCAGAGGGGGAAACAGGTATGACTTCCGGCAGAGAGAACCAGAGACCAGGGCTGCAGGCGGGCACCCCCAAGTTCAGGGGGTGGCACTGAGTCACACAGACAGGAAGGACCAAGTCTCCACAGGCCAGAAGCTGTGGGCAGCAGGACCCAGCAACATGCTCCTAATTTGCCAGCCTCTCTGCTCCCCAACTGGCCTGAACTCCTCCATTCTGGATGCTGGGTGGACACTGTGAAGGACACAGCCCAAGATGAGTTTGATTTTTCTGAGTGGGAGAGCTGGCCCATGGGTGGCACTTCTATCCTGGTGATCCCTAAATGGCCAGGGCAGCAACCACCATGGCTGGCACTGCCTTGCTCCTCTCTGCCCTCCTGTCCTCCTCCCCCTGCTTCTCCTGTCCCTGCCCCCCGACCCTGCTTCTAGTGGTGTGGGGGGTACCCTACCCGTGCCTATTCCCCAGCAGGGAGATAAAGTCAAAGGGCAGAACAACCTCCCTGAAGTCTGCTGCGTGTAAACACTGCCGGCCATGTCCGCACACAGGAACTGGCACATGGAGTCTGTGTGGGTCTCACTCCGTTCTGCCTGGGGAGTCAGGACCCCGTGTCTGCGCTGGCCCAGCCACAATGGCAGTCACAATGCCCGGCTCCAGGGCCTGCTGGTCATGCATACAAAGCGCCCGGCCAGCCATTATCATTCCGGAGCCGAAATCTGCCCCGGCGTGCATCTCATCGGTCATTCAGCAGCCCTTAATGACTTGTCAGTTCCTTGCCCTGCCATTTTCTGTCTAATTAATTCTTTTATTGTGCACCGGATAAAGAAAGACAAAGGCCTCCGTGGCAATAACGATTCATTAGAATGCAGCGCCTTCGCCTCCGCAGCTCTCACTGCTCCAGCCAATCTGCTCCGCCCGCTGTGGGCAAGGCAGCCTGTGCCCCTTAACCCTTTGCAGGGTCCCCTGGACCAAGTGCCCCTGAAGAGCCCAGATGTGAGCCAGTCAAGAAACCTCTTGGGGAAGGTCCCCTGAGTCCCTCGTGCTCTCCCAGAGTGGCCCTCGGGGGGCCAAGCCCTGTATCTGGGAATCCAGGGGCTCCCTGTCCATCCCCCGGATTCTGGCCCCCGCCTTGTTGGGAGGGAGAAGATCCAGAGGGGGGTACATCCTAGGGGAAGGGTCCAGGGAGTGGGCTTGAAATTTGACCTAGGGCAGGCAGGTGCCAGTCACATGGTCAGTGCGCTGGCTGCAACTGCAGCAGCCCAGCTCAGAGCATCCTCTGGAAGCCTCGGAGAGGCTGCTGAATCTGTGGGCATGGGGAAACTGAGGTCATGGACGGCCAGCTGGCAAGCAGCGGAGCTTCTCACCACTGGACTGTGGAGTCGCCCTGGTGCAGCAGCAGGAGGTAGGTGGGGAGGAGCAGGGCCTGTGGCCCCCGCAGGCCCCAGCCTGGGCATGCCCACGCTTTGCCCAGTAAACTAGCTTTCCCTGCAAACCCACCTCACTCCGCAGATGAGCTGAGTGGCAACGTGGCTCCGGGCAGTGTTGCTTCGGGCCACATCTGGCATGTGCACACATGCTCGGCCACCTGCAGACCCTGATCCAACGGGCCGCAGCACCCCCAGCGATCCTTCCTCCCCAAGGAACTCCTGTGCCCGAAGCCAGTGGGGAGAAGTAGAAGGTGCCAGGGCAATCAGAGGGCAGGGGCAGGCTGTGTGGCACTAGCTCGCGCCATTCCGCCCCGCGCCCTGCGTGCAGCGGGTGGGACCACAGGCCCTAGGGAATGTGCAGATCTGCTCCCTCCAGAACACAGGGGATCCCAGAAGTGGCCAGAATGAGCCAGGGACACACTGGTGGTGTTTGAAGACAGGGCAGGTGGGAAGAGGAAGGGACAGCCAGCTCCCTGTGCTTCTTCCCTTCCCAACTTGCTCTTAGGAAGCCAGAGTGCCGGGGTGAGGGAGTGGGGTGGGTCTCTGTGGCTTCCAGGGTCCCCCTGTCTGGGGGCCAGCAGGTGGTCACAAGGTCTCAGTGCCCCCACCTGCAGTGGCCTCAGGACCAGGCCAGCAGAGCCAGGCTCCTGGGCCCACAGGAAGTTGGGTGCCCTGACTGGCAGGCCTGACCAGAGATGTGGGCCAGGATGTTACTGTGCACAGGAGGGATGGCCAATGTCAGGTACTAGGTCCAGCTGCAAGTCTTCTTCCTTCCAACAGTGTTTTGCCAGGGCCCAGGCTTGGATGTTGGAAGGAAAGACAGAGGCCCAGAGTCCAGGCCAGGACCTATAGTCACCTGGAGTCACTTGGTGAGGCTCTGACACCCACTCCAGGGTCCCCAGAGAGGCCGCTGCAGGCCAAGTGCCTGAGTCTGGCTCCCTGAGAGCCCTGGAGAGTGGGCAGCTGCTCGGGGACACGGGTCCTCTTGGGAGGCTCATGCCAACGATGAGCCCATCCAGGTGGAGACCCAGGAAGACCTGCGGGGCTTTTCCAGTCATCAGGCACCAAGGCGATGGGCCTTGGCAGTTCCTCTTTCTGCCTGAACAGGCCCTTCTGTTCAGCTGAGGTCAGAGGTGACACTGCTGAGCTGGGCGAGGAAACAAAAATGAGGAACTTTCCCCGGGATGGGCTGATAGGATGGACCAGCAGCAAGAGACTCTCAGAGGCCACCAGACACGGGACACCTCTGGAGAATCTGCACTTGGGGTAGACTGCGACCTCTAGGTGTCTGCCCACCGGCCACAATGTCGGTGCATACTGGGGCCCAGCATTTTGAGAGTTCTGGGACACCTGGACTTGGGCTCGGTCTCTGAGAACGGTGGACAAAGCTACCGCCTATCCAGCCCAGGAAATGGGACAGAGTGGGCAGGCATACAATGCAGGGCATCTGCAGGAAGGGGAGGGGTTGTTGCTGTGCCCAGGCCAGGGTGTGGACTGCACAGGTGCTGGTACTGTCCCTCCTCAGGAAACTCAGATGCAGAAAGACCCCAGGAAGACCTTTGGGAGACACAGGCATGACCAGCCTGGGTTACTGAGATAGGCCCGGACCCCCAGGAGTTAACACGCAGGAGCCCTGCCAAGTCCAAACTGGCAGGGCAGCGCAGCCCTTGGGAACCTGGCAAGCCCCGAAGCAAATCCCAGCACGGTGAAGGCCCCACGGCTTTGTCCGTGAGCCGGACACCCGGGGCTCTCCTTGGTCTGGGACGTCAATGCGGGAGCTTTGAGAGCCATATGGGCCTGGACAGCCCTTGGCTGGACACAGGAGGCTGGGCCAGTTTCACACAGGCAGCAGTCTGCAAAGGCCACAGCTGTCCATGAACCTGGCTCTCAGTCCCCTCCCCAGCTCCCTCCTTACCCAGGGGACCTGGCTTACCTGACCTCAGGTATGAAGCTCTCCCTGAACACTGCTCCTGGTAGGCCCTGGACTGGGTGTCCACTGGGGTGAGGGAGGCAGCGGTGGGGCATGCTGGGGATGGGTGGGGGTCTCCTACCAGGGCCACCCTTTAGATCTGCAGCTGCAGCTGCCTCCTGTCCTGGGTTCCTGGAGGAAGCACAAGCCTGTGCCCACCCCTAGGCCGGGAAGCCTCAAGAAGTTGCATATGCAGCTGGACACAGCCAGTCCAGCCGCAAGCAGCCCCCGACCAGCCCTGTGCACCGAGGCTTGGCAAGGGGCCTGCTGCCCCGTTGCTCTTGCTCCCCACAACCATTCTCCCCCTGGAGCCTTTCCTGAGGCAGGCAAGCTGGCCCAGCTCCTGCAGGCCACCTCTATCCATTCCAGCCTGGCACTGAGCCAGGGCCTGACAAACACTGTCAGCGCGGGGCCCTGCACAGCACCCAGAGACAGCCCCATCAGCCTGGGCACACAGTCCAAATGCCGCCCATCTGGACCTGTTTTGTCCACAGGAGGCTCCGGGAGGGAGCTGGCCTATTAGCTCAGGGCTCAGGGGACCTGGTGGGCTCTGGAGCCACACAGTCACCTCCTCACGCCTTGGTCAGGAAACCTCAGGCCCCAGGCTCATGGAAAGCAACCCACAAGACACAGCCCATGTAGATAAAAAGCATTTTTTTTTTAATTTTATGAAATCGATCTGTACAAAAGTTAGGGTTGCTTGGTCAGAAAGTAGCAGAACGCAGCAGGCAAGTGACAGCAAAAGTCTTTCTGAACTTGACACTGAAAAATAGATGGCATAAAAAGGAGTTTGCTGCAGTTCCCACCCCCAGAAGGAGATATGCAAAAAAAAAAAAAAAAAAAAAAGGGAAAAAAAAGACCCACAATTTTTTTTTCTAGAAAAAAGTAGGAAAAGTAGAAAAAGTAAAAAGAAGCAACTTCTCGACTTTACAAAGTTTCAAAGGCACAAGTTTCCATGAAGTAGACAGTTATATGCTCGGCACACAGCGGAAGCAGGGTGGCGAATCAGGTCCAGTCTCTACAGCTAGGCACCCGGAAGACTTTTAGTGGAGGGTTAGTTTCACAGCTTGGTAGGTGGCACCAGGGCCTCAGAGCCAAGATTGTCCCGGTTCTGCCACTTCCAGGGAATTTCTGTCGTACCACTTGGCACAGCTGCAGGCAGGGACAACGCCCTGCCGTCCCGGCCGACCTGATGCCAGCCAGGGCCATCCACTCTGACCAGCCCCACAAGGCAGCTCATCCCTCCCTCCGTGGCCCAGGCCCACCAGCCTCTGCAGCTCAGGCCCTCCCAGGAGGCCTCCCAAAGCTGCCGAGCGCCGCACCTCCCTCCTGCCCCCTCGCGCAAAGCTTCCTGGCTTTCCTGTCGTCTTAAGTTCTACTCTCTGCACACATCACCTCATTAATTAAAGATAAAATAATACAGAACATAAATACATCCTTAACAGCTTTGAAAACAAACAAGTTTAAGCTTTAAAAATAAAAATCACTGAAAAAATTAAACACAAAGAGAGAAGTGTTCGTCACAGCCAAACCTTGCTGGGAAGAACTCTGACTACAAGGAACACCTTCAGCTACAGGCTGGTCCCAAGAGACAGCTGAGGGGGTGCACTCCCAAGTGTCAGGACACGTGGCCACCGCAGGAACACATCCCATGGTCCCAGGGGGCTCTCCATGAGGGACAGTCCGGAGACCTCAGGCCCCTTCCCTCCTGTCCTGGGTTCCCAAGCCAGGCGCTCTGTCCACAAGTCTTCACGGAAGGGGACCAAACAGACGCTGTCCGTGCTCGGAGAGATTAGCCGCGTCCATCGGCAGCAGTGTGGAGGTCGGAGGCAAAGGGCGTCCTGTGACGAAGCTTGGCTTCCACCCTCACAGGCACCTGAGCGTGGCCACGTCACCCGCTGCTGCTGACTGGCACAGGCCTTCCAGGGTGCCCAGGGACCCGGCTGTCTGATGCCAGGCCAAGTCCCCACACACACGCCCTCAGGGCCTGGTCAGGGTGGTGTACACGGGCTGGTCCCAGCTGCCACTGGGGCTGTGGGCCGGCGGCACAGAGAGGCCGTTGAGCAGAGGCGAGGCGTAGGGCCGGCGTGAGGAGTGGAAGTAGGGGTACTGGTAGAGGCTGGGTGGGTAGCTGGCATAGGGGCTGTAGTAGTTAGAGGCCTGCAGGTCGGTGTAGTCACACTGCGCGCTCCCAAAGGAGCTGGCAGCCGCAGCAGGGGCAGCCGTGGTGACACTGGCCTGGGCGCTGTAGGAGCTGTAGTCGGAGCGACCTGGGGAGCCATGTGGCTGGTCACCATAGTGGCCGGGGCTCAGCTGCTCCGTCTTGATGTGTGGCCGCGGGGGTCCAGCCTCGGTGGGTGACGCTGAGGCTGATGGGGCTCCCTTGTGAGCCCACACTGGGGATGCCCCGACACTGGCCCCAGAGTGGGAGTAGGAGGTGCCCCCATAGGAGCCAGCAGCAGCAGCCTGGTTGGGCTCTGCTGGCAGGGTCGAGTGGCCATTGAGAGGCAGATACTGGTCGAACTCATGGACATCGAAGGTGTCCATGTTGCTAATGACCTCACTACTGAGCTCGGAGATGTCCACGTTGCTGAAGTCAATGTTCTGGCGCCCGCTGTCCACCAGACGGCGCCCTTCCGGCTTCAGCTCCTGTTTGCCCCCGCCTGCAGGGTGGTGTTGGTCCGTCTTGGGGGTGGTGGGCGGGGTGGGCGGCCCGTGGGTCTGGCCTGAGGAGGAGAGCACATAGCAGATGAATGCCCCTTCTGTGGGGCCAGGCAGGGCCGGAGGCCGACACCAGCAGCCGGCTAGCTGCCGCAGGTAGGAATCAACGAGTTTTTGTTCCTTTACACTTCCCAGAAATTCCTGCAAAGTCAGACCTAGACCTCACTCCTCGGCAAAAGAAAATTCCGCTAAACACTGCTCTACAGGAAGACCCAAGCCCCCCCTAAAGACCAAGGTGGGGGAGGAAGACGGCTGGCCTGGCCCCACCAGAGCTAGCAATGCTGCTAGCAGAATGCCCGCCCCGTGCCCACAACCAACGTGGATACACACAAAAAGACTGGTTCTTCCCTATCCGGGCTGAGCAAGCCAATGCTCACGGGCTCTGGGCAGCTAGAACGAGGTTGCTTGGCTGCAGGGACCTCACTCCCTCGGCCTGATTCTGGGCTGTGGACCCCATGCAAGCAGAGGCTCACTCTGCAGTATGGAGAGTGTGGGTAGGTCCAGTTGAGGTGTCTGCCTGGGGCACTGGCCACGCAAAGCTGGACCCTTGGCAATCCTGTGGCAATAAGGCCCCCAGTGTGTCAGAAACAGCTGCACCCAGGGACTCTGGGGGCTTTCCCGGGGTACCCAGGAAGGTCAGCTCTCTGGAAGGCGCCTGCCTACCCTGCAGTAAGCCCAGGCACAGGCCCACTGCTGCCTTCTCCCAGGGGGTCAGATGCTCAGGGACCTGCAGCCCACCTGTGTGGTCACTGTGGTGGTGCGTGTCACCGTGGAGGCCCCCATCAGCCTTGTACATGGTGCCACCAGGGTGGTGGCCCAGCTCGGCCCCTGAGTCAGAGTCGCTCTGGCCAGTCTTCACGCTCTTTCTCCGCCGAGGCTGGTACTTGTAGTCCGGGTGGTCCTTCTTGTGCTGGACCCGGAGCCTTTCTGCCTCCTCCACAAAGGGACGCTTCTCGCTCTCACTCAGCAAGCTGCAGAGCACACAGCAGGGCAGGGTTGGCCACGGTGCCTGGTGCTGCCGAGGTGCAGCCGGCCCGGCACGTACACCACTGGGAAGCGGGCTGGGTGAAACACGGCCAGGAGACAGGCTAGGGCACTGGCACGGACCAGGCCTCCCTCTACCAGGGAACCCTGCCATGCGTACGTGCCTTCCAGGCCCCGGGCAGGCAGCACTCCCCACAAGAGCCTGTGGGGCCAGTTGGGTCAGGTTTGTGTGCTCACTGTGGTCAAAGGAACAAGACCCAAACTCTCCATCCTCCTCCTCTGACTTCTCCCTTTCCAAGCCTGCTTGCTCCCTCCCTTTGGGGGCTTTCTAAGGAGGTGGGTAGGACCTAGCTGAGAACGACACTGTGAACAAAAGTCCAGACGGAGTGGGCTCAGCTGGGCGGGCTGTCCCTCCACAGCCAGGTTTCCAGAAGCAATGGCAAAACCCAGCATCTGTCTCCAGAACACATTCCAGCTGCCTCTCTATCTGCTTGTGGGGCAGGGTTCAGGGGTGCAAGCTGGGGTCCTGTCCAATCCCATCCAGAGTGCTCGACACTGTGCCCCGGACCCAAGGAGAAGCCAGGAACCACGAACAAAGCACTCAGTGGTCAGGTGAGGAGCAGAGAAGAAGGCAGTACCCCAAACCCGAAGTCGTCCATCTTAAGCCCAAGCAGAGGACATTTGGCAGGGTGGGCTGTCCTGAGCAGCAGGCCTTCCTGCCTGTTGCCCTGTCTTCTGAACACACCCAGCGAGCACGCCAGAGTGCACAAAGCCTTCCCCGCACTCTTCATCCACGCCTTCCTTCTCTGCTTTGGGACTGCACAGCTGGGGAAGGGGAGAGTGCTGACTGCAGAAGCCAGCAGACCTTTCTGGCACCCTCTCTGTGGGAAGCCTCAGGGTTCCAGCCCTTCCGCAGGAGGGGACACCTTCGGCACCAGCTGGCTGCCTGCCCCTGTGCCTTACAAGCCTCCGGGTGGGGCTGGGCCACTCCGGGTGCCAGCTACAGTCCCAGCAGGGTGTCTTGGGAGTGGGGGATGCACTGGGAACCCACACTCCAGGCACTGCCCTCCACTCACCCCAGACCACACCTGATGCCTGGTTTGGGCTGACCAGAAGGTGTTTTCCCATTGGAACCCACCCTGGAACGGTCGGGAGGGGGCACTGCCAGAGCCTGGGATAGACCACCACCTCCACCAGCCCCTGCGCTCCCCCCGCGGAGCAGTGGTTGCCCAGTGCGCAGCATCCCGGCTCCTGCCCGCCTCGCCTGACCCCGCACTCACCGCCACAGCTTGCCCAGCGTCTTGCTGAGCTCTGCGTTGTGCAGGTGCGGGTACTGGTCCGCCAGCTTGCGGCGCGCCGCCTGCGCCCACACCATGAAGGCGTTCATGGGCCGTTTCACGTGCGGCTTGGCCTTGAGCGCTCCGCCGCCGCCACCGCGCACGGGCATGGGCACCAGGCTCCAGTCGTAACCCTTAAGCACCTGTGACACCGCGTCGCGGATGCAGGCCGGGAAGCGCTCGTCCGCTGCCTCGGCTGCGTCGCCCCGGCCGCCGCTCCCCGCGCCCGCCGCGCGACCCAGGCCCTCGGAGCCCGCGGGAGACGGCGGCGCGTCCGAATCCGAGTCCTCCACGTGCGACATGGAGCTGGCGGTGCCGGACGGGCTGCAGGGCGGCTGGGCACGGGACTCGCTCATGTCCAGCATCGGGGCCGCGCGCGGACAGGCGCGCGCTGTGGAAAGCGCCCGGGCCGCCCTCCGGATACGTTGCGGCAGTGGCGGGACCCAAGATCGCCACGCGGGGCCCGGCCTTCGTCCCCGCCGACGCCCCACTCCGGCTCCTCGGCCGCCGCAGCAGCCCAGCAGCTCAGACCCGCCGCCGCAGCTCAGTCCCGACTCCGCGACCCGCAACAAGTTTCTTTAAGCGGAGGACGAGGCCCCGCCCCGCCCGGTCGCGGTTGGACGGCGCCCCCTCCCCCAGGGCGGAGCCTGACCGAAGGCCCCACCCGAAAGCGCCCCGGCCCCCGCCCCGCCGGGCGCACCACGTGGGCCCGCGCGCCCCGCAGCCTGCGACCCTCCCGCCTCTGCTCCCTGCCCCAAAACCCAGAGGGGAGAGGGGCGCGGGCGGGGCTCTGCGCCGCTCCGTCCCGTGCGGCTCCGTGCGTCCCACGCCGGGAGAGGAAGTGGCGCGCTGGGACCCGCCTCAGGCACACGGCGGGTCCGGAGCCCCAACACCCCGCCCGCAACTGGCGGCGCGGGGACGGCTGCTGCCGGCGCCAAAGCCGGGGCTCTTGGCGCAAGGCCGCGCGACGGCGGGAGCCGCCGGCTGGTCCAGGTAGCGCGCGCCCCTGAGCCGGGGGACCTGGGTCGCCCGCCGCGTCTGGGGCAGCCCTGGGGACGCGGTCTGCCGGGCCCGGCAACCGGAGGGGCGGGCACTGGGCGGGGCCGACTGACCGCTGCTGCTGTGGAGTCCCTGGGGCCGCTGGCGGATGGGCGGCCGGACGCGGGGGCCCGGGGCCTTCCGGGCGTGACCCGGGGCGGGGGTGCAGACCCAAGGCGGACGGTCCTGGGTGGTCCGGCGGAGGCGGAGGCCACGCCAGGCTGCTGCGCCTCGGGCGCCTGGAGAGGATAGGAGGGGGCGGGTGTGCGGGCCAGGGTGATGGCAGGGTCGGAGAGGGGACATTTCCCGGGCGAGCGCCGCCTGAGCCCGCCCCCGCGAGCTGGCCCCAGGCCCGGCAGTCCCTAAAGTTGGCTCGGATTCTTTTCCCAAAATCTGGGGAGGCGACCAAGCTGGTCGTCTCCTCTTAGGTGACCTACGGGAGCTTCGAAGTGTGGCCTGCGAAGCCCAGGTGACCCTAAGCAAGGCCCCGGCTCCCGACCACGCAGCCCCAAGCCCTCCACACTAGAGTCATAGCTGTCACATTGCAATGATTCTCTTTCCTTCTGGGGCAGCAGAAGTGATCGCTCTGTTACAAAGAAAAATTCCAAAAGAAAAGCCCACTGACCTGGTGAGGGGGCCTTAGATGCCCACCTCACCAGTTGCCTCACCGACTCAGCAGGCACCGTTGGAGACAGCCCAGGACCCACCTCCTATCCCACTGCTGCCACGCCCAGAGGAGTGCCACCTCTGGAGACCACCCGGCAGCCTCCAAGTTTGGGAGCCACCTCTCCAGTCCACTCAGGAAGCCTTGGTCCTCGTCTCTCTGGGCTGGGGAACCCTGAAGACTTGTTTTGGAATGGGCCAGTGCGTGGTAGTGACATAGGGACAGCTTCCAGCTTGCCAGGCATCTTGCCACCTCCCAGGCTGACAGCTAACCAGGAGGTGCTCTTGTTTTTACCTTCCCCATGACAGCAAGGCACCATCTGTGCAAACCACTGACCTTCACAGATTGGGGTGGGGTCCTCAGCACAGGTGGGGAACTGGCTCCCTTCCCTCTGCCCCCTGCCAAGAAAGACCCTCCCTGCCAGTCTGTGGTGGCTTTCCTTCCCCTCCTGGCTCCTCTGTGGTCTTTGAAGCATCCAGAGGGGTGAAGACCACCAAGGAGGTGCAGGTGAGGCTATTTCCTGGGGCATCTGTGGGACTTACTGTTGGACTGAGATTCACTCAAGCAAAAGAGGTGCCAGTGGAGATGCTGAGGATGGCCCTGGTCTAGCCGGGCTGCCTCTCAGCCTCTGTGCCCTGGGGACACGGCTCCTACCCCTCCCTGGCCCAGGTGTGATTGGGGTCACAGGTCTTAATGGTGAGGTCCTTTTTGCCAAGAAAGCCAAAGCAGAGCTGGGGTTGGATGCTTGGGGTGGGCAGGGCAGCCTCTCTCTGGCCCCCCAAGCAGCATCACAGGCTCATTTCTCCAGTCCCTAGGACACAGATGAGGTGGCTCCTGATGCTCTTGAAGGAAAGGAGGCTAGCCCCAGGAGTCGAGTGCCTAGCCCAGGTCACTCTGGCCCCCAGGGAACTGGTGGGCAGTGCCTGTCATGCATGTCCAGGCCATCCCAGGATGGCACGATGGGGCTTGTCCCTGACTGGCCCAGGATCAGGCCTTCTGGCCCAGTACGGTGCAGGCCGCTGGCATGTGGGGGTGTCCTGAAGTCCACCTTCCAGGGTCATCTCTGGGCCATCTCAATGGCTCTGGGAAAATGCCAACTCCATTAGTGCTGACATTGGTTCCCGTCCTCAGCCACCAGGCAGGTGCTGAGTGGACACTGGGATATGGCTTCCAGAGGGGGAGATGGCTAAGGTGAGTCATGTGTTCCCTGGTACAGAGTAAGCACAGCTTTGTGCCAGTACTTTCCTAGGTCGTGTGTTCAGGACCACACAACACAGCCCCTACTCTGAAGATGCAGGTGTTGAGCAGGGAGGCAGACACTTCCCTCCCACAGGGGAGGGGGCTTTAAGAAGGGTGATCCCAGAAGCCTTAGAGAGGGGACAGTTCAGCTGAGTGAAGCCTTCGACTTCAAGGAAAGGAGCAGAGAGCATTCTCAGGGTGCAACATGTGCAAAGCATCCCGAGGGGTAAAGACCACTGAGGGAGGGTGCAGGTGAGGCAAAGACCCTGGGGCAGCAGAGAACACAGGCCTTTGAGAGTAAAGAGAACCACAGTGATTTAAATCTCAAGAGGCAAGCTGGGCACCATGGCCGTGGCTGTAATCACAGTGACTCAAGAAGCTGAGGCAGGAAGATCATAAGTTCAAGGTCACCCTGGGCAACTTGCTTAGACCCTGTCTCAAAATAAAAAATTAAACCTGGGGAGGTAGCTCAGTGGTAGAGCATCCCTGGGTCAACCCTCAGTACTGCAAAAAGAAAAACCAAAAAACCCCCCAAAATACCTCATGGGCCACACATGCTTGTCCTGGTGGGGACAACCCTCCCTCTTCCTCTTAGCTCTTCCTGCCCACAGCCTCCTCTATGGTACTGGCCTGTCCACATGACCTTATCTTGGTCTGGAGGGCTATGTGGTTTCAGAGAGAGGGTCTGACTGAACTTAAACCAGATACCCACTGCTGGACCACTGACCCTGGGACCTGGGAAAGCTGATGGAACTTGGTCACTGGACCCACACCCCAGCAGAGCACCATGGGCAACTGCCAGGACCCAGGGTGGGCTGGCGGGAAGGGGGGGCCAGTCCTAGCCTCGTGAGTGCTTCCAAGAATAAGGACCCCCACCCGCCACTGCCTATGGGAGGCCTGTGTGCTCGAGGAGCTGGGAGCCAGAGTGGCAGTGTGGACCGAATGTCGTTGAGGAGGAGGGTACCCCACTGTCCTGACTGTCCAGTGCTCTTCTCCCAGTCAGTCTGCCCGGCCTGTCCTGGGGTCACAGAGGCTGTTTGTCCTTGTGCAAGCTTTAAAAGAAAAGCATTGGAGAGGGTGGAGTGGCCTGTGAGCTCCAGGCTAGTATGTCCCCCTGTGTCCACAGCCCTGACCTGGGCCTCCCTTGACCCCTTCATCCAAAGTGGCCCATGAAGTAGTTGGCATTGTGTCCCAGCACAGCATTGGAGATTAATTGGTGCTTTTAATTACTTGCTGGTCTGGCAGAAATAAAACCTGGCAGCAGAGAAGGGTGAACTGCTCAGAGCCATGGTTCCTAGAGACAGCTCACCCCGTCCTGCCGGGTCACAGACAGGCAGCAGAGGGGCACACAGGGGCCCTGCTTGGCCCCACCCCAGGAGTCTCGCCTCCCCATAACAGATATTCAGGGCTCTGGGATGAGCTGTCTCAGGGGTGCTGGTTGGAGTGGAAGTTCTGGTTGGGGCCACAGCTGGCCCCTCGGTTGAGCTGACATCTTCTGCCGGCTTGGGAGCGGGGAGCTCCATCCTTCCACGTGCACTCTGAGGGTGACAGAGCGCTACCCCATGCTCCTGCCTCTTGGCCGTGCAAGAGCAGCATTTCCTGGGCCCCTATGCCAGGAGCTGCCCCTCTGCAGCTGGCATGCTCCTAGCACTTTGCCAGTGCCAGCAGCACCTCCCCAGAGGCAGTAGAGTCTGTCGCAGGTGTTTGGACTCAAGCAGGGACTTCTTTGGGACTTCTGCACGTCCTAGGCCCATGCCTGCCCATGCCCGGTGGAGCGGGTTTGGTCTGACACCAGAGCCTGGGCCTCCAGCCCCAGCCCTGTTCCTGCAGCCCCTCCCCTGAACCCTGCTCCTTTTCACACTTGCTCCCCTGGAGCCTTGTTCCATTGCAGTTCTTGCCCCCCTGGACTCAGGCTGCCTGGCCACCTGACCCTGCTCACTGGAACTCTGCCCTTCATCCTCACCAGCTCAGTGCCACACTCCTCTGGGCACTGAGCTCCACTGGGAAGTGACACATGGGCTGGGAGCAGCCATCTCATCCACATGCAGGAGGGGAGCTGGACACTGATAGGGACTCTTCAGAAAAGGAGCCTTCTGAGCCCATGGCATGCCGAGACCGGCGTCCACCCTTCCAAGCCCAGCTTCCCAACCTGAGGAGGCTTCTTGTGAATGATGTCCACATTTGCAATCCCTGAAGCGGAGCCTGTTGAAAGTATAACCAGGAAGGCGAAGGGTGGCTTAAAGTAGAGCTATCACAGAGAAATAAGTAACTTCTTGGTGAGAGGGGCTCTGTTTGGCTCTGGTCCTGGCCTCTGCTGAGATGGAAGGTTCCAGACACACATCAGTGCCAAAGGCAAATTAAACACACCCATGAAAAGATCTCTTCTGTCTCCCAAGCACTTATTTTCTTGAATATGGTGAGGGAGGCTTTAGTTCAGTGCCTCACTGGGTCTGTGGGGGACATGGCTCCCCGGCTGCAGAAGGCAGGGTGCTGCAGGTGCGGGAGCCCGTGTTGGGTGAACCTTTGCTTCTGAAGGGTCCCACAGGTCACAGGCACAGGAAACTGGCTGTGCCTCTGAGCCAAAGACCGCAGGGCCTGGCACTGGGTGACACTGGCCACAACACACGCCAGTGGTTTAGGGCTGTTTGTTAGGCAGCACTACTGGGGTGACTGATGACCAATGGAGTGACCAGTCCAGCCCACAAGCAAGGCGGTTTCCAAGGTTTCTTCCAATTCAGAATATAATTACTAGTAGAAGAAAAGGACACGTCCATTGGCTGCACAGGACTATCACCGGGACGCAGCTGCATGGAGAAGCTTAGCTCTCCACCCTGCCGAGAGCTGTGGCTCACCAGCTTGCAGGGCACCCAGGGCCACATCTCCCAGGGTGTGTGGCAGGGGGAGCAGGGATGCGCGAGAGGAGACCTCCGAGCCAAGCAGAACAGCTGCCAGAGTCACGGTCCCCACACAGCCAGCAAATGGCACAACACCTGCTTGCTCACCCCCACCCCCACCTGCCAGCCTCCCACAGGGGTTTGGCCACTGGACAGTCAGGGTGGGATCAGGCCAAACTGACCACCCCTCCCGGAGAAGCCGACAGATGTTAGCGTCGACAGGTCCTGCTCCCCTCCCACAAACAATCTTCAAGACATGAAAAATTGGGGTAAATGAGGGGTGCACGATTAGATTTGGACCCAGGCTGGGTTCTTGTGGGTGCCAGAGACAGCTGCAACCACATGTCGGGGACAATGGCCCTGACGCGGTGGGGGCTGCCAGGCTGGGGTGCCCGGGGACAGCTGGACGGGGTGCTGACAGAGGGCTCATTCCTCTGTGAAGCCGTTGCGCAGCTGTTGGGAGTGTGGCCAGCCATGGGCTGTGTGCCTCGTCCCGGGGGCTGCCCTGGAGGAGGCTGTGGGTGGCTGGGGTGCAAGGCCCACCTGGGTCAGGCGTGCTGTGGTCCCCTGACACCAGCCCTCTTGGCAGCTCCTCTTGGGGCCCCTCCCTTCCCCATTTCCCTTTTCCCGACTCCTCCTCCCATAACCCTGGGGCAGCTCCTTCGGGCCCCTCCTGTCAGCTTGACATTTCCTAGTTCTTGCTTGAAAGTGAAGCTCAGGACCCTCCCCTGCCTGCAGAACAGCACCCCCGAGGGCTTCACCTGGCCTGCAGAGCACCTCTACCCCCACCCCAAGTCCTGCACCAGTCTGCTGGCCACGCAGCTGAGTCTGGGTATGCAGAGGTTTTGTTTTTGATGTGGGGCATCTTCCTAGGGCCTAAGACACAGCTGTACCTTAAACCAGATACTGCTTAACAGAGGAAAAGGTTGAGTTTGGTGGACACGATGGGACTTTCCCCCACTGACAGAAGCAAAGCCTTCCAGGTGATTATGAGACATACTACTTCAGGGACATTCTTTGTTTTTGTTTTACTTTTTGAATTTTTGTTTGTCTGTCTTGCAGTACTAGGACGTGGACCTAGGAGTGCTCTGCCACTGAGCTCTATTCACATTCTTTTTATTTGAGTCAGACAGGGTCTTGCCAAGTTCCTGAAGCTGGCCTTGAACTTGTGATCTTCTTGCTTCAGCCTCCTGAGTCACTGGGATAGTCACTCTGCCTTGCTCTTTTACTTTTTCTTTTAAAATTGAGGTGAAATTTACATAGTGTGAAAGGAATCACTGTAACTGGAACCATCTGGTGGCACTTCATACATTCACAATGCTGTACATCCATCTTCTATCTGGAAACCCATGCCCACCAAGACTCCCATCCCCTGCCCGCTCAGCCCTCGCGACCTCCAGGCTACCTTCTCCCCCCCTGGAGCTGCCCATTCTGAACGATTCCTCCGAGTGCAGTCACACATGTGTCTCTGGTCTCGCTTAGCCTGGTGTTTTCAAGGCCCGTCCACATTGTAGCACATGTCAGAATGTCTTTCCTCTTTACGGTGTAGTTTCAACTACATTCAGGCTGAAATGGTGAGATCTCAGTCATCGGCCCAACGCTCCTTGGTGGAGCTCTGCCCTGTGTGACCTGTGCTTGGCCAGTTCCAGACAGCATCCCAGGAAGGCAGACCAGGCAGGAAACTTGATCTGCAGAGGATGCAAGCTCCCAGCAGACCCTTCCGCTGGCCTCGCCCACCCTGGGCAAATCCAGACAGGGAGCACGGAGCCAGCCTAGCGCTGAGAGCTGGATGCCAGAACAAGGGGCCCTTTTCTGCTCTGCACAATGCCCCATTGTGCCCTCCTGAAGGGAGGACAATGCAGCCCCAGCAAGGGGAAGCTGAGGACAAAGGAGCCCTTTGTGAGGATTGTCCCCACCTGAAAGGCAGCACCCAGGGTCACACCTGATGGCAGAGCTGTCCTGCCTCGCCTTCCGTCCAGTGCAGCTCTGGTATCCAGACAGGGACCCAGGGAAGCCGTGCAGGCTTGGCTGCCTTCCCAAACAGCTGTACTGTCGTCTCTAGCCCCCAGACAGCGAGCAGAGGTGCAGGGCCGTCCCCAAGCTTTGAGACCTTGGGCACACACTGCTGCCCTGGAGGCACAATAGGATGTGGCAGGTGTCCGAGCCGTCCACTGCAACATGTGTCCACTACAACCTGTTACAGGTCACAGCTGGGCTCCTGAGGGAGGGTTTCTCATAGGAAAGAAAGGCAAACTTTGAAAAAATGACTGTACAATGTACCATTAGTGCTGTTATCCCAGCAACAGGGGAAGGTTGGGGTTGGGGAGGGGTCCCAGAGTTACCTGTCTGGCCTAATTTGGGGAGGGGGTGCATCTGTCCACAGAAAACCCCTCATGAGGCTCTCACTGCAGATGGGCAAAGGCGTAGACAGGCACTAAATCTGGATCATTTGACCGTGCAAGCATTGATAAGTTACATGTCAAAACACCAGGAACAAAATTCAGAGACTAAAGACAAGATGTAATACCAAATAGAATCAAGATAAACATTTGCAATACACACAAAGAAATAGAATCTTTAGTAAGTAAAGTGTGCTAACAAATGAAGGAAAACCCCACACCTCACTGTTTCTTCCCAAGAACCACACAGTTCACCCGGGCACTCGAAGGGTTGTCGTGCCCACTGTCCTGCACAGGGCTTCTCTCGTCTAAGGAATGCCTGTGAACCACTGATCTAGTCTCAGAGCACCCCTGAACAGTGACTGAGTGGCTCCTACTATCAGAAGCAGAGTTGCTGGCTTTTGTGGGGTCCTGCTCTGGTCAGTGTTACGTTCTTCCCTCTGAGTTCTAGATGCCCCTCTTCACCCCTCTGAGATCCAGCCCAGAGCCTGTAGGAATGCTGCCTGTCTATAGTAGGGGTTTAGAAGGCTGTGCAGACACCCCGTGGGATTTCGGGTGGGTGGGGAAGCTGGAGTCAGCCCTGCCCACCCGGTGACCCACCAATTGTGTCGGCTGCCCAGCCTCCTCCGCGGAGAATGGAAAGGAGGGGCCTGCATCCCAAGCGCTGCCCGTGCGGGGCTCCCCTGCGCAGGCACGGGACCCACACCGCAGGGCGCGCAGGACGCACTTTCCACTCGCCTCCCTTGGGCTCCTTCCCTAGAGGACAGGGCGCCCGGGGGCTTCTGCAACACGGACTGGAGAGACGAACCAACGAATGAACCAGGGAATCCCGGGGTGCGCAGCAGCCCTCCCAGCCGCAGCGCCCGCTAGGCCTGCGCGGAGGGTGGGCCTGCCCACGCGCGGGCGTGACCGATCAAATCGTGGGCGTGGTCAGGGCGTGGCCTCCGCGCCCCGTCCTCCCCGCGCATGCGCCGAGACGGTAGTAATGGCGGCGCCCGAGGGGTCACTTAGGAGGCGGAAGGCCGGGGACTCGGACTTGGGGTCTGGGTCGCCGCCCGCGCAAGGACGTGATGACGCTAGCTGCTCCGCCCGCCTACGCGCAGGCACCTTCTGGCTGACCAGAATCGTGCTCCTGAGGGCCCTCGCTTTCGTCTACTGTAAGTGCCCGGCAGGCCCGGGAAGCCGTCTGCGTCCTGCGACCCCGCCCGTGCTTGCACGAGAGCTCGCGCTCCGCCCCGCCCCTGCACGAGCCCGCGCCCCTGCACGAGCCCGCGCCCCGCCCCTACACGGGCGCCCCGCCCCTGCACGAGCCCGCGCCCCGCCCCTACACGGGCGCCCCGCCCCTGCACGAGCCCGCGTCCCGCCCCTACACGGGCACCCCGCCCCGCCCCTTCCCGGGCGCCCCGCCCCTGTATAGAAGTCTAGTTTTCCTCCCTGTGCCCTTCCTGTGACGCTGGACCTTTGCTAGGCTACCTGTGCCTATATCCTGCCTTCTCCACACATCCTCGTCCCACCCTCAAGGTTGTCCTCGAGATTGTATGAACTTGATGCACTTCTCGCACTTGTTTCCTCCGCCCTGCATAGGGTCCCAGCGGGGTGACCCAAAGGGTTAGGGGAGGATAAGGGTTCTTGGCTGGTGACTTCCACTGGTCATCTTTGCCTTGTGTTGCCCCTCATGCCCCTGCCGTGTTGGGTGTGGGGGCAGCTGCCAATCCCAAGTACCTCCCACTTAGGTCCTGAAAACCTGGAATTTTAGCTGAGGCTATGGTTCTGTGAGCACGTGGTCCGGCATGTTGGTAAGAAAAACCAAACTGAGCCCCAAGTAAACCTGGAGGCCAGTGAGAGGGCCAGGCCAACCCTGCTGGGCTAGGGCAGCTGCCCTTCCGGAGAGCTCGAGAGGGGCTTCCCTGGTCCTGCTCAGGATGGGGGCATCTCTGCTTCATTTCCTCACACGTGAAAGGAGTTGCTGCAGCTTGCTTGTGGGAGAGTGACGTCCACTTTGGGTTCTGTGTGAGTGCAGAGAGCTGGGACCCTGCCCGTAGTCACTGGAGTGACTTCCACTCATTCTTTCTTTAAAGCTGCTGTGGAGTATGGCCTTGTTCAGTGTCGCCGCATCCTGCGCAGCGCTGAGCAGTTGTTCTGAAAGTTCGCAGGGCTACAGAGATGGGACCAACGTTGTCTGTGAAGCTTCACTAGCATGCAGCAGGGGAGCCTCCGGCATAGCTCTAAGTTGGGGCTCAGGTTTCCACATGAGCCAGTGGAGCTTCCGGTCTCTGGGGATTCCCTGTTTCCGAAGACGGGTAGATGTTTTCAGCCTGGTACCCAGCACAGGGCAATTTGCTATGATATGTGCATTTCTTTCCTACCTTGAGAGTAAGTGCATTTAGGGAGAGTCAGTTTTCAGTCTTCCTGGGTTGTGGTGTCTGGCTGAGAGTCCTGGACAAGTGGGCAGTCCTCCTGCATGGGCTCTTTCTAGGAGGTCCTGGATCTCACTGGCACTCTGCACAGCACTGTTTCCCAGGATCCCAGGGCTCTTTCAAGGTGTCCTAGGGGCTCTCCGGGTGCTTCACTGGAATGTTGGGTTTCACAGTGCTGCTAGCTACTGAAGGACGCTAACTAAACATGACTACGTGTGTTGTGTAGAAAGCCCCCGTTGAGAGGCGTTGCGTTTAGACGAGCTTAACCTCATGTACGCTGTCTTAACGAGGCAAGTGTAAAGCTGTTGATCAGGAAGACGTGCTGAGTGAGGAACACCTCCCTGGCCGTGCGGAGGTCTGCAGTGAAGCCTTGCGGCGGCACCAGCAGTCCTGTCCCTTCACCAGTGCCTTCCTCAGTGGCCTGAGTGTTCATCTGTAAAGTGCCGGCAGGTGCAGGTGCTGGGGTGAGCGCTACCCAGGGTTCTGGGGTCAGCTGCTGGGGATGCTAGGGAGCCAAGGCCAGCCACCCAGGCTACTTGGAGTGAAGGCCCATCACTGTGTGCGTGGACTCACCCTGGAGCATGCTTGTGGGGCTGAACGAGTGCTGGCAGGCACCACATCTGCAGCCCATGGTGCTCTGCTGGATCCCCGTCATCCCCAGGGGACAGCAAAGAGCAGCCCCAGCCCTGGCCGTGAGCCACCACAAGTGCGATGGCCCCTGAAGCCTGTCCCTGGGCCCCAGCGCTTCCCTGCACCCCCCACCTTTGCCAGTGTCTTGAGCACCAGGTTCACACCCAGGTGGTGGGAGCCCCGGAGGACTGAGGCTTTGGAGGAGGGCGGGCACCCCCGGACCCAGCATGCTGTGCTCCTGCGATGGGACTTCGCAGCCAAGTTGTGGGAGAGTACTCTCTAGTGAAATGGCGTCCCCTGTGTACAGCAAGGACACAGCCTGCATCTCTGAGGAAGAGGGAGGCTGGCAGAGGCCCTCAGAGCCTTCCTCAGGCACGGCAGGGGGGTCTGCGGCTGCCTCTCGCCAGCTGAACCCACGTTGGCTGCAGCGCAGGGCTGTCACGCCATTGCCCACTCTAGAAATTACATGGAAGTGCCAAAAGCCCCTTTCCACAGGGTCTCTAAGCAGTAAGGGAGTCTAAAGCACACAATGAGAGGACGTTGAGGAAATGACCACTGCCACGGGCCCCTGGCCTCTGTGGCAGTGCAGCGTTGCGAAGGCTGAATGAGGAAGGCTGATTCACTGGGCGCAGGAGGCGTGGCCTGGGGCCTGTGAGGTGCTGGCCGTGGCCTGGATCCACACTCACGCTAGTGTTCCCTGGGCTGGACCTGGGACTCTGCAGATAAAATCTCTTTAAGAACCTGGTATAAAGGCGAGGAGGAAGACAGGGCTCAGCGGTTTTCTTGATGAGCTGCAATTTGGTGGACTTTCAAGAAACATTCACTTTTTTTTTTTTTTTTTTTTTTTTAACAAATAGCCAAACTGTACTCTGGGTTTTTCAGCAAAGCCAGGACCCCATCTAGAGATCCTCATGGCATCAGCCCTCACCTCTCCCTGCCTGCCCTGCTTTCTCATGACCTTGACAGTGTGCAGGATCCCTGGCTACGTGTTCTACAGAACATCCCTCAAGTTGGGTCTCAAGTGGGTTCTGTCTGATGTTTTCTCCTGATTCCACGGGGGCAGTGGGCTTGGGGAAGATTCTTCCACCAAGAGGGGCTTTTCTTGTGGTACCCACACGGGTCATCTGGTTAAATTGTGGCTGCTGGGTGTCCCCTTTGCCTAGCCACTGCGTCCTGCCCACTCCGCCCAAGGCAGCCAGTCCCTGGGAGGAGGGACTCTCATTACTTCCAGGAGGGGGCGTCTAGGGAAACCAGAATCCTCAGAAAGGAGGACTGTGTCTTCTAGCCTCTGTTCATAACTGAACATAACGTGGTCACCATGGACCACGTCCAGTCTGCACCTGGGTTAAGCTCCCACAGGGTCACCGGCTGTGCTGCTCCGGTTGTGGGCTGCGGTCACTGGTGGTCTCTGCTGGTTGCAGCTCGCACCTACCATGCCTCCACCTCTTCTCCTGGTGCCGCCCCCTGTTCTGGCCACAGGGTACTGTAGCTCTGCTTCTGTTCCCTGCCCAGCCCTGGAGTCTGGCTGCTGGGGACGCAGAGCCGTGTGTATGGAAGCAGGCCATCGTGCACACACTGGAGCATCTCCTCCCTCTCCATGGACAGCTGAGGCCAGTGTTCATGCACGTTTCTCCAGAGGGTTGGCTTTTGTTTTGTCGCTCTTTCATCAGCTGCTTAGTGCTTTCATGGTCCTCTCTACCTGTGGACAGGGCGTGGCCTGTCCCTCCTGGTGCTGACTGGCCTGGTCCTCTCCTAGGTGGATAGGGTGTGGCCTGGTCCTCTCTACCTTGGGTGGACATGGCATGGCCTGTCCACTGGCCTGTTCTCTCCTCCCTGGGTGGACCGGCATGCCTGTTCCTGTGGTACTGACGTGGCCTGGCTCTCTCCAGTGGCTAACCTGGGATCTGAAGCCGTGACTGCCCTGTGAAGGTGTGGCCTCCGGGGGTGAACTCAGACTTGCCGTTGGAGTTGGTGCAGTGTGGCTTCCCTGTGAGCAGCGGCGCAGCCTTTGGCTCAGGGGTCACCCTGCCAACAGACACCAGGGCAGTCAGGATGGCTCACAACGGGGGGGTGCCAGCTGCACATCTGCATGTAACTATCAGCCTCCTCTGAGTGACAGGTGGCACACAGGTGTGCATACCAGAAAAGCAGTACGTTTTCCCTGGACCTCTCGAGCATGGGTCTGGATGCTGAGCCGCTGGTCCGAGGCCCCGCCCCCACCGGGCCCCGAGCTCTGAGACCTGCTGCTGAGGCCTGGGGACTTGCTCCCGCTCACATCCCTTGGCCCCGCCCTGCCCCCAGCTCTGAGACCCCACTGCTGAGGCCTGGGGGCTTGCTCCTACTCACGTCCCTTGGCCCCACCCGGCCCCCAGCTCTGAGACCCCGCTGTAGAGGGCTGGGGGCTTGCTCCCGCTCACGTCCCTTGGCCCCACCCGGCCCCCAGCTCTGAGACCCCACTGCTGAGGCCTGGGGGCTTGCTCCTGCTCACCTCCCTTGGCCCCACCCGGCCCCCAGCTCTGAGACCCACTGCTGAGGCCTGGGGGCTTGCTCCCGCTCACCTCCCTTGGCCCCACCCGGCCCCCAGCTCTGAGACCCCACTGCTGAGGCCTGGGGGCTTGCTCCTGCTCACCTCCCTTGGCCCCACCCGGCCCCCAGCTCTGAGACCCCACTGCTGAGGCCTGGGGGCTTGCTCCCGCTCATGTCCCTTGGCCCCGCCCGGCCCCCAGCTCTGAGACCCCACTGCTGAGGCCTGGGGGCTTGCTCCCGCTCATGTCCCTTGGCCCCGCCCGGCCCCCAGCTCTGAGACCCCGCTGCTGAGGCCTGGGGGCTTGCTCCCGCTCACGTCCCTTGGCCCCACCTGGCCCCCAGCTCTGAGACCTGCTGCTGAGGGCTGGGGGCTTGCTCCCGCTCACGTCCCTTGGCCCCGCCCTGCCCCCAGCTCTGAGACCCACTGCTGAGGCCTGGGGGCTTGCTCCCGCTCACGTCCCTTGGCCCCACCTGGCCCCCAGCTCTGAGACCCGCTGCTGAGGCCTGGGGGCTTGCTCCCGCTCACGTCCCTTGGCCCCACCCGGCCCCCAGCTCTGAGACCCACTGCTGAGGCCTGGGGGCTTGCTCCCGCTCACGTCCCTTGGCCCCGCCCGGCCCCCAGCTCTGAGACCCCACTGCTGAGGGCTGGGGGTTTGCTCCCGCTCACGTCCCTTGGCCCTACCCGGCCCCCAGCTCTGAGACCCCGCTGCTGAGGCCTGGGGGCTTGCTCCCGCTCACGTCCCTTGGCCTTCCTCTCCTAGCCGTGGCGTTCCTGGTGGCTCTGCATCAGAATAAGCAGCTGATTGGCGACCGAGGCCTGCTGCCCTGCAGGGCATACCTGAAGAGCGTGCAGCACTACTTCCAGGGCCAGGGTGCCTGGGGCGCTTGGAGCTATGCACCCACCGTCATCTGGCTGCTGGACTGGTCAGACATGGACTTCAACCTGGACCTGCTGGCTGTGCTTGGATTGGGCATCTCGTGTTTTGTCCTGATGACCGGCTGTGCCAACATGATCCTCATGGCTGCTCTCTGGGGTCTCTACCTGTCCCTGGTCAATGTGGGGCAGGTCTGGTGAGTAGAACTGGTGCCAGGCCTGTTGCCTCGCCCAGTGGGCGTAGTACCCTGCACACACACCACAGGGTCTCCTGGCAGCTCCAGAGGGCGCAGACTTTCTTAAATCAATCCGGAGGAATGTCACGGTCACTTAGGAGGTGGAGGGGCTGCTGGTTGCCACTGCCTCTGCTTGGAGATTGATGGCCCTGTTGAGACCACATTTCCTGCCTGCTTGAGCCACAGCAGATGGGGACGTGGAGGCAGAAGTCGCGTTGGGCCGCTGGAAATGCGCTGAGGCTGAGGCTTGACTTTGAGGCACCCCTTCTCCCCAGCCTCTTCCCCGTTCCAGAGGAGCCACACAGCCAGCAGCAGACACTGTTGGTGTTACAGATTGGCCCTGGCCACGGCGAGAGTTCCGGGACCGTGGAGATGGGCTGTTGGACTTGTGAGGCCGGAGTCCTGTGAACCACAGATGGGCATGCAGGCAGCCTCGTGGGAGGGGACCTGGGCACTTGTGTGAGATGCAGGCTGCAGAGGACTTCTGGGCTCCTTGCACTGTTCCATTAGGAGCTGTTCATCCCTGGGAAGTTTGGCAGTGGGGGCTCCCCACCAGAGGGCTGGTCCTGGAGCCCACCTTCCATGCGACTCTGCCGCGTTATCTTGGTGCACTCCAGGCTGCCCCTGGGGTCTTGGCCTCCCCTTCAGCATGGCCTTTTCTGGCTCCTGTGCTCCACGGGTGTGGTCAAGGGCTTTGCAGGCAGGGATGTGACCGGCACTCGCTGCAGGCTTGAAGGCAGCTCTCCCCAGAGCCAGCCTGCAGAAGAACAGGCTCTCCCCTTCTGCCTGTCGCTGGCCTGTGTGTCCACGTGCCACATCTCCACACTGGCCATCGCTCTGTCCTCTCTGAAGGAACTCGGGCCATTCTAGCTCGTCCAGGCGTGGCACCAGCCATGATGATCAGGATGCTAAGCTGTGTTATCCGAAGGAGAACCAAGGAGCTTATTACAGGTGTGGCTCTGGCCTGGTCATGCTTTATTAGACCTTCCCACGGGTCACTCAGTGGCCAGCAGCATGTTGTGGTGCATACATGTGGAGACTGTTGTTTCCTGGGCAGGACTTAATCTGATCAGTCACAGTTTTTGTTGAAGGGTGAGGACAGAAACAGTTCTCTCACAGCCCCTTGGTGGATGCATAGTCCAGCAGCTGCCCACCCTGCCCAGGCCCCAGGTGGACATTTGAGTACAAAGTGCCATGAGCTGAGGGGGTCTTGCCTTGTCGATCGGCTCTCCCTAGGCAGGATCCTGGGCTGCTGCCCCCTCATGACTGACCTTTCCATTCTTCTGGGTGGTGACAGTTGACAAGCATGCGATGATTCTGGCTGCATTTTTCTGTGACACCCTGGAGGCTGCTGTGACTGAGACATCATGATTTTAATCTAAACCAGTGGAGAGAATTTCAGGTAGCTCTGCCTGATCACAGCAATGGAGTTTATGGTGCTTTTTACTCACCTGTAATGTATTGGTCAGGAAAGAGTCTACGTTTAAGTGTTTGGAAACCACCCTGAGGACTCATGGCCAAAAGCAGTCTTGTGTCTTTTTCATTTGAGAAGAGGTTCTGTCCCCTCCCCTGGACATGTTGAACTCGAGGTGCCCTCCTGCAGCCTGGACCCTGGCTTGCCCTGTGGTGGCAGTTTTGTTGACTGCACTTGTGGAAAGCAACACAGGGCTGAGCCAGGCAGGTGGACCTGCCAGGCAGGCAAGCTCGTCCTGATGGCCAGGTTGGCAGTCAGACGCCGCCTCTTTCTTGGCACCGCACTGGTTTTGTTGAAGAAAAGAGCATTCGTTTGGGGCTAGGCTGCTCAGGGGATGTGCATTTTAGTGACTGTGCCCCTGGCAGGTAAGTGTCATGCTCCCCCAAGATTGGGTACTGCCTGGGATCAAGCCCTGGCAGGGGAAAGATGTGTCCGTCTGTCCAGCTTGCACTGTTAGAAACATTGCCTGGCACGGCTACCTGGAGACCTGTGAAGGAGCTCCTTGCTGCATCTGTGGCTGCCACTGCTGCCCTTGGAGCCCTACCCGGTTCCCTCTCAGACGGTGACCTGTCACCTCCCTGATTAGACCTCAGGAGTGAGTGTTGGCAGTCAGATCTGGAACCTGCTGCTGCCGCCGCCGAGCGTCCCATTCGACGTGCCTCCCCTGGTGCTGAGTTGTTTCCCACAGGGCCTGGCAGTGCAGTTGGGTGGCCCCACCCCAGTGCCCTGCAGGCTCCTCAGCAGCGCTGATTCTGTTCTCCACTGTGTCCAGTGCTCCAGCTTGCGGGAGCTGATGAGACCAGTAAGTGATTGGAGGTGCCCAGTGGTGGCACGTGCTCTAACCATGTGGCCAGTGCCTTGAGCTGGAGCCGCTCACATCTGGGGCCACTCACATCTGGGGCAGTGAGGAAGTGTGCTCCCCAGCCCCTGGGAAGACCCTGCAGGAGCTGCTGACAGTTCCAGGAGGCACCGTGGGTGAGGAGGGTCCCTTGCCTCCGAGGAGGAAGCAGTGGAAGGCAGGCCAGGGCACCAGGGGGGAGCCCAGCCGGTTCTGCTTCCAGGCTCCTGTCCAGCTGCTCTCTGTGAGGCTCTGGGAAGGCATCTCTGACTCCTTTGTCCCCAGCAAGTTCTGTCCTTGCAGTGGACCTTCCTGGCTCTGTGACCAGACAGGAGGTTTGGAGCCACCTCTGACCCATGTCCCTTCCCTGCAGGGGCCAGTCAGCCTCGGCTGGGGCTGCTTCCCCCTCCATGGTCGCGGTTGGGCTGGGTTGGAACACCTGGGAGGATGCAGGCGTGTCTGCATGTGGCAACTCTCCCCCAGACCCTGCATTCGACCCAAGCCTATAACCCTGTGACCCAGCCCTGGGGGAGTCAGCAGGGCGAAGTCAGAGACTCGGGAGTGGTGTCCACCATCCATCACTGACACTTTCTGCACAGTGGATGAGGACCCTGCCTGACCCGCAGGCAGAGGGGTCACACTGGGTCTGGGCCGTGCTCTCTCAGTATGGCCTCAGGCCCGTCTCTTTCCGGCATCAGGGCCATGCAGGGAGGGTGGAAGCTGAGGAGCCTGCAGGTGGCCGTGCCCCACTGTGTGGTCCAGCTGGCCTTCTGGGTATCTGTCTCTCTCCACCCTCTGACCTGCCCAGCCAGAGATCAGACGGGGTCCCTGCCGATCGCCTGCTTTCAGGGAGGCAGGAGGCCTGGGAACCGGGTTGGTCTGTGGGGTGGCACTGGGCCTGGCTCCGTGGAGGCACTGTGGGGTCAGGATAGTGTTGGGGCTGGGGTGGTCTCTTCCCAGCCAGCTAGAGGGACGGGCGTGACTGCACCCCTGTGCTGTGGGGTGGCTGGGTAGGAGCCTGGGCCACGGTGAGCAGGCACTGGCTGGCTGCTTGATTTGGAGGGCCACTCTGGCCAGAGGCATGAGGCAGGGTCCCTTTCTGGCTGGGGCATCTCCATAGTATTTGGTTGTCTTGAGTGACCGAGGCTGGCACTCAAGGTGTGTCGTGATGGACACTCTCTGCTTCCATCTGGCCACCCTGACTTTTAAAGCTTATCAAGCCAAGCTGTGAAACCAGCCTGGTGTCCATCCATGGACGACTGGGTAAGGAGAAGGCGGTGTATGTTCAGGTGGAGTTCTACTCAGCCATGAAGAACAAAACTGGACGTTTGCAGGGACATGGTGGAACTAGAGACCATGACGTCGAGCAAAGTAAGCCGGTCGCAGGAGGTCAGGCTTGTCTGGCTTCTGTCGTGTGCAGAGGCTGGAGAGGAAAAGGAAAGAGAGGAGGGCGTGGGTCTCACAGAGACCAGAGGGAGATTGGTAGCAGAAAGGGACCAGGGAAGGCAGGGCAGTGCTGGGGAGGGACATTGGCGAATGACCTCAGGTGTCACGTGCGTGGGCGAATACGTAACAAATCCCGTCACCGTCCAACGGCTGCGCGCCAATAAAAAATGGTGGTGGAGAAGAGGCTGTTTACCCACCCTGACATCTCTAGAGCGGTTTAGGATCCAGGGTTTCGTGAGGACAGCACCGTGCCCCGCCCCACACCATTTCCTGTCACTTGCGTCTCGTGTCAGCGTGGGACATACTCCTGGGGACTGGCATGCCTTGATTCTCGTCTCCCTGGCTTCCCTGGCCCGGGGCCCCATCCAGGACCCCAGGGGACATGTGGTCCCTCGGGCTCCTCTCAGACTAACTTGTTTCTGAGGCCGGGGTGGTTCAGGAGCCCATCGGGTCTGGAGGCTGCCCCTCCACCCGGACTGGCCTGTGGTTCCCCCAGCTGGACAGGTCTGGGCTTGGGAGGAAGACTCGGGGGTGCCTCTGTGGCGCCCAGCAGGCGACTCTCCCCTTCCCTCCTGTGCCCTGGGCAGGAGGGCCGTGCAGCCCACGGGGGACTCGGGCTTGTCGACGGTCCCCCTTGATCTGTTCAGCTGTCGGTTGTATTGGCGTGAACTGACACATACTTGCTTTGTACCCCGGGTGTCCAGGCTAGGAAGGTAAACGCTTAGGATTGGCGGCATAAGACGGAGAAAAGCTTAACAACTATGATCACATAGACTTTTAAGTGATTTCAAAGAGGAATCCACCCTGATCAGAATTCGCCTTTCTTGCCAGGCATGGTGGTGCACACCTGTCATCCCAGCCACTGGGGAGCCTGAGGCAGGGGGATGGCAAGTTCCAGGCCAGCTTGGGAAGCTGGTGAGGCCTTGCCTCAAAATATAAAAAGGGAGGGAACGTGATGTGACTCAGGGTAGAGTGCCCAGTGCCACGGGGAAAAGACTCGGCCTCCTAAAGCCACACATGCCCCGCGGTGGGTGCCTAATTGTAACTGGGTTCTCTGTTGATCGGCTTTTCCAAAAGGTGGTGTTCTTTTATCTGTACTTGGTTTGGCACTGACCCCAAAGTGTTTCTTTGCTGCTATTCAAGATGACACACAGCTATTCTTCTCTCCTGCACCTCCCAGCCCCTCGCAAGGAAGGAGAGAGCCTCTCAGGAAACGTGGGACACGCCAAGAGTCTCAGGGTCCTCTTCCTCTTTGGCGCTTTCTTCCCTGCAGAGGAATGGAAATCCTCTTCAAAGGGTGTGCGGGCAGAGGCTCGTGGTCATTTCCTGCTTCTGAGCCACCAGGAGGAGCTGGGTGGGCTCTCCCGGCCTGGGTGTGGACTCCTGCCTGTGAGTGACTGCAGGTGCACCAGGCTCCCCGCATGGGGAGCGGGGGCTGCCTCCAGGGTAGCTCTTCACGGGGACCAGGCCGCCCCCTCGTCCCGCAGGTCAGCACAGCCAGCTCAGGCTGCTGGGACCTAGATTTCTTTGTGACAAGTAGGCTCTTGCTGCCTGTGTCCTTTGTTCTCTGTACATTTATTTCACTTAAAGTGTGTGTGTGTGCGCACGTGCGTGTGCACGCACTGAGGTTTGAATCCAGGGCCTCCTGAATGCTAGGCAAGTGTTCTGCACAAGCTGCATCCCTAGTCCCTTTTTAATTTTATTTTGACACAGGGCCTCACTGAGTTGCTGAGGCTGACCTTAAATTTGGATCCTCCTGCCTCAACCTCCCGAGTAACTGGGATTACAGGTGGGCTGCCACACTCATCTTAAAACATTGTCACCTCAGAAGCAGCCTGTATCTGGCACCTGACCCCAATGCCCCTCCTAGCCCGTGACCACTGGCCGCTGTCTGGGGATCTGGCTGTCTGGATCCGCACGCAGGTGAGGGCACAGGTGTGTGGCCTTGCGTCTGGCTGTCTCCACACCTGTTCCGGATGCAGCATTGGTGCGTTTTCCTTCTGGCAGCTGCAGGCACTCGTATTAAGGATGGTGTGGAGGTTTCACCGCTGATCCCAGGCAGGCTCTCGGTAGGGGTGCAGCTGGGCTGGAGTTGCTGGAGGTGGGCATGAGGTGTCTGCTCCAGCCCAGGCCCGTGCTGCTGCTGGCACACGGGGAACGCCACTCTGGTTTGGGCCCTCACGCGTGCTGGGCCGCCCACCACAGCTGCACAGGAGAGCAGGCCCTCCCCAGTCCCCCGAGGGCCTGACGCTCCGATTCCCGGTGTGGACGGGGTGCCCTTGAGCGTTCCGCTCCAGGCTGCAGCGCTTCGGCAGCGCTCTGCTCTGTGAGGATCAGGCCTTCCTCCCGCTCATCTGCACAGTGGCTTCTGGCCATGCTGGCCTGTGGCCCAGTCCTGCACAGGCCCCGCAGACAGTCACTGTGTGCCCACCCGGTGGGCACCTGGCCCCACCTGGCCTGGGCCTGTGGGTTGGCTTCACTTAGTGGGAAACACAGTGGTTAACCTTCTAAATTTCTGGTCAAAGTGAGCCGATTAAACTTAATACATTTTTTCTTTTGTTTTTCAGGTATTCTTTCGGTAAGTGAAATCCTTTAGGAACAGACTTGGAGAGTTGGTGTCATGTTTGGGGTATGTCTCCTTATGCATTTTTCCTGGCTTTTCTCTTTGCTTGAGCATCTGCCACCAGCTTTTCCGGTATGCTGGGTGGCCGGGTGCAGCCTCTGTCGGCTGACCTGAGTCCTACACAGGCAGCTCTTGCCCAGTGCGTGGCTGGCGAGGCGTGGGAGCCTGGAGGCCTGAGCCAGGACCCCCTTCTCTGGTCCTTGAGCCCAGTGTCCACCTGCATGTGGCGCTGACACTGCTTATATGTTGTGTGGGAAGGGGATTCTGGGTCCCCAGGCCACGCTGGGTGGACCCTGGAGTGGGCAGAGGGCAGCCAAGGTGGACGGGCTGGCATGGACAGTAGGTGTTCTCCCAGTGGGCTCACGATGGGATTCTAAGTCGACCTGCACCTGGACCTCAGGGAAAGCCAGAGGCAGGTTTCCAGTCAGCACCTGTCACCTGTGGCCCTCAGCCAGTGCCCTGGCCCCACCGGGACCTCCCTGCAGTGGGTGGGGACGTGCTGACAGGCGGACCTGCCTGCACACAGGGCGCCATGCAGCCACTTGCTTCACGCTTCCCCTGAGCGCCAGTCAACGTCCCAGCGTGCTGGGAGTGTGGGTCCCTCAGAAGCGAAGCGCCCAGTCTCTTGGGGTAGGGTTAGTGCAGACTCTCCTGATGGACAGTCCCCGAGAAGGCAGGTACCTGTGAGGCGGACGTGGCCAGGCTGCTGTGGCCAGCGTCTCGCCAGCTTCTTTTCTTCTTCTGTTGCTGTTGAACCCATGCTGGGAAGGGCTCCACCTCTCAGCTGCACCTCCAGCAGCCCTTTTCCTGGTGTGAGATAGAGGCCTGCTGGGTTGCCCAGGCTGGCCGGAACTGGCCATCCTCCTGTCTCAGCCTCCCGATGGCCAGGAAAAGAGGCATGGCCCCCACGCCCTGTACTCACCAGTCTCTGGGTGTGTGGGGTGGAACCCATGGCCTCGAGCATGCTGGACAAGCCTCTGCCACCGAGCCACCCAGCCACACTCACCAGGGCCACAGGCCAGCCAGAACGTGGAGGCTCCACGACATCCACACTTGCTTCTTGGTATCGGGTTTCAGAATCCTCTCGGAATCCTACACCCTCCCACGCTGAGGGCGACACATCCTCAGTACATTGTGAGGGTGCTGTTTTTCCAGCTGTCCCGAGGACCAGGACCTGGAGGCCTGAGTGCTTCATCAGGGTGGGCGTGCCTGCTCCTTGGTGCTGAGGTTCCAGGTTGGTGAGACAGATCAGGTGCATGCTGTGGTCACTGAACGCACAGGCCCATGAGCTGGCCGGGCTGCCCCGCCTCAGGATCCCAGGGTGTGGGCGAGCAGTAGGAGGGCTGGACTCACACCCAGGTCTTCCAGCAGAGAATCCCTGCACTGAGTCTCGCACCTCTGACAAGACAGCCGTGGCAGGTGGCAAGACCTGAGGCTCTGTTGGCCACGTCCTGGCAGGGACTGCCAGGGGCGTGGGCACTGGGCCACCTGATGCCCCATGCCAGAATGGCTCCCCTGTTCCTGCTGCCGTTGGTGTTGTCTGCATCTGTTACACGGGGGCCCCATTGTCTTGCGGCTGCTGATCACCTCAGGGACTCTGAGGCCAACGGCTAACTTGTCATGCTTTCTCCGAGGGTCCCCCAGGGAGAGGGGTTTTATCTCTCTTGTGTCACCAACTGGTCACGTTCCAGTAGGGCACACAGAGGCTCGTGTGCGAGAATGGCTGCAGCCATCGCGCCTCAGCACAGCCCTCCCCCTCGCCATCGGGAACACGGCAGAGGAGGTGGGTGTGGCGCCAGGAGGCCAGGCACACTTTCAGCCTCTCCTCTGGCCTTTCTCCTCCAGCCCTGCTTTTGCACTGAGCTCCTGGTCCCGTGGGGCTGATTCTCACGTCATCCTAGTTACGTTGATCACGTGGTCTGCCTGTCTCTGGTGAGCCTGGAGCAGCTCTGTGGAGCTGCCTGAGAGACCATGCCAGGGCCGCACCCCTCAGGAGCTGGTGGTTTGGCAGGAGCCCCACTCCCAGAGCCTCATGACCGTGTGGCGGCCGCTGGCCACGTGCGTTAAGATCAGCGGCATGGACCTCAGCAAGGAGGCTCGCTCTCAGTTGCACAGCTGCCCTCGGCCTGCCAGCAGCAGCTACACAAGGTCAGCAGAGGCCTCCTGGGTGCAGAGGGGAGTGCCTGGGCCGCCTAGAGCACCAGCTCCTCCGGCCAGCTGGCCACAGGCTGGGCACCCCCTGTGCTCACAGTGCCAGTGCACCCAGCCACCCTGCTGTGCCCTCCTACGCACCCATGAGTCCTGCTGAGTCTGCCTGGAGTGCCTGCTGCTGGTGTCTTCCTGTCCCAGATGACCGTGCTTCCCCAGAACCTGTATTTCTGCAGCGTTCTTGACTCTTAAGTGACCCCTCTTCATAGCGGTGGCTGGGGTCCTCCTGGTCAGCAGCAGATGCAGTCCCCAGGTGAGTGTAGGTGTGTGACGGGAAAGCCACGCTGGTTCCTCTGCTCTAGTACCCATCTCTGTGAAGGCTGGCCTTGCGGAGCTCTGAAGCCGCTGTGTTGGTGACACACCCTTCCAGGGCTGACCTGGGACGTATCCGCTGGGTGCCCTGTGGATGCTGGGCAGCAGCGGGCTTCTCGAGGCCTCTGCGCGGCCAGGCGCCTTTAGGAGCTCCTCCTCCCCATGCTCAGCAGCCACGCGTCTAACTGCCAGGCTCCACAGGCACCTCCCGATGCATGCTGGCCCCAGCTTGGTTTACTCGCTGGGCTTCCAGGCCAGCCTGACTGTCCAGCTTCCACGTGTAGAGGGCTGTCGCTGTGTCCAAGGCGAGTCCTGTGGTGCCCTGAGGGCTCTGCAGTCACACCCAGCCTGGGTCCTGGAGGGCAGGGTCCTCCTGGAGATGTGATGGACAGGGCAGTTCTGGAGAGCTGGGCTGGCAGAGGGCCGAGCGTGCTCCAGGGTGGAGGCTGTGGCAGCAGGGGTCTGCCAGCCAGGTTCTGGAGTGCAGTGCCCTGCAGTGCTGCTTCCTTGGTAGATGCATGTTCTTTCTGGGATTGACACTGAAGGTCTGGAGACGCTTGGTTCCTTTGTTGTAGTAAGAAGCTCAGTTGGCAAATGATCAGTTAGCTCTCGTTTGACGCCAGGCAGGATAGCGAACCCTGCCACACCCCTACGGCCACACACAGCCCTGGAGCAGAAACATGCTGGAAGAGCCTGGGGCATCTGCCTTGATGGCACTGCAGTTAGCTGTGGACACAGTGGGGTCCAGGGGAGCACTGTCCACGTAATGAGCACGAGGACTGCATCTCTGCTTAAAATAAGCAACCAAGGTGGCCACAGGCTGGGGACGGGGACCAGGCGGGTGCACAGGCCGGCAGCTCTCTGCAGCTAATGGTGAGCCCACACCTCCCTGCAGGGCACAAGGCTGGGCTTCCCTCTGCTGTTGCCCTTCATTTTAAGTGTCTCCAAGTGCACGTGGCCCTTAACAGCGTGGGGGCCTTTCTTGGCCGAGTGAGCAGCTCCCCGCCCCACCATCAGTCTGTCTCTGACTTTGCGTGGCAGGCCCGGCCATTGGGACGCTTATGTGGCTGAGACACTTGAACACCGGGCCCCCGTCACAGCAGCGCCTCCCGCCAGCTGTTGTGAATTACGTGCTCCGTGTGAACCTTCGCCCTGGCCACTCCTGGATTCATGCTTTAAAAACAGCTTAACGAGGGGTTTACTGCCCCATGGAAGTTTTATTAAGACCTGTCAGTGCTGGAGCAGAGCCTGCCTGCAGGAAGCAACAGCCCCTCGGCCCAGCCCCGCGGGTTCCAGGGGCACCGACACCACGCTCTGTGGGGTTCTCACGCTCTGCCATGATCCTGGCTCATCTGACCCCCTGCCCCACAACTGAGAGAGCAGCCCCATTGTTAAGGAAGTCCTGCACTCATAGCAGCTGCAGCCATCAGGCTGCACGTCCAGCCCACCTCACGCCCCCTTTTGGGCCTTCTCCTGCATCCCTGTGGGTTTAACCATTTGGCATGTCACAGGGGGTAGGGGAAGAAGTGCTCTCGCAGAGCTCAGCTCCCAGAAGTGGCTTTTCAGACTGACTGGAAACAGGCGCCCATCCCACAACGGCCACATCCTCTCTGGGAGCACAACTGAGCCCTCATATCCTCCCTGGGAGCACAGCAAAGCCTGCACATCCTCCCTGGGAGCGCAGCTGAGCCCTCACGTCCTCCCTGGGAGCACAGCAGAATCCGCACATCTTCCCTGGGAGTGCAGCTGAGCCTTCAGATCCTCCCTGGGAGCACAGCAGAGCCTGCACATCCTCCCTGGGAGCACAGCTGAGCCTTCAGATCCTCCCTGGGAGCACAGCTGAGTCTTCAGATCCTCCCTGGGGGCATAGCAGAGCCTGCACGTCCTCCCTGGGAGCACAGCTGAGCCTTCAGATCCTGGGAGCACAACTGAGCCTTCAGATCCTCCCTGGGAGTGCAGCCGAGCCTTCAGATCCTCCCTGGGGGCACAGCAGAGCCTGAACATCCTCCCTGGGAGCACAGCAGAGCCTGAACATCCTCCCTGGGAGCACAGCAGAGCCTGAACATCCTCTCTGGGAGCACAGCTGAGCCCTCACGTCCTCCCTGGGAGCACAGCAAAGCCTTCAGATCCTCCCTGGGAGCACAGCAGAGCCTGCACATCCTCCCTGCGAGCACAACCAAGCCTTCAGATCCTCCCTGGGGGCACAGCTGAGCCTGCACGTCCTCCCTGGGAGCATAGCAGAGCCCGTACATCCTCCCTAGGAGTGCAGCTGAGCCTTCAGATCCTCCCTGGGAGCACAGCTGAGCCTACACATCCTCCCTGGGAGTGCTGTGCAGTCGGGTGCAACCTGGGAGCTGTAGGCTGGCTCAGCCCATCGCTGCAGCATGGTGTGGGGCCAGCGTTTGCTGCTGCCCATTGGGGACGTGTGCATTTCCTTTGTGTTCTCTCTGCTTAGTCATGTCTGGTGAAAGTGGCTTTGTCAAATCCAGAAAAGGAATGGCAAATCCTTTTCCTTATCCGCGTGATCATTACCATTTTGTGTGCTTTGGTTCTCTCCCATCATGTCAGTTTCCCATTTCTGTTAGTAATTTGTGGTGGTTCGTGTTTTATTTTGTTTGGTAGCCGGGGTTGTACCCAGGGGCATTTAAACACTGAGCCACCCAGCCTTTTTTATGTTTTATTTTGAGATAGGGCCTTGCTAAGATGTCACTGAGTTGCTGAGGCTGGCTTTGAACTTACGATCCTCCTGCCTAGCCTCCTGAGCTGCTGGGATTACAGGCGTGCACCACCACACTTGGCTGGTTGTTCGTAGACCAGCAGACTCACAGAGCACCAAGTGCTTCCTCTCTGTGCTTCCTGCTTGCAGTCTTGGATGCACTTGGGTGGGCTCCCTCCAGAACTCATCCAACTTGCTCTTGGTTTTGTTTGTGCTGAGTTGTGTAGTTGTGGAGCATCAAGCTGCTGTTGTCTCTTCAATCCACAGCATCACCCTGGCACAGTGCTTGACTGTCAGGGTCTGTGTGTAGTGGCTGGTGCCGAGGCTGGTTCTGTCCCCACCCCTTCTCTGTGTTCTGCTCCAGTGCCCTGCAGTGAGGGTCTGTCTGACTGGGAGCTCTCTCGCCCTAAGCCTCCTGCGGCTGTTGCCCTAGCTGCCCCTCCCGACTCTCCTGCATAGCCTAGGGTGCTGTTGCCCCTTATCCCCTCCCCGTGGTTGTCTTCATTATGGGCCTTCAAGGAACTGGTGTTATTTATCAGGTTCTTTTTTTTTTTTTTTTTTTTTAATGTTGGAGTTGATGGACCTTTATTTTGTTTGTTTATATGTGGTGCCGAGGTTCAAACCCAGTGCCTCACACACGCTCTGCACCTGCTCACTGAGCCACGACCTCAGCCCCCAGGTTCTTTTTCTGTGTTGCTTTAAATTTCCTTTAGTGATGCCGGACCTGGAACCCAGGCCCTCACAGTGCTGGGCCGGTGTTCGGCCACCAGGCTTGCTCCGTCAGGCCTTTCACAAAAGCGCTTTAGTTCATGAGCTGTTGCTTTTGTAGGCTGCCTCCTCCCTGTCGGGGGCGTACCACTCTCCTTTCTGCCTCTCCTGGTCTCCTGGCAGAAGCACCCACATGGCACTGCCTCAGCTGTGCCCGTTGCTCCCGCAGCTCAGTGCCAGAGCCTCTCTGGACGAGTGCTGTCTTGAGCAGTGCCTGCCAGCCCTGCATGCTGGGGTCCATCCGTCTCCTCTGCTGGCCAACCTGGGTTCTTTCCACCCTCCAGGCAGTGGCCCGAAGACTGTTCTTAGGATGATAAAGAACTTAGATGTGGGTTAGCCAGATTGCATTGTGCAGCTTCTAAAAATCTGCAGTACCCTGTTTCACCTCTGTACCCCGAATCCTGCTCGCCTGACAAACCCATTTATCTCCGCTAGTACTTACTCTGTTATTTGCACTGTCTCTCTTTTTAAAATGTTTTTTAATTGTAGATGGACACTGTTTTTCTCTTACTTTTATGTGGTGCTGAGGACTGAACCCAGTGCCTCACACGTGCACTACGTAGTGTGTGCCTAGGCCGTTCTTGGCGTACCACATTTGGATGTTGTCTGTGCACTCCCTGTTTTGAGTGGTAAGAGCGATTCTCACACATCCCTCGTGTTGTTCTCCCCGTCTTGAATCGCTGCATCATGATACGGTGTTTTATTAACGGAGCAGTCGTTCCTCACGCTGTTGTGACTGTGCAAGTGTTGTTGACTCCTGTTTCAAACAAGTGTCTTCTGCCTCTTGTTATGTGGTTCACTTAGTTTCCTCCTTGGATCCCCTCGCGCCCATTCATCTCACATTTTCCAGTGCCACTGCTCACCCCTCCCGGCATAGTCCCACCAGAACCAGGTACCTTACGTGATCCTGCGTTCCTCCTTCCCACGTGTGGAGCTTCCTGCTCAGTCCCTGGCATCTTCAGGCCTCTGGAGTTGGAGACGTGGAGCAACTTGCCCCCAGTGCATGTGTCCCCTTCTCTGTGTGCTAGGGACCCTGGTGACGCACAGGGGTGGGTGAGCAGGTTGTGTTGGCAGTGCTCAGTGCTGATGGCCACTTTCCACTGCCCGCTCCCTCCTCCCTCCTGTGACCTGCTGCGGTACCTAATGCAGGATCGCTTGCAGCTCTTGGCCTTGCCACTTTTAGAGAGAGACCCCAAGAAGCGCAGGTGAGCTGGACCTTGTCACTGCTGGCAGCGTGAGCTGTCACTGTCTGAGCAAGGGAAGCCACTGCTCTTTTCACGTTGCCCTGGTCAGCTTCCTGCCAGGTGAATGCTGAGTCCTGGTTGTGGTAGCAGCCAAGAGCCCAGAGAAGGGCTCATGGTTCCTTCAAAGAGTGCCCCGACTGCCAGCTGACTCCGCACCTCCAGAACTTGGTGCACGTCCCTAGAGCCTCCTGGATGCGGGGCCCATTGCTGGAGGCCGTCAGACGCAGCACTGGTGAGCCTGACCCTTGCCAGTGTGTGACAGGAAGGGGTCCAGTTTCTTTCGTAAGTGCTTTGATGTTTGAAGACACAAGGTGAAGGTGGAAGCTACACTCCCTTGCTGCCAGGGCGGTAGCTCTGGTTGTGCGGGTTTCTCAGAGGGGACAGGTGGGGTGCAACCCGCCCATGGTTCCCAAGTGTGCTGCGGCCCCTTCTTGAGAGTGGCCTTCTCCTGTCCAGAACACGTGCCTCTTCTGAGCAGGGCTCCCTGCCTTTGCTGCAAGCACGCTGACTGCCTGTTAGGCAGACTGCTCGCTGCTGGTTCTGTCTGGTCCCAGCCCTGACGGGTTTCTCTGAGCAGGAGCACACCCCTACTGCCGCTGTGCACCTGGAGAAGTGGGTCCAGAGCACCAGAGGGAATTGTCTTGTAGTTCCTTACTCACAGGACTTGGGAGTTCAGAGAGCCCCACTCGCCCCACCCTGCCCTTTGTCATCTGCATCACTGCAACCAAGACAGAGACCCATCTGGTTCCAGAGGAGCTTCAGACCTGTCGGGCTCTCCAGCTTCCCACCAAAGCCCAGGGCCCCATGGCCCACGGAGTGCCCCACACAACTCCACCAGGTGCTCCAAGAGCGTCTGCATTGCCCAGATCTAGATGAGCTCTGCCTGGGAGCCTCGGCCCTGTGCAGAGGGTGCTGGACATACTGGCCACTCCTGGGCCTCCCTTGGATGCAGGTAGAAATCACAAGGCTGTTGCGCTCACACAGTGAACATCGGCTAAGTGGACATCACACCCTGTGACCCCTTTCTGTCTGCTTCTGGGGAGAAGCCGTAAGGGGACAGCAGTGTCACCAGGCTGGGCTGTGAGGAGGCCGACCATTGCTGGCCTGTGGGGCGTGATCTGTGCGAGCATCAGCGCTTACAGGACCTGCCCGGGAGTTCAGGAGCTGTGCACCTCCCACAAGTCCAGGCTCCCAGACTCCTGGAGCTCCCCGTCCCAGGCTGAAATCCAGCATCTGTGGAGTTCTCACATATGAAAATGAAATGTCAGAGGAACCTGCTTGCAAATCAGTAAGCACACACGGGAAGCAGGTAACATGGCTGCACTAGATTTGGTGGTTTAAACCTGAAACCACGTGGACGTCGAAGTCGTCATCCTCAGCAGAGGCAGTGGAAAGCACGGCCTGCAGAGGCCACTGTGGAGACTGAGCAGCTGTTGTGTAGGTGGTCAGTAAGCACGTGAAATAATTCAGCGGTCATGAGGGGGATATTTCTTAACCAACCACAAGCCACCATCTCCTGGGCCCCTGTTAGGAGGGCTGTTCTTGGGCATTCTGGAAGTGGCTGGCTCAGTGGGAGCTCGGAGTAGGGCTTCCCTGGAAGATAAATGGCCAGCGGTCAGGAACCTTGAATACACAGGCCTGTGGGTCTGCAGCCCCACATCAGGTTTCCTGAAGCGGGATTGAGGAGGTGCAGACAGACTCAGATGAGACTCCCATCTCCAAGTGATGGAAGGAGAACATGGAAATCTCAGAGCTGAGGGGGCCAATAGTGACCCATGGCTCTACTTGGGAACAGAATGTGGTGGAGGCCTCTCAGTTACATGGAAGCTTCATTCCTTAGAGAATGAGGCCATGGTGCACCAGGAGATAGATCTGTGGGAAGAGCTTTGCCTTGGCAAGTGAGCCGGTCCTAGGCAGTATCCTGAGCTGCAGTCCAGGTCTGCAGAGCAAACCTTGCTTCTGCACAAGGTGGAGCTGGGCTGATCACCATCAGGACTGGCTGAAGCTCCCCCATGCCTGTCTCAGTGGGAAAGGCCTGAGGAAACTGGTGGTTGAGACAGATCTCCCATTTCAGTTCAGAAAGACCTGCTTTCTGAGCTGTCCTTGGAGTCACCTAACGGGATGCCATCTGTAAGAGCTCACGGGGCTTTTTGTTTTTCTGTACCAGACACACCCGCAGCCGTGGGGCTCTCTTAGTGCTTGAGCTGGACAGCAAGCTCACTTCCCGGAGGCCTGCAGCTGGCACCTCCACAGTGCTTCCCCTCGGTGGCCCCAAGAACAGTCACCATGTGTCAGTGACACCGGAGAGTGCGTGCGACCTGAAGAGCGAGGTCTGAGTGTGCCTTGTGCACGGCTGCAGCCCTGCCCCACGTGTGGAGTTGATCCGAGGCACAGGGCACAACCTCACCTGTTCTTGTCTGAAAGAAGGCAGCCTGGCGTTCAAGTGCCTGCAGCGGCAGGGGTTTCCTGAGTGTGGACGCCGCCTGCAGACGGCCCCAGAGTGGCTGTGGGTGATGGCCGCCGCCCTCAGAACTCCACTGGGAGGTGCGCTTCGCTCTGCGGGGTGGAGGTCCTGTTCCTGTTGGCTTGACTGTGATGTGCCTGGGAGGCTTTTTTGTGTGAGTGCTTATGATTCACTGAGGTTCTTGAATCTTAATTTGTACCTTTGCCACATTTGGGTGCTTTTGCCAGCTCTCTTCCACTGCGCGGCTCTGCCTGTGCCCTCTGGCTCCAGACCTGGCAGGCTTACTGTCTTCCTGCATCTCCATCCTGGGCTTGAACAACCGGCCCCTTCCTCTTCACTGTTACGCTTACCCAGTAAGATGATCAGTCCCGTATTTTATTTTTCAGTTCTCTGATCTGGTTCTTCTTCTCATAGCTCTTTCTCTGCCATGAGGTGGGGGCAGCACGGTGCGGGCTGAGGCCTGCCGGCAGGGCTGCCTCCACCCCTCCTGAGACGGCCCGGAGCTTGGAGGAGACGCAGGGGCCCTGGCCACAGTCTAGCTTCCAGGGACACCGCCTGAGACGGCCCGGAGCTCGGAGGAGACGCAGGGGCCCTGGCCACAGTCTACCTTCCAGGGACACCTCCTGAGATGGCCCGGAGCTCGGAGGAGACGCGGGGGGCCCTGGCCACAGTCTAGCTTCCAGGGACACCTCCTGAGACGGCCCGGAGCTCGGAGGAGACGCGGGGGCCCCTGGCCACAGTCTAGCTTCCAGGGACACCTCCTGAGACGGCCCGGAGCTCGGAGGAGACGCGGGGGCCCCTGGCCACAGTCTAGCTTCCAGGGACACCTCCTGAGACGGCCCGGAGCTTGGAGGAGACGCGGGGGGGCCCTGGCCACAGTCTAGCTTCCAGGGACACCTCCTGAGACGGCCCGGAGCTCGGAGGAGACGCAGGGGGCCCTGGCCACAGTCTAGCTGCAGTTCCTGCCTCTCCTTGGACAACCCATCACCTGACAGGAAGCATGATCTCAAGTGTCCTCCAAAGGACACATTCTGGAAGCTTCCGCTGGCTCCAGTGTGAGATGCCCACCTCTGTCCAGTCCCTGCTTGCTGCACTCCATGAGGCATGTGCTCTAGCCTGCTTGGCCTTGATGTCCATAACAGTCTGGGAACATTTGCCAACATGGATGCAGGTGCATATGCATTGGCCCAGCTGTGGTTCTGGAAGTGACCCACACACCACTCAGGCACTCCCCAAGACAGCTGGAAACGGGTCCAGACCTGTACTGCCCACCACAGAGATGCTGGCTCTGTGCAGCCACTTACATTTACATTCAGCTGAATTGAAGTTTAGAACTTAGAATTTCCTTCCCTGGTCACCCAGCTGCATTTTGAGTGCACAGAGGTCAGTGGCCAGGGGCTGCTTGACTGCCTTGGCTCCAGTGAAGAGCACTTCCATTCTCACAGACCTGGCCACCACGTGCCAGGCTGAACCTGCTCAGGGTCTGGGGTCCCTCAGGCTGGGTGTGCACACTCGCACCCCTGCGAGGGAGGTGAAGGGCAGAGCGTGCTGCAGCCCAGTGATGCTAGCTGTTTGGAACGGGTTCATAGGAAGGAGTCTGATCCACGTGTGATTTCTGCTGCTGGGAAGCCTTTTGCATTAATCCAGAAATGAAAGGCCAGCTAGGTCTTACCGTGGATCTTCCTCCCAGGCTGGCTGGCGACACCTGCACTGATCAAAGCAGCAGGGAAGCCCAGGCTTGGAAGTCTGGTCATCACAGTAGCGAGGCATTGACAAGCACCGTGACAGGCCCAAATACCCCGTTTCTGCTAGGGTCACCATGAAGGCATGTGGGTTACAAGGTCACTTCCTTTGTCTCTGGAGTGCCCAAGGACATCCTTAAAATACGTATTAACAATTTGCTAGATGCTTCATAATTAGGAGCATGCAGTTCATTGTAATTGTTTAGAGCATGAAACCTCAACCAGCTCTCAGAAGTATCTGCTTCCTAGAAGATCTGAAGCCTGGCTAAGTCCTCAGTTTCCCCAGTGGCCAGCTCCTCCTCTTAGTAGGTCAGGCTGTGCTGAGTTTCTCCTAGGCCACCCAATAGCAAGGACAGCAAAACCCCACAACCTATTCCCACGTCATGACCCGTGGCCAGGCGGCCAGCAAGGCTGACAGGGAAGTTGCTGGGCAGAGCCTGCCTCGGAGCATCCTGGCCTAGGGCACCGCAGCTGGCTCCACATGTGGGTAGCAGGGGTGGGCCACAGCAGCACTCCCTCCCTTAGAAAGTCCTTGGGGTCAGTCCTCCTGGCACCCCCAGGGCAGCCTTGGTGTGACGAAGGTGGGACATCTGTTAGGGAGGGGACAGTTCTGTGGCCATCCAGCAGGGAGGAGGTCAGCGTCCTGGGCATGGTCCCTCAGGGGTACACCTGCTCTCATGGGTGCAGGCAGCATCGAGTGGGCACAGTTGCCCAGGGCCACTGTCTACTCTTGGGAGTAGATGGTAAGGGCCCACTCCCAGATGACAGGCTCCAACTGACCAGGTCAGACCGCTGCACACATGCTGTGGGCCGTCCTGGCAGGCCCCCGTGACTGCAGCCGCTTCCAAGTGCAGTCAGACAAAGCATCCAAACCCTGGGTGGAATCTTCACAGGAGACACAAGCCCAGGCTCAGGCGTGGCTCTGCAGAACAGCATGAGCAACACAAGCACAGACTGAGAGTCAGAGCCCTTGGAGGAAGCAACAGCCATGAGTCTGTCGCCGGCCACTTCCTCCATACCACCTGCGGCTGCTGGGAGCTGGCCTCCGGCAGAGCCTCCTGCCCTATGAAAGCTCGTGCTGTGCAGACGTGGACCGCAGAGGGCACCAACCCCAAAGTCAGGCACAGAGAAGTGGGGTCTGGCTCCTTCCTGATGCCGCAGCTGGCCACGACTCTCATGGCTCTGCGCCATCCAGACCAGGCGTCTCTGTGGCTGAGAGCCCTTCTTTCCATGCTAGCAGTAGTGTGAAGCAAGGTGTTGGTATGCTATTTCATAACTTTCCATCCTAAAATATAACCTACAGAAATTAAGGAAACTTTTAAAAGCTGCTGGCTCCCTCCTGGGCCATCATTAGCAGCCCCTGGGGTGGCAGAGGGCGGGCGGCTCAGAGCTGGAGTGACAGCCAGTCAGAAGGGAGTGCTTTGCCCCTTTCTCCCTGTTTTTAACGGCGAAGCTAATGGATTTCCTGTTCTCACGTGGATGGTGGCTGTCATTTTTGAAGGATCCATCTGTACTATGCTTAATTACCTTAAGTAACTGAAAGAGTTTTGACAGAGCTTGTGAGGCCTGATTTTCTTTCTACAGTGGCCATTGTGGGGACTTGGGTCTCTGACTTGTTTTAATAACATTTCTTCTGGGTCGGAGGTGGCTCAGCCTTTGACATGGTGACTGGTCCAGGTGATGCTGTTCGTGCCTCACCTGTGCATGACACCTGCTGGCCCATCCAGCCCCCACCTAGCAGCTCACCCCGAGCCTCCACTCCTCCCCATGGCTGAGCACATCTGCATCCCAGCTGTCCCTGTCCCATGCAGAAGTGACACAGGGCCACACCGTGACTCGGCTGCATCCTGCCGCCGCGGACCTGGAGCAAGCAGTCCAGAGCGCGTGCCCAAGCTCGGGCCTTCCGGATGCTCTGCTTCTCCCCACTCTGCAGCCTCTTCCCAGGCTGCTGGGCCTCCCTTGTCTCTGCCTTCAGCAGCCCTCAGGCCCTGGTCTGGTCTCAGGGTGGCCGCCTCCTCCCCACTGAGTGCGGTTCCGTGGAGCCCATCATCCTGAAGGTCTGACCTGGCCTCTTCTCCTGTTGATGCCATGGCCTCCTGGTTGCTTTCACACACAGCTCAGCGTGGCCTCTGGCCCAGTGCTTGCTTGGCAGGGGTGTGCCCTGGCCCTCGGACAGCACTGCTCCCAGGTCATGTGGATGAGCCTCTCCACCTTTTCCTTCAGAGCCACTGTCCAGCATGGGTCTGCCCGGTTCCTCCCCTCGCCGGGCCCTCCGGGTGTTGGTGGCCAGTGCTCCGGCTCCTGGGTGCCACAGCCAGAGCAGAGCAGACGCACTTCTGCATTGTTGTGTGGAAGCAGGTGACTCGGAGCTCAGCCAGGGAGCAAGAAGACAAGGCTCGGGCGGGTGCCGGTGCCCCCTCCAGAGGCTGCCAGCTCTTGTCCTACACTGGCCACTTGGCCTGAAACGCCCCCTACTGCCCCCGTCTCCAGGGTTCTGTGCAGCCTACTTTGAGTCCTGGATCCAACGCAAAGCTCTTCCTTGGTTATTAAAGAGTAGATGTTAAGCAGGGCATAGTGGCAGATATCTGTGATCCCAGTGATTCAGGAGACTGAGGCAAAGGGATTGCAGGTGCTGGGTCAGCCTCTGCAACCTAGCAAGACCCTGTCTCAAAATAAAAAGGACTGGAGATATAACTCAAAGGTAGAGCACCCTGGGTTCTATCCCTAGTACTGCAAAAAAAAAAAAAAAAAAAAAGAAAAATTAAATAACTTGGGACCTCATCCTCCATGAGGTGGGTACTGTGAGCCCTCAGAGTTGAAAAGGGACCTTGCTGGACCAGTGCTAAGGGAGTCGCCAAGACATTCCCAGGTCTGGTGGTTTTGTGTGGGCAGCTGCAGAGGAGCTGTTTGATTCTAGTGGTGTGTGACATTAGTGACTGCACTTGGAAGCTTAGTTCAGAGAAGCCGCACAGCAGCCTGCACCTCCCCACTGGGTGGAGGGAAGGAACAGGGAGTGAGCACAGCAGTTCTGGGCCTGGACCTAAGCAGGGACAGGAAGTGTGGATCCTTAATGGTAAGGGCATGTGGTCTAACCTGGTTGCCTTGGGGCTCCCATCTCCTGCAGAGGTGCTGGTTTCTGTGCTACACAAGGACCCCTGTGCTGGGTGAGAACTAGCCATAGAATGCTCCCAGCATTTGGCTATTTGGCCCCAGCAGCCACCCTGGGCTGCACACTGGTGGTTTGTATTCTCTTCCACACCGACGGGGAGAACAGTGGCTTCCTATGCACTCAGCACAGCTGCTGAGATTTGACAAGGTCCAAGCAAAGAAAACAAACAGGGCTACAATAACCCTCCCCTTCCTGGTGTGTCCGTGAAGCCACAGCCACCAGGCAGCTTCTGCATCCCTTGGGAAGAATGGGCCCACCTAGCCAAGACCATTCTGAGCTGGGGCAGGGCGAGGGCAGAGTCTCCTGTTGTAAGGACCCTGGGCTGTGCTCAGCAGGGCTGCTCTGTCCAGACAGTACAGGAAAGTTCCGTCCGAGAGAAGCTGCATGCAGCTCCTTGCTGGTGGAGACAGCTTGTCTTTGTCTCCATGTCTCTTGGCAGGTGTGTGTCTGTTCTGCCATTGCGTATCAATCACTTTGATTGGTGTCACTCACATTATATGTTAAAATTGTGCCCCTCACGTCTGCAGAGTGAGGTGGCAGGCTCCAGGCTCTAGGGAACACCCCCAGAAGCTGTGGGTACACAGCAAGTGTCACTAAACCAGCTGCACCCCGGCCCAGGGTTGCTGGGAGGTCTCGGCAAGCCCTGGGTCCTGAGGGTGGCTGTGTGGGCTGCAGGCGTGCTCTGCTGCTCCCGGGGCCTGAGGTTTTTCTCACTGTGGCCGAGGTTCTTCTCAGAATGTGGCATCTCTGCAGCAGCCCCCTGCCGTGTTTATCAGGTGCCTCCCTCGCACCCCATCCACGCCTGTGTGCAGCACAGGCAGATTCAGTGCATCATTGGACGTGATCATACAAGGAGCGACCTGGGCTGCTGTGAAGCGAGTCTCAGGCTGAGCCCAGGCCCAGCTGTGGTTTCTGGTGGAGTGCAAAGGTCCAGCCCAGGACTCGCTGGCTCACCCCATTCCTGCCGCTTGTTCTAAGGGCGGATGGGGCGTGGGGGACAGGGCTCACTGCCTGCGGTGGTTTCTCTCACCTGCACCAGCCTTGCTCGTTCTAGAACCTTCCCAGGTGCAGCGGGGAGACCCTGCGTAAAGCATGGCAGGCTGGGCAGGCCTTGAGGATTGGAAGGCCACGTGGTGCGGTGCGGCTGGACTCCCTGCACAGAGCCCAAGCTCCGGCTCCGCACACCCAGAGGGACTGCTCAGGAGCAAGCTGCCGCCTCCAGCCCTGGGCGCTGCTCTGACGCCGCCCTGGAGGGTCGGCCATGCCTCGGTGACCTGGGGCAGTGCCTGTCAGACCCAGTCAGTGCTGCCCATCCTGTGCTGGCTGCTCCTTCTGGGGGCAGTCGTTGTGAGGTTGGCAGGCTCCCGGCTGGGGGCACGGGTGGCCCTCTCTGGGACAGACTCCTACGGTCCCCCTTGGTCTGTTCAGCCACGTATGTCCGTGGGCATGCCCGTGGAGGGCGTGGGGCAGGCTCTTGCTGTCTCGCCTCGAGAGCAGTTTAGGATCCAGGGTTTCGTGAGGACAGCACCGTGCCCCTGCCCCACACCATTTCCTGTCACTTGCGTCTCGTGTCAGCGTGGGACATACTCCTGGGGACTGGCATGCCTTGATTCTCGTCTCCCTGGCTTCCCTGGCCCGGGGCCCCATCCAGGACCCCAGGGGACATGTGGTACCTCGGGCTCCTCTCAGACTAACTTGTTTCTGAGGCCGGGGTGGTTCAGGAGCCCATCGGGTCTGGAGGCTGCCCCTCCACCCGGACTGGCCTGTGGTTCCCCCAGCTGGACAGGTCTGGGCTTGGGAGGAAGACTCGGGGGTGCCTCTGTGGCGCCCAGCAGGCGACTCTCCCCTTCCCTCCTGTGCCCTGGGCAGGAGGGCCGCGCAGTCCACGGGGGACTCTGGGGCTTGTCGACGGTCCCCCTTGATCTGTTCGGCCACGTATGTCAGTGCAGACTCATTACTTCGTTATGGTTTCGTACTAATTGGGTTCCGTCGCACCAGCTTTTGATCTTAGAACGATCTTCCCTCCTGGAAGAGCTCAGGAAGGCTTGAGAGAGCGCTTCCCTGCCTCCCGGTTCCCGCACGGCATCCGGTGCCTCTGCACACACACTCGTGTGTAGGTGTGGGTCTTGCTGTGAACCCTCAGAGCCACAGCCCTGTCCACAGCACCCTGCAGGGTGGCCCCTCAGTGGGGAACCCCAGTCGCCATCCATTTGGGGGCCACCTCAGCAAGTCCAGGAGCACAGGGACCACCCAGGCTGCTCTCCTGCTCCTGGGGTGCTGATGGGCAGCAGTGTGGACCACCATCCCCAGCTTGGGCCTTGCTGGTTCCCGGCTCCTCCTGGGAGCAGCCTCCTCCCCTGCAGTGGTTTTGGCAAGCCTCTCTCAGGGAAGGTACACCCAGCCACGCCCTCCCACTCCTTCCTCTTGAGCAAGAGGTTTCCACAGACCCCTGTGGGCGGCACAGTCCATGGTGGGCTCAGACGCCATGCTCCCGAGGCATCCTCACAGGTGCAGGGAGAAGGGCCACCGAGGTGCATGCCCACCGGGCCCCAGGCTCGTCTCTCCAGAGCTCCCAGCCTCCTTTCCACGGGGCACCTGGTGACGGCACACCTCCCGCCTTGGGGGTGTTTGAGGCTCTGTTAAACTGGGCGTGCGACGTGGTTTGTGTTTGCTCCTGCTGAGTGTACCTTTGTGTCTTGCTTCCCCAACCAGGCTGGGAGTCGCAGCTGCTGGAAACAGGGTTCCTGGGAATCTTCCTGTGTCCCTGGTGGACTCTGTCCCGACTTCCCCGGCACACCCCTACGTCCCGGATAGTGCTGTGGGGCTTCCGCTGGCTCATCTTCAGGATCATGCTTGGCGCTGTGAGTAGAACTTCCGTTGGACCTATTTGGGAACGATGTGCACAAGACGCATCATGGCTCCCCTGGGTCGTTGGCTCCTAGAGGGCAGGGCACCTCCTGCGGACCTCCAGCCAGGCCCCACGCAGATCCCTTTCTGTGGGAAGCACAGGCCTGGGGCCCATTCTGGAGCAGGTGCAGGAGGAGGCCCATGGGCTTTCTCTGCCCTCCCACCGTAGTGTCAGGCTCTCCGAGGACAGAAGTAACCTACCATCGCAGCCAGGGGATGTTCTGCAGTCCCAGCACCCAGGAGCTGCTGGCTCCACCCCTCATGTTTTCTGTCGGTCTCCCTGGGACCCGGCTTGGCTGGCCTCGGGCATCTCTCAGACTCGGGGGTGTGTGCGTGTCTGTCGTGTAGCAGGCGTGTGGTGTCTGGTGTCCTTTGCCTGGCCTGGGGCTGCTGTCTGTGCCCTGCTGTGCCTTGTGCAGCATGCTGGAGTCACCTGGGAGTTCCAGAAGCAGGAGTGAGGCAGGTCCCCGCAGCTCCTGACTGTGCCACTCACCCTGTCTGCCGCTCCTCTTTCTGGTTAATGAGATCTTTGTGTTCCTGCTAGAATTATCATAGGAAATCAGCCTTCTATGTTGGAAACGTTGCTGTGCAGGGCTCCTCTGTGTCTGCTTGCTTTAAGTCCTCTAGGGATCAACCCCTGGTAGTTGAGGCACAACACCAAGGACAAGTCCTTGTGCCACCTGCTGCAGGTTGCTCTCCATCAGAGCTGCCTCCATCTAGAATGTTCCACATCTTTCCTTGCTTGGCATGATCTTGACTCTGGCTGATCTGGTGGCCCTCCCTGGGCAGTTCATCATGGGAGGTGACCCTGCCCACCCTGTGGTCATGGGAGTCTGCCATCCACTCCCTCTGACCAGGCATTGGTGCTGGGTCAGGAGTGTCCCCGTTTTGTGGGAAGCCCTCTGGGCCATGGGGACATTAACTTGCAGGACCTCCTCACATCTCCTTGAGGCTGCCTGTGGTGACCAGCCCCTGGCCTGACCAGTTTCGTGGAATAGCTGCTCTGTGAGGGAGAAGTGGGCCAGTTCTCAGGAGGGACAGGCTCCCGGGGCACAACCGACGGCTCCTCTGCTACCTTAGCTGTGGTCACCAGTGGTGGGGCTCAGTGCGTGTCTGCAGCTCAGCCTGTCAGGAGACCGTGGAGGGGCTTCCTGTGCCTGCTCCGCAAGGAGACCGTTCTGAGCCGCTTTTCCATCACTGTGACTAAGGACCTGACAAGAACAAATAGAGGGGGGAAAGTGTCTTTGGCTCAGTTTCAGAGGTCTCAGTCCATAGATGGCCGACTCCATAGCTCTGGGTCTGAGATGAGGCAGAGCTTCATGTCAGAAGACTGTGGTGGAGAAAAGCCGCTCAGTATGTGGTAGTCAGGAAGCAGAGAGAGAGCTCCACTCACAGGGACAGAATGTAAACCCAGAGGCTTGCCCCCAGTGACCCACCTCCTGCAGCCACACCCACCTGCCTGTGCCCACCACCCACTTACCCTCCAAGTGGGTCGATGCACTGCTGGGTTGAGGCGCCCGTGACCCGGTCACCTTGCCTCTGAGCCGTCTCGCGCCGTCTCACGTACGCGCTTCTGGGACACCTCACGTCTACCACTGCAGGTGTGCAGGTGAACGTCCCCAGGCTGGCCGCTGTGCCCTTGCCTTCCCGCCTGGACTCCAGTGCTCCTGCCCAGGGTGTTGCTGCAGGCCCAGCAGCAAGCAGGTGCCTCTTGTGCTGGTGGTCACCGGGGGCACCCGAGAGCCTGCCTCTGGGAGTGGGGTCCCCGTGGCTCCCCAGATCCTGCTGTTCTCAGACGTGGGGTGGAAGCAACCCCATTCCCAGGAGCCCGCGCCCTTCGCTGCCTAAAGCGTGTCGTCCAGGTGCTGACCCTCTGCAGCTGGCTACCTCTGCGTCTCTGCCCTGTGGACGGGGCTTCCAGGAGGGCCCGGAGGCAGCGGGGCGTGGCCTACCACATGCTCTCACGGGGCGGCCAGCAGCCCCCAACTGCCCACACTGGGCTGTGAGCTCCCCGGGCTCTGTGTCCTGCCCCGGTCAGGGTGCGTGGGACCACGGCAGCCAGGAGAGGGCAGGCAGGTGTGGGGCCCATGCAGGAGGTGCGGGAGGTGGGGTGTGCACGTCAGGTGGCTCAGCCGTGGCCCTGCCTCCAGCCCGACCAGGCTGCTGCTGTCTGCCCGCCCGCGCTCCATTTGAGGAGGAGGGTGGGTGCTTCCTGATGCTCCTGGCCACCTCTGGAGACCATGCTGTTGTCCAGCAGCTCTGGGCGCAATTCCCGCTCCTCTAAGCGCAGATCTGAGGAAGCTCTTCCGCCTCTATTTGGTGGCGTTTCTTGGTGAGGTGCTGCACAGCCAGAGCCTGGGGTGGAGGAGCCTGGCCTGCGGGGCTCTGGGGCTGTTTGTGCGTGGCTCTGGTGCAAGGGTTGAACAACCCCCGGGAGCCTGACAGCCGTGCGAGTCATTAGCACTTTCACAGGCGCCATTTAAGGCATTTTGATTGACTGTTAGTGCCAGCTGGATAGAAATTGCCAGGTGCACTAAAAGGTATAATTACTGATACCGTCTTCGGTTGGATATTATTAATCTTCAGTGGGAAGCAGAGCGCGTTGGCTTGATAAGCAGTGACAGCAGCTGTGAGTCCCTGCGTGTGAGGCAGGCAGGCAGGCGTGGCCAGCGGCCCTCCCGTGCTCTGCCGCCAGGGCCACGGGGACGCTGGGAGTCTTCCTCAAAGCCAGTGCCAGGGGCTTGCGGTCAGGCATTCGATGTGCCCTGGAAGCCGGTCGGTGCCAAGCGAGGAGAACTCAGAAGGGTACCGTCCTAGCACCAAGTGCCCAGTCTTCTGACCCTGGGGATCTCCGCACTGGGCCCAGTGGCAACACAGGCCACCCGCTCCCTGTGATGCGGTGTGGCTCCTAGGGTGGGACCCCTGGGTGGAGGGCCGTGTGGGGAGCTGACGAGACCACATGAGGCTTTGTCACAGCCGCCTGACGGGCCCCAGGCCTGGCTTGGGGTCCCTGAGGCCTGGCGATGACAAGCACCTTCCACTCACTTGTCAGTTGTGCTTGTGTGTTTTCGGTCCTTTGCCCATTTTCTTTTTTTCTTTCTTAGCTGACTTGTTTGTATTTGGTGTTGAGTTGGAGGGTTCATTCTGCATTCTGGTTGTCAACCCTTATCCTCGGTGAGGGTGGCAAATGCCTCTCACCTTCCAAGACTGCCTCTTCACCACTGAGGCTGCTGGGCCCAGGGACCCGCCACCCTCCACGGCTCCTGTGCCGGGGACCGGGACCCGCCACCCTCCAGGCTCCTGTGCCGGGGACGGCGGACTGCTGGGCTCATGCGGTCCCTCTGTCCAGCTTTGCTTTCCTTTCCTGTGCTTTTGATGTCAGACTCAGGACTCATCACACAGACCAGTATCAGCATGTCTTGGGCCATCTCTTCTGTGAGTCTTCTGGCTTCAGCTTTTAGTCTTTAGTCCCTTGGAGCTGATTTCTTGTACAGTGTAAGGGTCCCACTTAGTTCTTTCACTTGTTCCCACCTGGGTTTTCCAACACCCTGTGGAAGAGACTTTCCTGCTGTGTGTTCCTGGCACCCTTGTTGAGTACCAGTTAACAACAAGTGTGGTTTATTTCTGGGCTCTCCCCTGTTAGTCCTCAAGTCTGTTTTTATGCCACCATCCTGTTCTGATTGATGTGCCTTTCTAGTGGAGTCTGAAAGCAGGAAGTATGAGACATTTGGCTTCTTTTGTTCTTTCTTAGGAATGCTTTGTCCCTTTAAAAAAAAAAAATGCTTTATCCTAGCAGTTCAGGAGGCTGAGGCAGGAGGATGGAGAGTTCAAAGCCAACCTCAGCAACAGCAAGGTGCTAAGCAACTCGGTGAGACCCTGTCTCTAAATAAAATACAAAATAGGGCTGGGGCTGTGGTTCAGGGTCAAGCGCCCCTGAGTTCAATTCCTGGTACTAAAAATATTAAAAAATGAAAAGTAAGAATGCTTTATCTATAGCTCTCTAAGGTTTGTTTATATATGTCTCCATGCAAATTTTAGCATTGTTTTTCTATTCTGTGGGAAGTACCAATGGGATTTCAGTAGAAATTGCAGTGCACCTGCAGTTGACTTTGAGTAGTACTGTCAAGAGGTAAAAAGTACTGGTGAGGATGTGGGAACAGGGGACCCCTGGCACTGTTGGGAATGTCAGTTAGCACAGCCATTGTGGGAAACGGGGCGGAGGCTCCTTGGAGTCCGGATAGACCCACGTGATGCAGTGTCCACGTCAGGCACATCTGGAGGAGATGGTCAGCATGTTGCAGAGATCTGTCTCCTGTTTCTTCACCGTTGTGCACAGGAACCGGATGGGAAGAACCTCAGCATCCATGCACAGCTGGATGGATGAGGGAACCGTGGTGGGTATCCAGGAGGGGAAGCAAGTCGTGCCCTGCTGCAGCCTGGTGAGCCTAGGCGAGGCGAGCCAGGCTCAGAGGGAGTACTGTGAGATTGTGCTCCACTCGGGCAGAGCAGAGGGAGGTGGTTGCCAGGAGTGGGAGGAGGGAGCAGGAGATGATGGCCACAGGACACATTCCCATCAGAATGTGCCCAGCAGCATGGCACTCTAGGTGGTGGCCCCCGCGTGGACGGGGAAGCACCAGGAAGGTGGACCCACGAGCTCTCACTGCACTCGCTCAGCTGCAGGGCCCTCTAAGGAGCGGGTGTGCTCACCAGCTTGATGGTGGCAGTTCGTCCAGCGTCTGTGGTGTCAGACCGGCATATTCTGAGCCCTCTGTGTACATTCTGCCAGTGGTTCCTCAGCGAAGACGGGAAAACAAAGCTAAAGAACAGAAACAAACACTACATTTAAGTAGTCTGGTAGTCGAACTAGTAACACTGGATTAATTGTGACGGGAACTCCATCCTGTTCTTACAGGCTTACTGCAGATCTCAGGTTTCTAGACATGGATCACTAAGGCTGGGTGTGGTGTTCACTGTAGTCCCAGGGACTTGGGAGGGTTGTGAGTTCAAGGCCAGCCTCAGAAATTTAGCGAGGCCCTAAGCAACCTGGCTGGGGATGTAATTCAGTCCATCCCCAGTACCAAAAAGTATAAGTAAATAAAAATAAATCATTAAAGGAAGACATATGTAACTTTATATGCATAAATTAAGCAACTTAGATGAAATGGTTATCAAAACTGACATAAGAAGAAATAAAAATTCTAAATATTTCTGTAAATTGAAATGATTCAAATTAACAAAATGTGCTTCCAGCTAAGAAAACTCTTAGCCCAGGACACTTGAGTAATGTGTCCTACAAAGTGTCTCAGGAGGAGCCCTCCAGCTTCTGACACAGGCATGCTTAGGGGCCAGCAAAGCCAGGGCCATGTTCTTCAAAAGCATAGACAAGCACTCTCCAGGAGTCTGGTGGACCCAGCAGGACATGAAAAGGTAAGGCTCAGTGGCCAGTGGGTTTCTCCCAGAATGCACAGTTGACTCAGTAGTCAAGGTTGATGCCATTCACCCCATTTACAGATTAAAGAAGCAAGAGATAAGTAACTGATTGTCTCAGTAGATGCAGAGAAGGCATTAGACAGAATTAAACATTCACGGTTAACAAAAACAAGTTCTTGGCCAGCAAACAGAAGGCAACTTCCTCAAGCTGATGAAGACAACTGTGTGGACGGCCTAAGCTAAAGCCATGTTTAGTAGTGAGGCTGGGAGCAAGGCTGGGCGTCTGCTCCCGACAGCTACCAGCAGGCATTGGAAATCTTAGCTTGCACAATAAAGCAGGAAAAAGAAATAAACTCCTGAGACTGGAACAGAAGAAGTAAAACGGCCTTTATTCCCAGAGGGGATGGTGGGTGCAAGGTCGTAAGAACAGTGTGAGGATTTATCCACAGCACGGGATCCCAGGCCAGGGCAGGAACCTCTGTGTCCTGTGTGCTAGAGAAGCTGGCAGAAAACTGAATTTTTAAATGTAGCATTTTCAGTGTTTAATGAAGGAAGTGCTGCTGTGTCCCAAACACCACCTAAGGTTGCTGAGAGGAATTAAAGGTGACTTAAGTAGGTAGGGAGATATACCCCATTCATGGTCCTGAGTTCTAGATCATTCCCAAGTCAATCTGCAGACTTCATGGAATCCCAAACACAAACCTGAAAAGAACTTCTCTTCATAAGTAAGTGTGGAAATGCCAGGACTCTACATAACCAAACGGCGGATAAGAATGAAGCTGTAGGAGGCACACTGCTTGGTTCCAAGAGCAGCTGTCAGGCTGCAGTGACAGGCTGAGGCACCACCACTGGCCTCCAAGTCACGCTGAGGGAGCCAGACTCAAGGGCATGTGCCCACCAGCCCCTCCATGAGGGCTCGGCATGTGCAGAGCCCAGTGGCCGGGAAGCAGCTGCTGGGGGGGGCCCACAGGGTGTTCCTGGGCACTGGGAGTGTGGGGCTAGGGGTGCAGGCCACACGGGAGAGTGCATTTACTAATCTCTGGCTGTGGCTACAGGCTGCAGGCACATTACCCTGACCTAAAGAGGCCGGGCCTCAGCCGGGGAGCCCAGGGAGGATGAACTGGAGAGCCGTAATTCACCAAGCCAGCTTACCAAGAACCGTGTGTCTCGGGTCCTAGGAAGTCAGGGTGCTCAGTCACATCCACCAGCCCAGACAGACACCGAGGGTGCTTCCCGTCTGCAGCAGCAGCAGCCCGGGGCATCTGCTTCCTTTTCTGTGTCGGGTGTCAGTGACATCCAGGTGGCCTTCAGGGATGGTTCCTCCATGACGGGCAGGGCAGGGACCTGGTGTGTCGGGAAGAACACAGGTGTGTTCCTGGGTGTGCTGCAGAGGCTGCTGTGGCTCCTCCTCGCCCATCCTCTGCTCACAGCCGCTCGCCCTCAGCATGCAGCCAAGGGAGCTGCACGGACATGGAGCAGTGGGCAGTGGCCCCCTGACACCTGCCCCAGACAGGACAGAGCAGGCCTCCGCCTCCAGGGAGCAGCAGGACCCTGCAGAGGGCCTCAGCAAGGAGCCCAGTACTGCCCCTGCTGTGGTCCTCTTCCCCCAACTCCAGGCAGCCTGTTGACTCCTGGTCTTCAGGTCATGCACGTGCTTCCCAGCATCGCAGGGCTGGCCAGGGCAATAAGGAGCCCAAGGTGTTGCAGGGGCAGAAGTGGAGCGGTTTCCACCCACCTCGCTGTTTTGGGGGATGGGCCTGCCTGTGTTCCTAGTGGGCAGCCCTGGGCGCATATGTGCAGGTGGGCTTGCTTGGGAGTGGGGAGCAACTTGGGTGTCTGAGCATGGTGCTGAGGGTCTTGGTCACCTTTAGTTCTGTGTTTTAAAGAAGGGTGCTTGTGCACCAGGTTATACCTTGCTTCTCATGAAAGGTGATTGTGGCAGGTCCGTGTTCTTGTCCAGCAGCACCTGAGCACCTGTCCTCAGAGCCCAGCCTTCTTATAGGGGCTGCTGTACTCTTGAGTGGGCAGAGAATGGATTCTCCATGGCCCTCTGTAGTCAGAGCTGCCCTCGAGTGCTCTGTCCTGATGAGTTGTTCTGTATGGACGGGTTAGCGCTCAGTTGCCGAAACACTGGGAATCGATCCAGTGTCTGTGTTGCTGGGAATTCTCAGACCTGGACAGTACCCAAGGGGACACTTCTTTTCCATTTTGACCCCTGGATAATTGAAAAGCCGAAAGCCTGCATCTCCCCACACCCCTGCCAGACCCCACTGCCTCCCGTCAGGAGGCTGTATGCATGTGTCCTGCTGAAAGTAGGAAGTGTGGAAGCGTCTGCATGTCTCCTCCCACCCAGTGGGACCTGCTTTGGGTGCGTTTTAGCTGAAGAGGGTGCAGGCCCCTCAGGTCACCAGAAGCAGGAGAGATTGTGGAGAACAGCAGGTAGCGTGCAGCGGTGCCTCAGAGCAGTCAGCTGTGCACACTGGGCTCACCCGGCTGCTCTTCTGTGGGGGCTCTTCACCCACTTTGCTCTGCATGTCCCCTCTCCTGTTCTGGTGGTGCGTGCTGCGCTTCAAAAATGTCTTCATGCTGTAGAAGCTCAGAAGCCAACATCCTCAATTTCTATGGAGAAAGACACGAGCCAGCTGGTGGTCTCCACGGGAAACGCACGTTGCTGCAGCTGAGGCACTGATTGTTGGCAATGCGGACTTGCAGCCTGGAGGGAGAAGGGGCAAGAGTGTGGCCTGAGGAATCGGTAGGGACGTGGGGCTCAGCTTCCCGTGTCCTTTGATGAGGCGATGCCCCAGCTGCGGGCTGTGGAAAGCAGCGGCAAGAGGCCCCTCATCCCCATACGGCTCCGGGTTCCTCCTGATTCACACGCGGGGCCTCAACTGCTGCACACCTGTGGCCACCCTGCTGTGGTGCCCACCCTGTGCATCACCCAGTAGTTGAGCCCTCTGTGCTGCTCATGAGCAAGCTGTCGTGGCCCTTGTTGACCCAGAAAAGCAACAACATCTGAAGTGGAGCTGAAACAGGCCCAGGTGATCAACAGCCTTCAGGTCAGAATTGGCGAGGCCGGGGCTGCAGCAGGCCCTGTGCCTGGAGCGGCTGTGAGAGACAGCCCCACGGCTGCAGTTGTGTCTGATATGCTGCCACAAAGCTCTGGGCATGTTAGGGAAGCTTTGGGCCAGAGGATTTGACCATGCAGACGAGATGGGCAGATTCCTTGAAAAGCAGCCATCAAAACTGATACAAGAAAAACAGGAAGTCTGGGTTGCTCCATGTCTGCTAAAGAAATTGAATTTGAAATGAAAAACCATTCCAGAAAGAAAGCCTCAGCCCCAATGGCTTCTCTGGGGAGCTCTGTCAAACACGTATGGAGGAAGGAACTGCAGTCCCACGCAGACCCGAGCAGGTGGTGGAGGAGGGACACTTCCTGAGTGGTTTCATGTGGCCAGCGTAACAGTGATGCGAACCCCGAAGAGGACGTTACCAAGGGAGGTCAGCCCGCACCCTGAGCACAGAGGCACCGCAGGCTGATGGCAGAAGGTGTGGTGAGCTCTTGGACATCAGTTGGGGGTGGTAGAGCGCTGGCCAAGCCTGTGTGAGGCGCTGGGCTCCATCCCCAGCACCCCAGAGAAATTCAAAATAAATATATGAATAAATACTTTTTTAAAAATTGTTTTAATAACTTCATTTTTTATTCATTTATACGTGGTGCTGAGAATTGAACCCAGTGCCTCACACATGCTAGGCAAGCGCTCCACCACTGAGCCACAACCCAGCCCCACGAACAAATACTTTTACAAATCAGTTCATGTCATTCGCTGTAGTAACAGTGAAGATGAAGACCCATTTTATTAGATCAGCAAAAAGTGATAAACTTGATGTCATTCCTGATGAAGACTCAACAGATTAGTATGAGGTATTTAAAGGGCATCTGAAGAACCCACTGAATGAAAGCTCTTACGTGAGCTGGAAACAAGCGTGTCTGCCCACGACACGCTTCCACGGCATGCCACGCTTCTCTGCAACGAAGCAAGACGTGTGAGACTTGGGATTGGAAGAGAGTGGAGCTGTTAGTCACAGACGTGATCGTGTGTGTAGAAAACCCAGTGTGACCTAAAAGCAGCTGCTGAGATGAACGGGAATTCAGGAAGGTCGCAGGCTGCAGGTCATCATGACAGACGGAATTTCCTGTACTATTAAACTTGCTATGATTGCATCAAAAAGCCCCCAAGTACCTCCTGATAAGCTTGATTAAGAATGTTTAAAACGTGTGCATTAGAAACTGAAACTCCACTGATGTGCTTTTCAAAAGACCTAAATAAGCGAGATGCCCTCTCCACAGAGCAAAAGACCCAGTATTGTGAAGATGTCTGTCTCACCCAATTTTATCTATAGTCAAGAAAATAAATATGTTCCAAACCCTTAGCTTTCTTTTGAGATACTGGAAAACCGATTGTAAAAATTTATGCATTCAGGATCTTGAACAGAGTTGGAGGGTTACACACCTAATCTTACAGCTTTCTTTAAAGCTGATGTGCAGTCTTCCTCTAAGCTAGAAACAGACCCACGGCACCACCAGGCATGGAGGTTCGACCCTGGGGCAAGTGGCTGGCTCTGACAGAGCCGGAGCGACGGGGCATCTGTGTCCCCGGAAGAGTGAAAGGGCGCTCAGGCCAGTTTTCAGGAGCTCTGTCAGCACAGAGTGGCTCCTGTGAGGGGCTGGCAGGACCCGGGGGGTCAGGGGCTGCACCTGTGCAGTCCACGGCAGTCCTGGGATACCCAGCGCGTCTATCCAGACCGGCACTCCCAGGGCTGGGAGCAGGAGCTGGGTGCCGCCGCACACAGGAGGCTGGCTGGCGTGTTCCAGGACACGAGTCCTCTGCCTCAGAGCAATGTCCACACCACCTCCCTGGAACGCCGGGGCTGGGGTCCAGGAAGCGCGTTGCTGGGCTTGAGCCTGTTTCTGCAGGCCCAGCGACTGTTCTGAACAGGATGAACCAGGATCATTTTAAAAGCTGTTTCCACGTTAGAGTATTCCACCCCCGGAGCACTCTGGGAGATGCTCGGGCCCCGGGGATGAGTCGGGGATCGTGGGCGATGCTGAAAGGTTAGTGAACAGGGTGGAGATGCCGTTAGCACAGAGCAAGGAGTTTACTAGGAACCGAGAGAACAGGCGAAGCTGCCGGGCAGGAGTGTAGCGTCTAGACCTTGGAGTGCAGCGCACCCCTGTGAACGCCAGAGCAGCGAGGTCCTCGGCCCTCCTGGTCCTGGCGTCCTGGGACGAGAGCAGTTATCCTAATGTGTCTCATCACACTTGCGGCTTCTTCCCCGCTCTGTCACCCTGCACGGAGCGCCCTGGAAAGGGCAGGCCTCCCTCCCCGGCAGCCTTTTTGTGCTGCTGTCGTCTGCTGTTAGTCTGCCTGCAGCCCATGGCAGGAGGACAGCCCATCCTTGGGGCTTGAAAGGGCAGCAAGCCCCCGATGTGCTGCAGCCTTTCAGAGCTGCCTGGCCGCAGAGCCAGGGAGCTCGGGGCCCGACGTTGCTCAAGTCAGCCTCTCCCTTTTGGTGCAGCTGGACTCGGGGGTTCTGCGTATCTGGACCAGAGAACCCATGTGATGCTTCTGTGTAGCACAGCACCCTCATCCACAGAAGCACCAGACGGACTGTGGGACGAGTCGGCTGGGACACCAGGCCGTTGGCCGGAGGTCTCTGTAGCCTGCAGGGTGACACCTGCCCCGTCCTGCATCTGAGAGCAGCAGGCCCCGCCCCTGCTGGTGGGGGCCCCAGGGCAGCTTAGCCCCCTGGCAAGAGCTGAGCCAGAGGATGGGGGCATCCAGGCCACACTGGCCTTCTTTTCCGTGCATGAGGCTGGGCATCCCCACGTGCAGTGGAGCTTTGAGAAGCAGTCTGGGACACGTGGGCCTCCGACAGGAGCACTGGGGTCCCCTGCTCCTCACACGAGGCCACGGCGTCTCCTGTCAGCCCTACGCACGTCCCTGGTGGAGAGCAGGAGGGTGGACGGGCAGCTGTGGCAGCGTGGCTCCCTCTGGTCTGCCATGCTGTGGGCCCAGCGTCTGCAGCGCGGGGGAGGCGGGAGGAGCACCATTACCCTTCCCTCCAGCAGGAGGAGTTCAGATTTAAGTGTCTCATCTGCTTAGCATTTGAATGACATTTTAATTATTTTGTTTTTTTCTCCTTTTCCTGGTTTGAATCTCCAAGGAGTCCTGTTCTTGAGTTCTGAGGGGGTGGGGGCACCTCACCAGGCTCATGGTGTCAAGGGTGGTGGTAGAGCTTCCCTGTCCAGTGGGTGCCTTCACCAGAAGCCAGCAGGGCCGCCCACGTGGGTGCAGGACAGGGTCTCCTGCAGCAGGCCGGCCCAGGTCCTGGTCAGACAGACACACCGACAAGGCCAAGGTGCCCTAGGAACGTGACCTGGGCGTGCCAGGCAGGAGTCCCAGTTGAACACTCTCCCCATCCCTGTTGCTTTGTGGTCCAAGCACACCCGTTTCCAGAGGCACGGCTTGTCCAGGTAACTCCTCCCGTGAATCCACACAGCAGTGCTCCCGGCCCCGGGCAGGACTGACTCCATGCTACACGTGGCTCCTCTGCAATGTCGAGAGCCAGCAGGAGACTCGAGCTGACCCAGGGAGGGGCTCCTCCAGAACCAGCTTTGCAGCGGGTGCTCCTCAGGGGTCCTGTGCAACCTGAGCTCGCGTGCTCCTGCAGGTGCCCGGCTGGCTCTGCTTACCCAGCTCCCCTGCAGTCGCTTGTCTCTGTCGCCCAGGTGTTGGTCGCTGCACCTGCACACTGTCCTCTAGCGTCCAGGCCACAGCTCCATGTGGCCGCAGCCCTTCCTGGTGCTCCCGCCACTTGCCCATCCCCTGGACTCCACGTTTCAGTACGTCCCACCTGCACGCGGTTTTGCCCCAGTTACCCTGCCTGGATGACCGCAGGAGCTGTGGTCTTTGCCGACCCCACAGCAGCCAGAGAAACCGCAGGCCGTGCACTGCCCCTGCAGCAGACCCTCAGCCACCCACTTTGTTCCCATGTGAGAACTGGTTGGGTCGACCTGGACCCGTCCCCCAAATGCTGGCCCACGTAGCTGGGATTGTGTTTTTGTGGTGTCATTACAGTGTGCCATCAGCTGGCTTCAGTAAGCGAGGTCGTCCACTGAAGGCCTTGGGTGGTGGTCCTAGCCCCTTCCCAGAGGTCTGGCTGCCCTTCCTAATGGCTGGCCAGCCCCCCGGCCTTCAGTGACTCTCCCTGGTTGTTTCTCTGGTCTCCCTGCCCACAGACTGTCCCGGGTTCCTGGGAACCTCCTGGCTTCTCTGCCCTGGCCCTTCCCTGTCCACTCTGCTACAGACACCCTAGCCCGTGCCAAGCCTCATGCCCACTGTGGTCATCTGCACTGCACTCTCCCTTCCTCACATGGCAGCCCCCAGCTCTGAAGGGCTGCTTCTCACTCAGGCCATCCGTCAATCCATCCACTTGCAGGCCAGCCTCCTGTGTGCCCCCAAACTCATGTGAATTCAGTTCTGCTCCCCTGCCTGTGGTAATGTTAACACCTCCCACACCTCACGAAAGGGATTAGTGCCCTGACAAAAGGGTCCCCACAGAGATCCTTCGTCCTCTTTCCTCTTCATGAGAGCACAGAAAGTGGTTGGCCATCTATAAGCCAGAAGTGAGCCCTTATCAGAACCAACCATGCCCGTTGACTTCCAGTCTTCAGAATGTGAGAAATCCGTGTAGTTGATAAGCCACCCACATGTAGCACTTTGTCATAGCAGATCGAGGTACCTGCTCCAGACCTTTCTTCTCTGTACCTTTGATCTTCCTGCCCAGCCCACCCCTGCAAGGATATGGCCTTCTCTGTGCCCAGTTGGATCTCACTAGAACTCACTCTGTGAGTGACGGATGAACAGGTGGATAGATGGATGATGGTTGGATGGAACAAAGATAGGTGGGGGGATGGTCAGTGACATTATGGATGTGTAATAAATGATGGATAGTTGAGTCAGTGAGTGATGGATGGGCAAATGGATGGAATGATTGGTGAGTAGATGGACAATGGATAGGGGGCTGATGGATGGATGATTGATGGGTAGACAGGTGAATGGCCTGTGGGTGAAAGAGTGGATAGATGGGTGAGGGATGAATGATGGGTAAATGAATGATGAATCATGAATGGATCAGTAGACATTGGATGGGTGGATGATGGATGAATGATTGATAGATGATAAATGGATGATGCTTGGATTATGAGTGGATATTCAATAGGCGAATGGATGGTGAATAGATGATGGATGGGGGATGGATGCATGGATCATGGTTATAGAGATGATGGATGAATAGATGAGTGGATGTTGGATAGATGAGGGATGCATGAATGATGGGTAGATGGATGATGAGTGGGTGTTGGATGGATGATGGAGAGATGATGGGTGGATGAATGATGAGGATAAATGGAAGATGAATAGTTGGTGGGTCATGTGTGAGTTTGTTAGATGGGTGAATGACAGAGGGATGCCTGGATAGATGAGTGTAGATGCCTGGATAATGAGTGAATGGATGATGAATGAGTGGATGGTGGGTAGATAATGGAGGAATGATAGATGGAAGGGTGATGTATTCTTGTTGGATGAGTGGATGTTGAATGGCTGTGGATAAATGATGAATGAGTGATGGGTGTTTGGATGATGGGTGAGTGAGTGGATACTGAATGCATGGAGGAATGGTAGATATATGATGGATGGGTAGGTTGGTGGTTGTTGCATGCATGAGTGGGTGGTGGAGAGTTGATGGGTGGATGATGGATTGTTGGGTGAGTGAATGTTGGATGGGTAGATGGATGGTGAACAGGTGATAAATGGATGATGGGTTGATAAGTGGCTTTGGATGGATGGCGGAGAGCAGATGGGTAGATGTGTAATGGATAGATTATGGATGATGAGTCTTTGTTCAATGTGGGAATGGAGATGGATAGATGATGGAAGGATGGTGAATGAATGATGGGTGAGTGAGTAGATGGTAGATGGTGGATGAGTGAGTGTGGATGATGGGTAGATGTTGGATGGGAGTATGAATGGTGGATAAATATTGGATAGATGGGTTATGGATGGAAGATGGGTGATAGATGCATAAAGAATTGGTGTATTGATGGAGGATTGATGGTTGGAAGAGGGGATGTTGGATTGATGGTGGATAGATTAAAAGCTGTGTGATGGTTGATGAGTGATGCATGTATGATGAATGAATGGATGATGGATGAGTGGTTGATGGTGAATGAGTGATGAATGGATAATGGATGAGTGAATGAAGACTGATGGATGGTGGATAAGATCTTTTTTTTTTTTTTTTTTTTTTTTTGCAGTGCTGGGGATTGAACCCAGGGCCTTGTGTTTGTGAGGCAAGCACTCTACCAACTGAGCTATCTCCCCAGTCCTGGATAAATTATTGATGGATGAATGATAGATGAATAATGGATATGTGGATGATGGGTGAGTGAATGTTGGATGGATGAATGAATGGGTGAGTGATGTATTATATAGTGTGGATATTGGGTGTACGAATGATGGATAAGTTGACGAGTGGATGTTGACTAGGTGGATGAATGGTGGATAAGACCTTGGTTGTATGAATGATGGATGCATGAATGATTGGTGGATGGTTGATGTACTGATGGATGCATGAAGGAAGGGTGGATGGATGAGTGATGAATGGCAGACAAAAGATGGGTGGGTAGATGGTAAATGATGATGGGTGAATGGATGATAGGAGGGTAGATGATGGATGGGTGGATGAGTGGATGTTGGATTGCTGGTGACTAGATGATAGATGAGTCATGAATGGATCATGGGTGCATGGGTGATAGTGGATAGATGATAGGTGGATGTGTGGGTGTTAATGGGTGATTTGATGGGTGAATGATGAATGGGGCAAATGAACAATGTTTGATGGATGGTGGATAGATTATTGATGGATTAAAAATGGATGTGTGGATGATGGATGGGTAGATGGTGAGTATTTGATAGATGATTGATGGTAGTTACATGATGAATGAATGATATGTTCATGCGTGATGGGTAGATGAGTGGATGTTGGATGGTGGAGCCATCATTTACAGATAAACGATGGATTGATTATGGGTGAACGGATGGTGGATGTTGGAATGGTGGATGATGGATGAGTTATGGATGGGTAAATGATGGATGGAGGAATAATGGATGGTGAGTGGATGGTTGATGGATTGAAGGGTGCTTGGATGATGAGTGGATGGATGAATGAACAGATGGATGAGTGATGAATGAATCACGAATGATGAGTGAGTGGGTGTTGCTTGGATGGTGTTACGGTTTGGATATTAGTTATTCCCCCAAAAGCTCACGTATGAGACAATGTAAGAAGGTTTAGAAGGGAAATGATTGGGTTATAAGAACTTCAACCCAATCTGTAAATTAATCCCCTGACAGGGATTAACTGAGTGGTAACTGCAGGCTGGTAGGGTATGGCTGGAGGAGGTGGGTCATTGAAACATGCCTTTGGGCTGAGCTTAGAGTCTCTACTTCCTGGTGTAATGTCTTAAGATGCTTCCCTCTACCACACTTCTGCCATGATGTTCTGCCTCATCTTGAGCCTTGAGGAATGGAGCCAGCTGTCTGGACTGAGATCTCTGAAACTGTGAGCCACCAAATAAACCTTTCCTCTTTTAAAATCGTTCTTGTCAGGTCTTTTAATCATAGCAGTAAAAAGCTGACTAAAACATGTAGGTAGATGTTGACTGTGTTGATGGATGGGGGTGGATGATTGGATAGATGGTGGGTGGATGAGTGGTGGATAGATTTTAGTGCACGGATGATAGGTGGGTGATGGCTATGGATTGTTGGATAAGTGGGTGTTGGATGGATGGGTGAGTGAGGGATGGGCTGTGGATGCATGGATAGCGGGTATATAGCCAGTGGCTGAATTGAGTGGATGTTGGCTCTGTGGGTGAATGGTGGACGGGTGAGTGATGAGTGGTGGCAATGGATTGCTGGATGGGTGGGTGTTGGATGGATGGTGGGTAGAGCATGAATAGGTGAGTGATGGAGGGATGATGACTGAGTCGATGAGTGACGTTGGCCGTGTGGCTGGACGGTGGATGGACCGTGGGTGAGTGATGAGTGGTGGTGGTGGATTGCTGGATGGACTTTTCCCGCACTTCGAGAGCAGCCTGGGCTGAATGGCTGTGTCGTTTCTTGCCCTACAGCTCAGGCAGTGTGGAGGAGACTGGGCTGGAATGGAGTCTCTACATCTAAAGCTAAGGTTTCAGTTCTGGTGGGGGCAGTTTTTTCTGACTCGTGAATGAATCACACCTAATGCTTCTAGTGTCCAAGAGAAAACAGATGGGGTGCGTCTGCTGTCCTCCTGCCTGGACACTAGGTAGCCAGGTCAGGGCCTCTGGGAGCCTGCTACCTGGTGGCATCCCTGTTCTCCACAGCCACGCTGCCTAGGGTCTCGTCTGACCAGTGAGCTCCTCGCTGCTCTGGAAGCTTCTCCAGCCAGAGCCATGTGCTCCCACCACCAGTGAGTCCCTGCCTGCCCCCTGGGTCCAGGACAGCAGTGGCTCCTGGGGAGACCCTGTTGGCCTGAGTGTGGGGTCCCCACGCGCGCTGTCCACAGCAGCTACAGCTGTGGGTGTGTGGAGCGGAGCTGCCCTCTGGCCCTGGGGCTTCATGTCTCTGTCCGTGGCGCAGACGTCTGGTCAGCCTGCAACGTCTAGAGCATGAGGTGGACACGTGTGGGCCAAGAGGTCACCCGTGCCGGACGCCCAGCTGGGCGGGCTCCGGCTTTGCACAGCGGGTGCTGTGACGTGGGCGGGCCAGCAGGCGCTCCTCGGCCCGTGGCTGACGCTGTTGCTGTCTTGCCTCCACAGGGCCTGGTCAAGATCCGCGGGGACCAGTGCTGGCGAGACCTCACCTGCCTGGACTTCCACTACGAGGTGAGCAGCAGGGCGCGGCCCCAGGCCTGCCAGTCTGCGCCCTGGGACGCCCCGCGCTCCGGGGCGGGTCTCCAGGCGCGTGCAGAGCGGCTCATGCCCGCGGGCTGGTGGAGAGGCGTTGCACCCGCCTGGATGAGGTCCAGCTTGCCCTCTGGGGCGGCCGCTCTCCACTGTGCTGTCCCTGGTGTGGGGTGGGGCTGCTCTGCACCTCGTCCCCCGAGCAGGCGTGGCTCCACCGTGCTGCAGTCTCCGGGGCCGTCCCTGGCCTTGGCCCAGGGCTGCCCTTCGTCTGGCAGGCCATCGTGCCAGGTCTGGTGCTCCTCTGGGGTGAGCACAGGGGCGGCATGTGACTTGGTGGCCTGCCTGGCGTCGGGTGCCACGGCCTCGGCGCGTCCCGTCCTGCAGGCTGTCCTCCGAGCCCTGCCCCCTGCCCACATCCGAGTTCACTGCTGGGCTGCCTGTGGCTCTCACCGCTCCGCGGCTTCCTGTCAAGCCTGAACACCTGGCCTGAGCACGGGCTGCTGCTGCTCAGTGTCCCTCATCCTGCGTTGCCACGTCGGCTGCCCGGGCACAGGGACACCAGCGGCCATGCTTGGTCGACCAGGGTGTCTTATTTTTTAAGGCCTCGAGGTCTCTGACCAGTCAGATGTCCCCCAGAAATCCTGTCCTGCTCGTCCAGGGCTCCCCAAGTACCCCCATCCTAGAGCCAAATGCCAGAGAGGACATGTCCTCAGCCTCGCCCATGACAGGGAGGCAGCCCCCAGGAGCAGGCTGCATGCTGATCAGCCCTTCACGTGGACGGCCGCAGTCGGGCCCTGTCCCCAGGGGCCAGAACCGTCCATGGCAACCTCTCAGCAAGGCTCTCCCACGCCCGAGCATGGGTGGGTGGCAGCAGGGACTGTGGACACGGGACACCTGCAGGTCAGGGCTATAGACCTGGGAACCGTCAGGATGCAGCTGCAGCGTGTGCAGGTCCCCACCAGAAACACAGGGTGCATGTTGCAGACCCCCAGCATCCCAGAGCTATAGATCTGCCGTGGACCCACCACGACCTGGACCCAGGGCGCGTGCCACAGATCTGCCGTGGACCCGCCACGTCCTGAACCCAGGGCGCGTGCCACAGATCTGCCGTGGACCCGCCACGTCCTGGACCCAGGGCGTGTGCCACAGGACCCACCACGTCCTGAACCCAGGGCGCGTGCCACAGATCTGCCGTGGACCCGCCACGACCTGAACCCAGGGCGTGTGCCTTGGACCCGCCACGACCTGGACCCAGGGCACGTGCCACAGATCTGCCGTGGACCCGCCATGACCTGGACCCAGGGCGTGTGCCACAGATCTGCCGTGGACCTGCCACGACCTGAACCCAGGGCGTGTGCCTTGGACCCGCCATGACCTGGACCCAGGGCGTGTGCCACAGATCTGCCGTGGACCTGCCACAACCTGAACCCAGGGTGTGTGCCTTGGACCCGCCACGACCTGAACCCAGGGCGTGTGCCTTGGACCCGCCACGACCTGGACCCAGGGCACGTGCCACAGATCTGCCGTGGACCCGCCATGACCTGGACCCAGGGCGTGTGCCACAGATCTGCCGTGGACCCGCCACGACCTGAACCCAGGGTGTGTGCCTTGGACCCGCCATGACCTGGACCCAGGGCGCGTGCCACAGATCTGCCGTGGACCTGCCACGTCCTGGACCCAGGGCGCGTGCCACAGATCTGCCGTGGACCCGCCACGACCTGAACCCAGGGTGTGTGCCTTGGACCCGCCACGACCTGGACCCAGGGCACGTGCCACAGATCTGCCGTGGACCCGCCACGACCTGAACCCAGGGTGTGTGCCTTGGACCCGCCACGACCTGGACCCAGGGCACGTGCCACAGATCTGCCGTGGACCTGCCACAACCTGAACCCAGGGCGTGTGCCTTGGACCCGCCACGTCCTGGACCCAGGGCGTGTGCACTAGAGGACACTTGCATTCTGGAGCTGGGGCTCTCGTCCCCTGGAGTGAGCCCCACTGTAAGTGTGGCACTCGGGGCTCTGAAACATGGAGGGTCCTTGCTCCTTCCCCAGGGCCAGTTGGCTGGGCCACGTGCTTGGGGCAGGTTCTCCCATTGGACAGGACCATGTCCTAAAGCCCCGTGGCAGCTGCTGTCTCGGTTTCAGAGGGTCAGGAGGGAAGGCTGCACATCTGTCTGGGCTGCTTTGAACCCAGAGGCCTGGGGTGAAAGGAGCCCCTTTCTCCTGCGGCTCAGCCACACCCGCCACCAGCGCCCCTGGCCCAGGCTAGGCCCTGTGGTGCTGGCTGGCCCAGGGGCTCTGGAAGGGCAACATGGGTCAGTCCCCGGGTGAGAACTGCTGAGGGCTGGTGCCTGCGTCCACCCTGTGACTGTGGCCCTGGGATGCAGGCTGAGCTCTCTGCGGCAGGGGGCGTGGCGTCGGCCTGGACGCAGCAGAGAGGCCCGTGAGGGCCGAGGGTGCTTGTCCTGACTGGGCGCAGTGACAGTGGGGCAGCTCAGGCTGGCCCTGGGACGGCAAGCAGAGCTGACTGGGAGGAAGGACCATGAGGCTGGGGACAGGGCTCTGGGTCAGCCTGTGTTGCAGAACTTTCTTTCTTCTGGGTAGCACAGCGAGCGCTTGGCCCAGCGTGCCCTCCCTCGGTCGGAACCTTCTCCTTGGCTTCTTGTCAGCCCATGTCTGCGCCTGTGCTGAGGCTCACGGGGCAGCAGTGCAGACGGGCAAGGTACTGCCCAGTCAGCTCTGAGAGCAGGTCCTCTGTTGCACAGCCCTGTGGGTCCACCTGCCCTGAGGTCAGGTCAGGCCTTGTGGACAGCACGCAGGGACCGGCTGAGCCAGTCCCTGACAGCCAGGTGCTGAGTGGACCACTCCCCGTGGGGTCCAGAGCCTCAGAGCTGACGGCCCCTAGCTCATCTGCTGCCCTCACACAGCACCTAGACCCTACAGTGAGCTGGTGAGCCATGCTCCAGCAGGTGATGGTGACTGCAGGTGTCTCAGCAAAGCTGTCCCCAAGTGCCCCCGGGAACAGCTCAGCTTCCAGACACCACAAGGGAAGAGAAGTCGCTGCAGTTTACCTGCTAGCAGCCTTGTGTCTTGCTCACTTACCCTGAATCGCAGTGTTCCATCGTGTACATTGTTATTTTTTAAATTTTCCTTTAAACAAACCCTTGTGTCAAGGGCTGACTTTCAGTAGATCGCCGTGAACGTGCGTTGCATGGTGGGTGAGAGGGTGGCCTCTTTTCCGACCACACCCCGTTTTCCAGGATGAAGGGCTCTCTGCCCCAGCCCCAGTCCTGGTAATGTTCCGTTTTGGACAGCAAGAGCTCTCGGTGGCCAGCTTGCGTCTTGTATCAGCCTCTGCTCTGCACAGGTTGGTCAAGATCTGAGCTGGCCGGGTATGTGGCCACACCTGTGGTCTCAGCCACGTGGCAGGCTGAGGCAGGGGGATGGCAGTTCCAGCATGGGCAGCGTGGGGAGACCCTATCTCAAAATGAAGATGGAAGGTGCTCCAGATGTGGCTTACAAACAAACAAGAACAAAACAGCCACTCTTTACCCCTGGACACGCAGATTCCTACCTCAAGGCTCGTGTGGCGGGCAGCGCAGTTGGAAGGGCCGCAGCACCCCCAGGGTGGCCTTGCTGTGGCTGTGGCAGAGCTGTGCCTGCTCGCCCAGGGCCCGACTCTGCCTGTCTGCACCTCCTCTCTCCATCTTCCTCTCTGTCTTCTCATTTCTCTCTCCGTCTCTCTCCATGTGCCCCCATCTTTTTGTGTCTCTGTCTCCGTCTGTCTGTCTCCATCTTTCCCTGTCTTTGCCTTTCTGTTGCCATCTCTCTCTTTGTGTCTGTGTCTCCGTCTCTCCATCTTCATCTCTCTGTCTCTCCGTCTGTATCTGTCTGTCTGTTCTTGTGTGTGTCCCTCTCTCTGTCTCCATGCCTGTGTCTTCCTCTGTCTCCGTCTTCCTCCTCCGGCCACACCACCTTGCTCTGCTGGCCTCGCCCGCCTGGCTCTCACTCTGGGAGATGTGTCCGCTTCCTCTACTGCTGGCGTCCAGCAGGCTGTGTGCAGGGTTGGTTCCAAGTTGAGCAAGAGCAGCTGACCTGCGGTCATCCCCATCCTGGCCAGCCTGGCGCTCCCCGGCCGGGACGGCAGGTGGGGCGTGGCCTCTGCCTGCTGGGGCAGTGCACCCTGGCCCCACGCTGGGCGGCAGTCTGCCCCTGGGGCAGCTGCACACTCACTCCCCTGTCCTCCTGCGTCTGACCAGGAGCCTGAAGTTGCTGCCTGGGGGCAGCTTCACACAGCACTTGTGGAAGTCTCTCCTCTGGGATGGGGCGCTCTCACCCGCGGGCCCTCTCTAGCTCTGCTGGGTGGGACGTGGCGAGGCGGCTCCCATCGCCTTGGGCTCCAGGGCTGGAGCTGTGTCCTCAGACACTGTCTCCACTCAGGCTTAAGGCTCACGGTTGCTCAGACGGTTTTGATACAGGAGAGAATGTCCGAAGCTGGGTCTCCAGTCCAGGGACTGCAGATTTGCGAACAGCTGTGCAATATTTGCAGGGGAGTTGGATTCTGTTGCTCCAGACTTGGGGAAAGTAGAACCCCGGCTTTAGCCCTGCTGCACAGAGGCTTCTCTCCTGCCCCCTTCCCAGGCCGGGGCGCAGCCCTGCCCAGGACCACACTCTCCAGCAGCCCACAGAGCCTCCTCAGCCCGTCTCCCAAGAGCTCGCCCAGGCCAGGCAGACAGACAGCACCTGCTCCAGGGGGTCTCGGGGCCCCCAGACTCCCTCTATGTGCCTTCTCCATGTGGGGGGTCACTTCTGCCAACCAGCATCCAGACCATCCCTTTCCTGTCAGCCTTAGAAGGTGGCTCTCTGGGCTGCAGCAGATCCCATGACGGGGTGGAGACTGAGGGAGGCCGCTCACCTCATGGGCCTGCTGGGACTGTCCTTGGCCTCAGGGTGTCCCCTGCACTTGGTCAGTGTCACCTGATACCCTGAGGCAAGACCTCCATCTGCACCCCCACCTGCGTCTGCTACCGGGCCCCCATGGCGAGGGGTTGGAGGTAGCCGGGGTGTCCACGGAGAACTGTTCTGGCACCCCAGCCTCACACCCAGTACCACGGTGCCCATCACTGGCTTCACCCCGTGCCCACCACCTCTCGCACCCCGACCCTGCACCCAGGGTGGCCCTGCATGCTGGTTCCCAGGGTCCCAAGTGACTGTCGTAGGCCCAGAGTGGTTGGCGGCCCCAGAGGACAAGGCCCAGGGTGACTGCTCTGGAAGCTGTGGCTCGCACACGCCCCCCATCCCACACACCAAGCTCCAGTGCCAAAACTGCCTCGCACTGCTGCAGGAATTCACGCTCACGCGTGGTCTGGCCCAGCCGCCTTCCACACGGGCGTGCTCCATGATCCAGGGCAGCCCGCTGTCCGGAACGCCCCTTCTGGCCCACACCCTGGAGCTCTTGCCGGCACTCAGGGTGCAGAGCCTGCAGCCGGGTTTGCTCCCCAAACCCCTGCCAGGAAGCTCTGCACCTCTTCCGCCCTCCTGCTTCCAGAGCTGCCCTGTGCAGGGCCTCAGGCCAGCAGAGCCTCTTTAATTGTGACGGGGGGACTTGCATGACCAACTATGTTGGGCTGTAATTGGACAGGGATCACCGAGCACCCTAAGATTAGGGATCCGCTAACTTGGAAATGATCTGCACTCAGACATTACCCTTGAAAGCCGCGAAGGTTAGCCCTCTCGAGGCCACGACTGGATCGCATCCAGTGAAGAGCTGACTTGTTGCTTGTCCACTCGCAGCTCCACTGATTTCGCAACAGTGTTTCACGTGTGCCCAGGAGCGTTGGGGCCCCTGGAGGCACCACCTGGCTGGCGGCGGACCTGAGTCAGACCCATGTCACCCACAGGGGCGACACCAGGCCGACACTGAACCTCCGGCAGCGTGGGAGACGCCAGCAGCTCCCCCGGCGTGGATTTCCACTCGCCAGCCCCACCCACCCCAGGGATGAGCCCATTTGAGGATTGGTGATGGCGTGGCTGTCATGGCACAGGGGCTGGGGACAAAGGCACCCAGGGAGCCCCTCGCTGGCTTTGTGGTCCTGAGCAAGTTCTGTGTCCCCAGCTTTGTCCCAGGGAGGCTGTGACAAGATCAGAGGACGCAGCATGCACTGAGTGGATTCCATGCAGAGCACTTAGAAGCGTGGTCATGTTTCCAAACGCGTGGAGATTCTCCAGATGCCTCACTGGTTTCTCACTTAATTCCTGTACTGCTGGAGTGTCTTACAAGCCTTGAGTCTGAACAGACCAGTTTTGAGGCTCAGAATCTGCGCCATCGTAGAGGGCCTTTGATTTGAGCCTACGAGTCTGTGTTCTGCAGACATGAGAGGTCATGCTGGCTGACAGGGTTCTCAGCTCTTGTGCCCCAACCCTATTTTCTGTCTGCTTGTGTTGTCTACTGAGCAGAGGAGGTTGAGGTTTCTGTGTCTGCCTGCAGTTCTCTCTAGTTTTGCTTTGTGTATTTTGGACTTCTGTTGTGAGGGTCCTACAAGTTTGGGCGTTGGACCTCTTTGTGGCCACTGTGACCTGGCTTCTTCATCCCTGATCTGCTCCTGGCTGAAGGTGCCTCTTGTGACACCCTGCAGCTCTCCTGCTTTCTTGGGTGCTGCCTGTGTGGTGGGCCTGCCTGAGTCCTGCGTTGGAGGTGGCCTCCGTGGGCAGCTTGTCTCTGAGTGCCGCGCTCCAGTCTGACAGATGCTGCCTTGCCATCAGGTCGGACTGTGCGCCTGATGTGGTCTTTGACGTCAGCAGTTTCAGCCTGTTATCTTGCCACTTGTTCCGTTTCTCCCGTCTGTTCTTCTCTTGAGCTCTCTTTCATCTTTCTGCCTTCTTTTGGAGTAATTGACTATCCCGTGACCCTAACATTCCTTCCTTGGTCCGTTAGCTAGTACCGCCAGTCTTCTTTCTGTATTCTGCATGTTATATGATCCCTGTGTGACCTGGAACCTGCAGGTATCTCTGTAACCGCCAGTCCATCCCAGTCTACCTCCACGGGATGCTCTGCTCCTTTCAAAAAAGCTAAAGGAATGTGACGGCGACGCCCTTCCACGCGCTCCGGCCTTCTTGCTGTTGCAGCCTGCAGTCCACTGTCAGATTCAAACCAGGACTGCGTTTCGCTGCCAGTCTAAGTGGCGCAGCCTCTCAGTGTCCAGGGAGAGTGGAGAGAGCCTCCCAGGGCTCGCCTTCCCACGGCGCGCCTCCCGTGCTCTCCCCTCCCACGCAGACTCGCTGGCCTGCCCTGCTGTCTCGGGCATGCTGGGCTGAGCTCAGGCACATGCTGCCGGGTGTCCTGCGTCCACCATGCACCTCCCAGTGGGCTGTCCTGGTCTGCGCTCTGTGACCCTGGCCCTGCTGGCTGCTGGCTTCCTGGCTGCTGGTCTGGAGTTGGGTGGTGGTGTGCGTGGCGAGCACCTTGGGGCCATGGCTGTAGCTCATGGCGTCAGTGCCCTCTCCTCTCCCAGGAGTGGACCGTGAGGCTGTTGCGCAGGACGTGGATACGTTTCCTTTCTGAGCATCTGTGAGCGTTTGGGTTTGCTCTGGAGGGTCTCGCTGCTGTGTCCTCAGACCCCTGATTACTCCTGTCTGGCCTCCTGGCCGATGACCTGGCGCGGCTGTTTCAGGTGGAGTCTCCGGTTGCTCCGTGTCCTTGTGATTCCCGTAGTTGTTCCTTTGCACCTGTCCTGGGGACTGCGTCGCCACCCGAAGCTGGTGCCCTCCAGTCTGCCCTGCACCTGGCTGGCACCCGCTCAGCCTCTGCGACGTGGCGCTGCACGCTCGCCGTCAGCGCTTGGGTCACAGAATCGCGGCTTCACGCACGGCGAGCCCCGCGCGTGGCCTGACAGTTTCTAAACTGCCGGTCTCTTAGGCCACGTGGAAGACCAACGGCAGAGGCTGCGGAAAGCTCCCAAGAGGCAGCCTTCAGACTCACGACCGTGCCGAGTGGCTCTGCGTGGACAGCGTGGGCACTTGGGCGCACACCCGTCCTCACTGTAGCCAGGGCTCGTGCCGCGTTGCCACGCCAGGCTTCACGCTGCCGCTCTGGGCTGCTCGCAGCCCGTCCTCCGTGGGGAGGGCTGCTGGACTCGGGTTGACTGGCCCGGCCGGGAGGGCCTCCACGCGCTGTTGGGTGGGGAGGCGGCTGGCCCGTGGGCAGCTCTCCGCCTGCCCCACCTCCCGGCGGCCCTGTGCCAAGAAGTCCCCGAGGGCCCCTCGCCCTGCGCTCTTCAGCGGAGGCGGGGGCTCCAGTGAAGCGGCGGATGCCCCTCGCTGGGTTCCTGGGCGCTCAGCGGGCAGAGGCGGCCGGGGGCTGCGGTGCGGGAAGCGGACCGTGCTTCCCGTCCCAGCCTCGTTCGTGTTGCTCGTTTTCTTCCTTTCCACGCGCCTGGGAGGTGGGCAGCAGCGGCGCCTCCTGTCAGGCGAGCGCGTGGAGGCAGCGCCCTCGGGCCCAGGCCGTGACCCGGCGGCAGCACCACTGTCGGTCTCAAGCTGGGACACCAGCCAGCCCTGGGGTCTGTCCTGAGGCCTCGTCTGGGCAGCGCAGGCCGCCTCTACCTGTCAGCTCAGCAGACGCCTCTGACCCGGGACCTGTGGGCAGCACCGAGGGGCCAGGGAAGAGGCTGGACTTCGGGCATGGCCCCTCCTTCAGCATGCTTGCCGACTTCCTGCCAAGGCCTCGCCACCTGGGCCCTGAGCTGTGGGGCCGGCATCCCAGGAGTGGTGGGCGGTGCCGGGTAGGCTGTCCGCCAAGTCGGCGTGTGCAGCTAGTGCGCCTAAGTGAGTCGCAGCATCACCGTTCACGTTGAAACCCCAGACACGCTTCACAGCATGAAGCAGGAAGATGGTGGCCCAAACCTGTTCCCTGACCTCCCCGCGGAGCCTGGGGGGTCCTCAAGCCCCAGCGTTAGCCTGGGAGGCGCCCTCCAGCTCCCTGGGCCTGCGGAGCCACCCCGTGTTCGCCTCGGGTTTTTCTTACTCCCGATTGCCCCCTGAGGGTAGATCTGCAAAGCGCCTGAGCCTGAGGGCAGCCTGGGCCCCAACAGGACCGCAGGTGGGCTGGCTCCCACCACCCACCTTGGGTGCGACGTCGAATGCTGGCTGCTCCACAGCTCACAACCAAGCTCAGTGCAAACAGCGAGGCTTCCGTGGCGTGGGGACGGCGTGGGGCACTGAGCAGGCCCTCAGTCCAGAGGACCGGAGGCCACACCCCTCAGAGCCCAGCATGGGAGGGACGCGCCCTGGAAACCAGGCCCCTTGCCAGGGATCACAGCGCAGCGCACCCTGGTAACCTGCCCTCGCCGCGCAGGCCCTGACCCCGAACCCCACTGCTGAGCTGGCTGTGGCCCCCTGACTGGATTGACCTGCACCTGAGGCTTCACTCCATTTCCCTTCACCCTCCGAGCCGATGGACGTGGACAGTGAACTTGCAGGGCCCTGGCCTTCCCCAGTCCAGAGTCCCCACAGAGGGACTGTACGGCCTCACCTGCTCCTGCTGGTCCCCCTCGCTGGGATGTCTGGGCTCTGTGGGGTCTGGAGGCTGCATCCCTGCCCCGCGCTGCCCCTGGTACTGTCCTGTTCCACCCTCATGTTGCCCCTCCTCAAAGGTCCTGTCCACTTGGGGGACACACTCCTCAAATCCCCTCCGCCCCGGGAGGTGGGGTCGGGCGCCGCAGTCGCCAGGCTCCACCACAGCTGCAGGGGTGAGCACGCGGCTCAAGCAGGAGTGGGACAGAGCCCTGTAAAGGACGCCCAGGACCCCGGGTGTCAGGGCCAGGGGTCTGCAGCTGCGGTGGTCCCCAGCGCGGGGCCGCTGCTCCCCTTTCTGCGCAGACCGGGTTGCTTGCTTCTGTTGGAAGGCGTCTTGAGGATGGAGCCCACCCTGGGTGCACCTGCCGAGGGCCGGAGGGCGTGGTCTTCCCCACCCAGCCAGCTGCGGGCTCTAACACGGGCTGCCCAGCGGGAGGGCAGATGCAGAGCCCAGGAGGTGGGCACCGCCGTGGTGGCAGTGTGGCTCACGCAGGCAGGGGCGCCATGCACTGCAGCTGGCTGGCAGGGGCCCGGGACCCACGGGCATCACTACTGCCCCAACGTTCTGTGGTCAAGACCAAACCCCGGAGAGTGGCGCCTGGAGGGCGTGGGCCCTTCCTCCTGGGCAGTTTGCGCTCTGCGTGGATGGCTCCCCTTGCCTCCTGCTCACTCAGGTCACCTGTGCTGTGTCGAGGGCCCCGTCCCGCACTCCAGCTCCTCCTGGGCAGCCAGCCTGCCGAGCCTGGACGAGGGCCAGCCCCAGCCGGGCTGTGGCCCAGGAAGCCGGGCACCATCCTGCTGGAGGTGAGAGGGGCCGCCCGCCGTCTGCCTGTGGCTGGCCGTGAGCCCCAGGACCCCTCGCGGCCTTCATTTGGCACACCTGCAGCTAAGGAGGGTGCTTTGTACTTCGATAGTGGCCGTTTTAAAGCAGGCAAGTGCTTCCTACGTGCTGCCTCCAGCAGGCCCTTCTCAGAATGCCAGGGCCGCTCCATCCAGAGCCCTGCCACCTCGTCCACCTGGCAGCTGGGCATCTCACAGGCCCCTCTTGTCCCTGCAGACTCAGCCGGTGCCCAGCCCCCTGGCCTACTTCCTACATAGGACACCCTGGTGGGTGCACCGCTTCGAGGTGCTCGGCAGCCACTTCCTGGAGCTCCTGGTGCCCTTCTTCCTGTTCCTTGGGCGACGGATGTGCATCCTCCACGGGGTGCTGCAGATCCTGTTCCAGGTGAGCCTCGGCCACCCACCCTGGCCCCACGGGTCACTGATCCAGCTGACCCCCTCCCGGGGATGGCTCCGGGGTGCCATGGGCCCTGCCCCTCCCAAGGGGGCATCCCAGGGGTGGCGAGGGCAGGCAGCTGGCCTGGCACGGGCCTTGCTCTCCGTAAATCCTAGCAGTTCCCTTGCACATGCAGCCTGTCCGCTAGGACTGGGCTTCCTAGAGCTGGTCTCCTTTCGTCTGTGCGGGGGTGAGCGCCTGGACGGCAGGTGGGCCCATCGCTCTGCCCTCCCAGGCTCCCCTGCGAGAGGCGGCACCGCCCCCCGAGCGCCCCGCGAGCGCCCTGCGAGCGCCCCGCGCACCTCGGCCCAGCGTTCCCGTACCCGCTGGCGGCCGCTCGGTGTCGAGGAAAGCGGCTGGGCTTCTGGACGATCTGCAGGGCAGTGCTGGTCTCGCTGGCACAACAGCCCGCGGCCCCACGCCACTCTGGACGGGGCCTGAGCCCTCCTGCGGGCTGGGTCTCGCGGCCTGCAGGTCCGCAGAGCACCGCGGTCAGGGTGGGCCGGCGCCCGCCTATGAGCGGGCTCTTCCTGCCTCTCTGCCTTGGTGCTGGATGTTCCCGAGACCAGCCTGGGGATGCTGCACGTGGCGGGTGGGGTGTGTGACTACAGGGAGCTGCCCTTGTCCACAGCAGCGTCCCCTCCCATCCCAGCCAGTGCAAGTCTGTCACCGCGTCCTGGTGGCCACACCACCGTGGGTCCTCGTGCTCGCCACGCGGGGCAGGAGCTGCTCCTCGGGCGGGCTTGGTCCTCGATGGCCAGCGGTGTCCAGGGAGCCCACGGGAGAGGGCTGTCCCAGCCACCCACACACGTCTGCCCGCGGAGCCTGGGCTGACCCGGTGGCCGTGCGCGTCCTGGGGCTTGGCTCACGTTGGGGCTGTAAGTGGCCCTCTCCCGGTTCCTTGCTCGTTGCTTGAGCTTGGAACTTGCTGTTGGCCCTCAGCCTGGGCCTCCGGGGCAGCCTCTGCACCAGGCAGGTCTCCGTGTGTGCGGCAGGCGCCCAGGACACTGCCGTGGGTGCCGCTGGTGTCCCCGCTCATCCCCTGGGTGTGCGCAGCGGGCGGGGCCTCTGCTGTGCTGCCCGTGGGCTTCGAGGCTGCAGCATCGGGCCCTTCCCCTCCTCTGCGGCCACCGTGGTGCTGGGCCTGGGGGCCTTCCCCGCTGATGGCAAGGGCCCTGGTTTGCTCCCCTTCCGTCTGCTGAGTGCTGAGTGTTGAGGTGGAGCCGGCCGCACGTCGTGTCTCACGTGTTCCTGGGTCTGTGGCCTCGGCGTGGCTCCCGTCCTGCTCGCCACACGTGGCCTGTCCCCAGCCTGGTCGGTGCTGCTGCAGGGTTCTCCACCAACACTGGCGTGCCGCCTCCCGAGGCTGCAGGACGCACAGGGACGGCCCCTCCTCGAGGTGGCTTCGGGTCAGCACCGTCCTGGGAGCAGGTCCACTTCGGCCGTAAGGTTCTCAGGTCTGCGTCTGGACCTGCGGGCTCTTTTCTGCTCGTCCCATGGCCCCGGGGAGTGGGGCGTGTGTAAACTGGGCCTGGAGCTGGCCGGGAGTCCAGCTGTGGGGGTGTCCCTGCAGTGACGGCCTCAGGCGCCCACTGTCCCTGGAGGCCCCTGCTCACGGGCTCCCTCTCCGCCGCTTCGCGTTGTTCTCAAGACCTCTCTCGCGACAGTCCTGGGCTCGCAGAAAGCTGCAGAGGCCCCGAAGGTTCCTGGGCTCCCGTGCAGCCCCCAGCATCCCACAGCTGGCCCAACCCCGCACTCCTGCAGGCCGCCCTTGCTGTGCCCCGTGGGCCTCGAAGACGCAGTGCCGGTGTCACGCAGGCGCGCCTCCCGCCGTCCTCCCGCCCAACCCTGCACCGTTTCCCGTCTCCACGTCTGCCCTGCACCGTTTCCCGTCTCCACGTCTGCCCTGCACCGTTTCCCGTCTCCACGTCTGCCCTGCACCATTTCCTGTCTCCACGTCTGCCCTGCACCGTTTCCTGTCTCCACGTCTGCCCTGCACCGTTTCCTGTCTCCTGCACCGTTTCCTGTCTCCTGCACCGTTTCCTGTCTCCTGCACCGTTTCCCGTCTCCACGTCTGCCCTGCACCGTTTCCTGTCTCCACGTCTGCCCTGCACCGTTTCCTGTCTCCTGCACCGTTTCCCGTCTCCACGTCTGTCCTGCACCGTTTCCTGTCTCCACGTCTGCCCTGCACCGTTTCCTGTCTCCACGTCTGCCCTGCACCATTTCCTGTCTCCACGTCTGCCCTGCACCGTTTCCTGTCTCCACGTCTGCCCTGCACCATTTCCTGTCTCCTGCACCGTTTCCTGTCTCCTGCACCGTTTCCCGTCTCCACGTCTGTCCTGCACCGTTTCCTGTCTCCACGTCTGCCCTGCACCGTTTCCTGTCTCCACGTCTGCCCTGCACCATTTCCTGTCTCCTGCACCGTTTCCTGTCTCCTGCACCGTTTCCCGTCTCCACGTCTGTCCTGCACCGTTTCCTGTCTCCACGTCTGCCCTGCACCGTTTCCTGTCTCCACGTCTGCCCTGCACCATTTCCTGTCTCCACGTCTGCCCTGCACCGTTTCCTGTCTCCACGTCTGCCCTGCACCATTTCCTGTCTCCTGCACCGTTTCCTGTCTCCTGCACCGTTTCCCGTCTCCACGTCTGTCCTGCACCGTTTCCTGTCTCCACGTCTGCCCTGCACCGTTTCCTGTCTCCACGTCTGCCCTGCACCATTTCCTGTCTCCTGCACCGTTTCCTGTCTCCTGCACCGTTTCCCGTCTCCACGTCTGTCCTGCACCGTTTCCTGTCTCCACGTCTGCCCTGCACCGTTTCCCGTCTCCACGTCTGCCCTGCACCATTTCCTGTCTCCACGTCTGCCCTGCACCGTTTCCTGTCTCCACGTCTGCCCTGCACCATTTCCTGTCTCCTGCACCGTTTCCTGTCTCCTGCACCGTTTCCTGTCTCCACGTCTGCCCTGCACCGTTTCCCGTCTCCACGTCTGCCCTGCACCGTTTCCTGTCTCCTGCACCGTTTCCTGTCTCCTGCACCGTTTCCTGTCTCCACGTCTGTCCTGCACCGTTTCCTGTCTCCTGCACCGTTTCCCGTCTCCACGTCTGCCCTGCACCGTTTCCTGTCTCCTGCACCGTTTCCTGTCTCCTACACCGTTTCCTGTCTCCTGCACCGTTTCCTGTCTCCTGCACCGTTTCCTGTCTCCTACACCGTTTCCTGTCTCCTGCACCGTTTCCTGTCTCCTGCACCGTTTCCTGTCTCCTGCACCGTTTCCTGTCTCCTGCACCGTTTCCCGTCTCCACGTCTGCCCTGCACCGTTTCCTGTCTCCTGCACCGTTTCCCGTCTCCACGTCTGCCCTGCACCGTTTCCTGTCTCCACGTCTGCCCTGCACCGTTTCCTGCCTCCATGTCTGCCTTTTCCGAAAGGTCGTGGGGCGGGGTCACACCGCCTGCCTCCCTGCCAGGCTGCCCACTCCTGGGCCTGAGTCTGTGAGTGGGGCGAGTCCTCCGGCTGCGCAAGGCTCAGGGTCACTCTGCAAGACCGGCCCAGGCGCCGGGCTCCCCTCCGGGCCGCACAGTTCCAGCTTGTCCCTGGCGCCCTCCCCAGCCCACACCGCCCCAGGACCAGGCGGAGAGGCCTGACTCCACGCCCCGGGGCTGGCTGGACGCAGGCAGGGTCCTGGGGCGTCAGGCCAGCCTTCGCTCTCCTGAGAGCAGGCGCCCCAGCAGGGGCCGCGGCCCGTCATCCACAGGCATCTGAGCACAGGCCTGTGTGGAGCCGGCCCTGAGGACGAGTTCCCGCTTTGCGTCCTTCAGGAGGGAAGGGCTGTGAGCACACTCACCTCCTCCCGCGCCGTTCACACTGGTGTTCTGGTGGGTTCCGCAGGCCGGAGCGGCCATCCTCAGCTCAGAGAGGGGAAATGCTGGAAGGGAAAGAGCTTGGTGCCCTGCTACAGGTGGCCACAGTCAACCTGCAGCAGGGGACCAGGGGGACGTCCATGGCCTGCCTGGGTCTGTGTCCTGGCTCGGAAAAGCAGGGAACAGGGCTGGTCCTGAGACGGCCGGTGACAGGTGGGCCCAGGGGGAGTCTTGGGCTGTTTGCAGCCCTATGGGGTCTCATGGGGCCTGCCTGGCTGCCTGGGACCACCCTGCCCGGTATCTCCTGAGACTCCCCCGTGGCCTCCAGAGCCGTGCTGGCCCGAGGCGCCCCCTGGATTTTTGGTTGTGGTCAAGCCCACGTGACATAAGCTGTGCCGTTTCAAAGCACCGTCCAGCGCGTTCCCATCATGTGGCCCTCTGTCCAGCCCAGGTTCCCGTGCACCCGAGCAGCACCCGCTCCTGCCCTGCCTCACATCCGTGTGCTGGTCTGTGGCCTTGGTCAGCACGTGCCTGGGCTTGCCCCGTTGTACCACGTGCTGCCTTCTAGTCGTTAATGCTGGTCATGGGTCCTGGCCATGGGGAGGTCCCCAAGAGCAGTCCCGTGACAGCACCTGTTCCCTGTGGCAGCCGCGAGTCCAGCAGGAACATCCAGAAGTCCACCTCCCTTCCTGCTGCAGGACGCCTGCTGCTGCACCTCGGGCTCGGGGCCCTGCTGCCTCCCGTCCTCTCCCTTGGGCACTCCCAGGGCTCCCGCAGCACAGGGCCCTCTGCGGTCTGGGTGACTACAGGAGACGTGGACTCCTCCGTGGCCAGTGGTGGATGCTGATGGGCTGGAGTAGGATTTGCTCCCACAGATGGGACAGGCTTAGTGACCCTACCAGAAAAGCAGCTGAGGTCATCCCTGGAGTGCTGGGCACACCTGGACTCTACTCTTCTGACTGAAAGCATGGCCAGAGGGAGGGAGGGTGGCCAGCAGCTGGCAGGGGCCTGACCTCTGCCGGGGCAGCACATCACCCGCAAACTGCTCTGTGGACTCCCGTTAGAACAGCACTTGGGATAGCTTTGGACATAGCCTGGGCCAGGGCCTCCACCAGGGAGCCAGGAACTCAGCTTCCTAGGTGTTTCTGATGTGTGGCCAGGCTGAGAGGTCACTAGGCAGGGAGTGCAGGGCTGCAGGACGTCCATGGGACAGCTCGCCTGCAGCTGCTCGCGGGGGCACTGGGAGGACGGCTTGGCCACAGACACCCTGGCTTACCCCGGGGAGGAGACCAGGGGTGAGGCCGCCGGAGCCTCACTGAGCCTGGGCGTGGACACGTGAAGAGACGCCCTCTCCCCCGCTTCCCCTGCGCCAGGCAGTTTCCTGGGGGGCGAGGAAAGGAGGCCACAGCAGCCCGAGTTCACGTGGTGACTGTGGCCAGCGGACGCTGAGCTGGGCCTGAGGCCTTCCCCACGCCCTGGGTCTCCCATCAGACAGAGAGGAGGCCTCCAGGCTCAGGACCTCGGGGCGTTCCAGATCCAGAGCATGTGGACAGGCACTGGGCCTCAGAGGACTCGCTGCCGCAGCCTGCAGCACGTGCCCGGGACGGGGACGGCGCCAGCTCGGCCACCATTTCTCGGGCACTGAGCACGCAGGCAGTGCCACATGGCTCCTGCCCGGAAGGTCCAGGCAGGACCTTCCTCCCCAGTGCATCTCAGGAGCTGCGTCTGCACCACTGTCGCCAGGTGACCTGAGATGCCACGGGGCAGTGGCCAGTGGGGCTGGACTTGACTCTGGCAGGGGCAGCTTGGTGTTTAGTTCTCTTTATCCAAAGTGGAGAAATTGCCCCTATGGGGAAAGAGAAGCCCCTGAGCTGCCTGGTCCCCTGCTGCCAGCCACCCCTAGCCTGCAAGAGCTGAGGGTCCTGCTGGCCACCACGGTGGGTGGGTGGGTGGGTGTGGACTGCCAGGGTGGCCTGGAAGGAGCTAGTTAAGCCAAGAGGTTCCCAAACCAGAGCCCAGGGGCCTCCGTGGAACCTCCAGGGAGCTGGGGTGCCGCAGCAGCGGGCGCTGAGGAGCCCCCACCACGGCCGTGGCCGCTCCAGTCACCGCAGGCCCGTGGCACTTTCCCTTCCTTTTCTGTCTCACGTGGGAAGAGTTCCCATGGAGGCTCTGCTGGCTTGGACACGCCACAGGCCATGGACACAGTCCACACACTCTCCTTGCTGTTTCCACATCGGGAGACACAGTCCACGGCGACCATGCAGGATTGGCCCTTGCTGCCCCAGGATGGGAAGTCAGCACCTGCCATTGCAGGCTGGAGGCCCAGAAAAGCCAGGTTGTGTGGTTCCACTCCCAGCCCAAGGACCCAAGAACCAGGGAACCAGTGCTTGGAAAGCCCAAGAACGAGGAGCCCCACGTCAAGGGCAGAAGAGGGACGTCTCTGCCCAAGCAGAGAGCAGTTCGCCCCCCTGCACATTTTTGTTGTGCCCAGGCCCTTGCTGGGTGGACTGTGCCCAGTGTCATTGGGCAGGGGACCTGCAGTCTCCTGGTTCCAATGCCAGTCTCTCCTGGGAACCCCACAAATGCCCCAGAAGCGCCTGTCAGCCCGCGAGGGTCAGCAGGTTGAGCTGGCTCTCACCGCCCGCTCTTCACGGACCGCGTCCAGCTGCAGCCATGGGACGCCCTGCTCTGAGTCACGTCTCCAGAGCTCCCCAGCTGTAGGGCCGCCTGCCTCTTGCTGTCCTCAGGACTGCCGCCCCGCCCAGGCATGGTGTCCTGCACTGACGGCGCAGTGGGTCCTGAGGATGCCCAGCATTCTGGTGTGGTGGCCGCCGCCCCCTCGGCCGCCCTCCCGCCACCCCCATCACCCCCAGCACTGCCGTCCTCGCCAGGCGGCGTGTCCTCCGCAGGGTGGCTCCCAGGTCTGGCTCCCAGGTCTGGCTCCCGGGCTGACTGCGCTGAGCGTGTTCCTTCAGAGACACGGGCTCTTCCTTTTGTGAAGGTCCTGTTGTTTGCTGTGGTACCGGCCAGGGACCCCGGGGCCTGGGTGCCAGGCCAGCGCCTTGCCGCCGCGGCTCCCGGCCCTGGCTGCTCCAGCGCTGCCACCCAGTTCCAGACTGCTTGTCGCTGCTCCTGTCTTGGCGGCTCCCTCCTAGCCCAGGCCCTGGCCAACAGTCTCCCGTCCTGCTCATAAGACTGCCGCGTGTCCAGTGTGGTCTTGCTCTTCTGACCAGCAGTCCACTCGGGTGTGAGTCGGCATCACCCTCTCGCCAGGTCCTCGTGCCTCCTGAGTCCCTGCTGGCTCCGCCTGCGTCTCCCGCACAGCCCCTCCCGGCCGCTGGAGGGGGCTTCTGGCCAGAGGCTCCCGGCACCTGCGGGCAGATTCCTGGTGCCCCTGTCCCTGCGCCAGGTCTAGGAGATGCCGCTGTGGCACCACAGGGCTTGCTCTTCTGCCCCGGAGCTCAGAGTCCTGCAGTGCCCGCAGCTATCTCAAGGGCCCTCCTGGGTGGTGGTGGCAGTGCAGGCTCTGGCCCCTGGCCTGGGGCAGGGGTCTAGCATGACGTCAGTCTTGGGCTGCTCGTGCCCCCCAAGGTGACAGCATTGCTGGGGGACCCAGGGCTCCGTGCCTGGGGAGGCAGCGGCTCTCCAGCAGGTGTGTGGAGACCCGGAGGGGCACACTCAGCCCTGCAGCTGTGTCCTGAGGCGTTTCCTGGGGCGAGCTGGCCAGAAGGGCCTGTGTGCGGCCGTCTCCTGGTCTCCTCGTCCTGGTCTTCAGTGTGCTGTGCGGGTCAGCATGTGGATGCAGGCGGGAGCCCACCAGCCTAGTCCTGGGAGCCTCTGTGGCCATCGCTGCCCTTCCATGGGTCACTGTGTACCCATGGGAGGGCAGCAATGGGAAGAACAGGAATTATTTTTAAACTTGGAACCAGGAAAACTAGGTCTCCAAATGAATCCAGAGAGAGCCGTGAATCCGTAGTTCATAAACTGAGCCCTGCTCCTCTGCAAAAGGCCCATTCCACCCGCACCGGTAGCCTCAGCGCCTGTCCTTCACAGGACGAGGCTGAGACCCAAGTCCAGAAACGAGGGGCTCAGGGTGTGGGCACCTGCCCAGCCAGGCAGAGCTGCACTGACCCACTCCTACCAACTGTACATGATGCTGGCCATTGGAAAGTGACCAGAGCTGTCCTGAGGAGGACATGCCTTGACCCGCTGGCCAGCAGCAAGTATACCCAGTGTCTGTCACTGGAGGTCATGAGCACCTGTCCTCCTGAGCTTGCCCTCCTCCTCCTAGACTTACAGCGCAGCTCTGGCAGGACTCCCGCAAGTCCTGGCCGCCCCGTCACTCTGGCTGGGCCACAGCCCCACGTCACTTCTCCCAGCCACCTCATCCTAAGCAGGGGGTCAACTGTTCTCCTCCCCCACCTTGGGGCTCGGTCAGCAGCTGGGCTGTCTGTCCACAGCTGGATGTCCATGGGGAGGGCTTTGGAAGCTCAGCACATGAAGAAACTGAGTGGAGCAGGGACAGGCCCCCAGAGCTTTGCGAGGAGACCACAGCCTTGGGCTGGGCAGGCTGCTAGGTGGCCCACGAGGCCTCGCAGACTGTGCTGGGCAGGAAGGGACTTGAGCGGGTGCTTCCCGGAGGAGGGACGTGTGCCTCTCAGCAGGGGTGGCCAGCCAGGAGCCGCTGCCCGGGGTGACAGACGCTGGCAACACCTCAGGGGCAGCACCAGGCCCTTGTGGCCTGGTCCAGGCCAGCTCTTCTGGCAACAGCGAAAGCTGACTACACCGTGTCCGCCGCAGGAGAACACGGAGCTCACCCCCCCGCCGGGGCAGGTGCCATCCCAGAGGTACACCCCGCTGCATTCTGCTGAGCAGAGGAGGCCAGCAGCACCATGTGGCTGCCTCCCTTTGAAGCCCCAGAAAGGCCGGAGGCTCCAGGGAGCTCTGTGGGGCTGACCATCCTAATGGAGCGAGCCCACGGATGGAAGCTGGCCAGAGCCCCACTGCACCCGACTCGAGGGCAGGCCGGCCCACCACGTCTCCCACCCAGCCGCCATTGCCGGGCTGGCTGCCTCCTACGCGGGCTCCATGCAGGACGGCCTGGTGTGGGCGTGGTGGCCACTCCTGTCGTCCTGGCTGCTTGGGAGGCTGAGCAGGAGGGCCACAAGTTCCAGGCCAGCCTCAGCAGCTTAGCACGACCCTGCCTCAAAAAGGCTGGGGACGTAGCTCAGGGGTAGCATACCCCAGGGTTCAGCCCCACACCAAAGACGGGCAGGGCCTCGAGGCCCGGCTCAGAGGCTCCTCTGGGGCTGCACTCTGGCTCCATCCGTTGGGGCTGCCTTCATGCAAGGTAAGTGAGATGTGGGCAGCTGCAGGGGATGGGCACAGAGGAGAGTGGCTGTCCTGAGGCCCTGCCGGGCACTGGCTCGGCCCTGCCCCACAGGTGGCCCTCATCCTCAGTGGGAACGTGAGCTTTCTGAACTGGCTGACCATCGTGCCCAGCCTCGCCTGCTTTGATGACGCCTCTCTGGGATTCCTGTTTCCCTCGGGGCCAGCTGGCCTGAAGGACAGAGTCCTGAGACTGCAGGATGGAGAAGCCTCAGGGGCCCAGCCCCAACCAAGGCATGTAGGTAGGACACAGCAAGGACAGCCGCACACTGGCCAGCCCCAGGGCCCCCCTCACCTCAGAAGAGCAGGGCAGGGGCCCTGGGCAGTTGGGAAGGCCTCTGCGGTGTCCCAGGAACTAGGATAGCCAGACCCCTGCAAGGGACCGGGATGGGGAGTGGGCAGCCAGCTGGGGTGTTCCTAGGCCTGCTTGAGCCTGGAGAGCAGCAGCCAGGCTCCCAGGGATAGGCCGAGGGGCTGGGAGCCGGCTGAGGAGGCCCGCTTCCCTTCGCAGGCCGCGCGGTGCGGAGTGTGGTCCACCTCTCGCTGGGCATCCTGGTGGCCTGCCTCAGCCTGCCCGTGGTCCTCAACCTGCTGAGCGCCAAGCAGGTCATGAACGCCACCTTCAGCTCGCTGAGGATCGTCAACAGCTACGGGGCCTTTGGAAGGTACCGGAGGCCCTACGTTGGCCTCCGAGCCCCCAGCCCCCCCGGGGGAAGCGGAGCCCACACCCCGTGCGGCACAGAAGCGCTGCAGACCCACGGCCCTGCCTCACTCTCCCCGCAGCATCACCAAAGAGCGGACGGAGGTGATCCTGCAGGGCACAGCGAGCCCCAACGCCAGCGCGCCCGGGGCCGTGTGGGAGGACTACGAGTTCAAGTGCAAGCCGGGCGACCCCTGGCGACGGCCGTGCCTTCTCTCTCCCTACCACTACCGGCTGGACTGGCTCATGTGGCTTGCAGCCTTCCAGGTGAGGCTGCCCCACCGTCCCTCCTCCCGGGTGCACTCCGGGTGCCTGCCACAGACCAGGTGGGGTGCCGCTGTGGAGAGGCCCAGGCCCAGGGCCGCCTCCTGCCAGGAGGAAGTGGCCTCAGCAGGGCAAGGCTCGGGGGCAGGCGACTGGGCCCCACGAGAGGCTGGGACAGTGGGACCAGGCAGGGGAGCAGGGCTGTACACAGGCGAGTGGCCCTCAGGCCAGCAGGTGGCCCTGGAGGAACCCAGGGGGCCTCGGGCAGCAGAGCCTCAGCGACGGTGCTCCAGACAGCTGGAGAGGAGGGGGACACACAGCCTGCACCCCAGACTCACGGCCCGTCCCTGCAGACCTACGAGCACAACGAGTGGATCCTGCACCTGGCCGGCAAGCTGCTGGCCAACGACGCCCAGGCCCTGTCCCTGCTCGCCTCCAGCCCCTTCGAGGGCAGGGCGCCCCCCAGGTAAGCCCTCCCGGCCTCACAGGGCTTGGGTCAGCTGAGAACTGCCCCAGCCTCCGCCCCGAGGGACCCGTGGCACGGGCTCCAGCAGGATCACTCTGTGCAGTGACATGACGACAGCCCAGGGGTCAGGGGCTCGCTGGAGCCAGAGCCTTGGGTGGTGGGGTGTGGACGGCTGCCAGCCCCCACTCTCCAGGCACCTTGGGGCAGGGGGAGGGCACTGCTGTGGAGGAGCGGGCAGCCAGGGCACAGGGGAGGCGCTGCAGGGCCAGAGCAGGAGCCCCCAGCGCCCACACCGGGTCTGAGCTGGGCGCTGGACCATGTGGAGCCAAGTGGCAGCCGGGGACGGGCGGATGGCACGGTCCCAGCTGGCCGTTGATTCTGACAGAAGATGCCCCTGTTTCCCCCAAGAAGCCTCAGGGCAGCTGCACCGTGGAGCTGCCCACAGCTGGCCAGGCAGCGGCAGGGTCTGCAGCTGCCGCCTGGCAGCCCAAGCAGGGGGCCCCTGGCCAATCACAGCTTCTAGAAGCCCTCCCAGCACTGCCCAGCACCCTTTGGGCAGGCCCCCAGCAGACCTGAACCAGTACAAGCCCCCAAGGCCCTCGGTCCCCAGGTTTGCCGGTGTTCCAGCCTCTGATCTGGGAGCTGTGTCCCTCCAGACTGGAGGCCAGCTTCCTCTGGGCCTCTGGCACGCCTGCTGCCCTGGGTCCTGCCATCCCAGCGAGGCCTGCTGGGGCCGCTGCAGCCTGTCCTGAGGGCAGAGCGCGGGTTGAACGGCTCACTTACCAAGAGGCCTGGACCCCAGAGGTGGTGGTGGTCTCGGGAGCGCTGGCCTCCTCAGGTGGAGGTGGCTCTCGGAGATGCCAGAACCAGCTCGGCCCTGCTGTGTGTTGGCAGCAGGTTCACTTCTAGGGGCCGTTGAAAATGGCCGCAGAGCACGTCCTGCTGCTGGGCCCTCCTGACACGTGGCAGCCTCGCTGTGGGACAGGGAGCAGGCGCTTCCCTGTTCCCGAGGGACAAGCGTGCCCGAGCAGAGGTGCCGGGTGTTCCTTCTGCCTCATTTCCCGAGTCAAAGATGAGGAGGGGGCGACTCGGCACCGCCAGCCAGAGGTGGACCATGGCAGCCGGCGGGACAGTCCCAGCGATGAGGCCCGCAGAGTAGTGCCCCTGCCCGGGACCAGCGGCCGGGCTGCGTTCTGAGCAGGGAGCGCTGCCTGGAGGCCTCCGGCTGCCCTGCATGGCCGTGGCCCCGCCTGGGACCTAGGAGAGACTCAGCGCCAGGCCGGTGCCGCGCAGACCACCGCTCAGCCGACGGAGGCGTGCCCCTCCCGCAGGTCCAGGTCCAGGGCGGGGCGAGGAGACCCCAGAAGCCTCCTGCACTGAGAGCCAGCCAGACGTGGGCCGCGGGGAGGCGCCGAGGCACATGCAGCCTCCGCGGGTCTCCGCACCGCCATGACCAGGAGGCCAGCGTGGGGAAGGTGTCAAGGCCACGGTGTGGCGACAAGCAACCATAGTAGAGCCAGAGGTGGCACTCGGCGTCCCCGACAGCAGGGGACAACCCCAAGCCAGCAAGATCAGAGCGGCACCAGCCGGACCCAACGTTCACACAGCGCGGAGCAGAGGGACCGAGGGACACAGTGAAGCCGCAGCAAGGGAGGGGCAGCCTCAGCTTGAGGGCACACCAAGGAGGGCGTGGTCACAGCCACCCAACGGCGCCAGTGCTGCCGTGGGCCCCGCCGGTCAGAGCCCGTCCGTGAGGGTGAAGCCCAGAGCCACCACTCGGCCCCGCAGTGACACACAGCGGGCCAGGCGGCTGTGCCAGGACCAGTGTCCGTGTCCTCCCCGGGCCCGTCAGAGGCCACGTCAGTCCTCTGCTGGCGCTCTGAGACAGGCACGTGGAGGCTGCGTGGCTGCAGGGGCTGCGGGGGTTCCCATAGAGCCCTGCTGGACTCAGGCTCTGGAACCTTCTGGGCACAGCGCACAGCACTTCCCGGCACCCCACTGACCACTGAAGGGTGCGGGGACCCCCAGCCTGGTGGACGAGGGTGTCTGGGAACAGCCCCCAGGCCTTGGACCTGTGCTGCAAAGATGACGGGTGACCCCACCACAGGAGCCGTGACCCTTCCAGGGCCATGACCCTTCGGGAGGGACCTTCACCGGTTCTCCACAGACCTGCCCCCTGCTCCGTGTCCAGTACTGCTGGCCTTGGTCCCCATGCTGGCTATTGCCTGTCCACATGGCCTCAGGGAAGCTCCGACAGCCCCAGGGCCAGGTGCTGAGAGGACCAGGAGCCCCAGCATGGTGGGCAGAGTGTAGGCGGGACCAAGAGCCCGTAGCTGCCAGCTGTGTGCCCCTCCTCGGGGACCCTAAGACCCACGTCTGCCCAGCTGCTGGCTCCCCCATTCCCAAGGGGCCAGGCAGGCTGGAGCACAGCGGGCCTCCTCTGCAGGACGCAGTGCGTTTGCCATCCCGTGGCCTGGGGTGCAGGCTGGACAAGGGCCCCCGGTCACAGCCACTCGGGGTCAGGGTGGGGCCTCCCTCGCCCGGACCCCACCCACGGGCAGCCTGGGCAGGCAGAGGGGCTGTGGCCGCAGAGGGGGCTGGCTGACTCCCTTCCCGCAGGTGGATCCGAGCAGAGCACTGGCGGTACCGGTTCAGCCTCCCTGGGGGCAGGCACGCCGCGGAGGGCAAGTGGTGGGTGCGCAGGAGGATCGGCCCGTACTTCCCCCCGCTGCGCCTCCAGGACCTGGAGGGCTACTTCAGGGAGCGCAGCTGGTCCATCTAGATGCAGCCGCAATAAAGGCCAGAGACCAGCCTGCCGCCTGGAGTCCGGTGCCGTCGTCCCTTCCCCAGCCTCAGGGCAGCCCTGGCCACAGGTCCGCGGGCGCTGCGCCTGCCCACCCGCCACTCACCCTCACCGGGGAGGCTGCCCGCGGCCCACAGCCCATCTCGGGGCAGTGCCCACGCGCCCACGGCCAGACCTCGCCCAGATTGGGTGCGCCTGCCGCAGGGAACACGCCACGTCCAGAGGGAGCGGCTCTGCTGTCCCGAGCACCCCCAGCCCACACTGCACCCCGCTTCCTCCCCAGGTGGTCAACCTTGGGGGCGTGGACAGCCACCGTCCGCTGCCTGGTGACCTGCGAGGCCTGGGACAGCCGCGCCGTGCCTGCGGGTGCTGGGACGCCACTTCCTGCTGCCCGAGTGGGTCAGGCCGCGAGGCTCCTGGAGGGACCTGCCCCACCCCAGCCCTGTGCCCACGGTGCCGCGCTGGGCCACCCGCAGAGTCATCAGGGATGAGTGGGTCCGCCACCGAGGCCGCCCAGGCTGGGCACGCGGGTCTGTGCAGAGCCCCCCTCGGCCCAGGTGGGAACAGAGAGACGGTGTTCTGGCTCCCGGGGAAACAGGCGCCCTGTGTCTGTCGGGGACAGACGGGTCTCAGAGCAAGGGGGCCAGAGCCAGCAAGTCTGCCCACAGCAACCTCGGAGCTGACTGGCAGCCACAGCCCGAGGCCCTTCCTGGGGGCCCTGTGAGGGGTCTTGGCAGGCACCACAGTTGCCCGCACCGTCGGGGCCCCTCCCCAGGAGAGGCTGGCCCCAGGAGTGCCCCTGCAGGTCCAGCCAGGGCGAGGCGGCTGGAGCCCGGAGGGGAAGCCACGGCCTGGCAGGAGAGGAGGGCCCGAGGCAACCACGAGGGCCGAGGGGCTGCCACTTCCCCACCGGGGCTGGTGGGGGGCACCCTCCAGCCTGGCAGCGGCCTAAGGGGAAGCTGGGGAGGGCACCCAGGCTGACAGCCCACCGCGTGGCTCTGTCCTCCAGCTCCAGTGTGTCTGGGAGCCACAGGGAGCTGCGGGGTGAGGACACCCACCGGACGTCTGGGGTGCAGCCGCTCTGTGGGAGCAGAAGGGCCCAGGGTCCGCTGGTGCGCTCCTCCCACGGGCAAGCACTGGTCTCAGGACCCACTCCAGAGGCCCCTGGGCTCTGATTCCAGGTGCTCAGCCCTGTTCAAGGAGACCCCCACCCCAGGGTCTGGTCATCCTGGACATCTGTACACCTGGGGACTCCACAGGGGCCCAAGGTCCTGATGATGACCACAGTTGGGTCCTACCCAACTGGCCCTGAGACCCCTAACACCCACCCCCTGGTTGTTACCTGCCGGTGGTCCCCTACTGGGGAGTCCTGTGTCCTTCCTCCACCTGGAAGTTTCCCGAGGACCCCCGAACACGAGCCCCAGCCACATTTCTACCATGACAAGGCCACAGGGCCACATAGCCCGTGCCCCTCGTGGCCTGCGCTCCGCTCCCCGGCCACACTCCAGCTGTTGGGGTCTGGGGTCTGAGCCTGGCTCCAGCCCTGCGGTCCTGGGTGAACGGGCCCTGATGAAAGTGTCCGTCCCACTCCGCACGCAGTTCCTCTGGTGGGAGTGGTGCCCCTTCCTCGCCAGCCCGAGGCTCCTGGGCGGCTGCCACCTGGAGAGCCGGCACGTCCGTCCCTGTGCTCGCTCCCCACACCGTCCATGCCCAGCAGCACTTGGTCCAGAGTGGGTTGGCGGACAAGGGACCAGTGGGGTTGGACTCGCCCCTGGGTGCAGACAGCACGGGAGTCAGCACGGCGTGGGCGGCATTGTGGGGGAGTAGAGGCCAGTGCTGCCCCCTGCTAGGGGCTGTGCCTCGGGTGACTAACACTGAGGATGCGGCCCATCCCCTGGGCCACCAGGAGAGCTGGGTGCCCAGGAACAAGCCCAGCCAGGACGCATGACAAGCAGTGAAGACTCGGCCTCCCAAGAGGCAGAGACGGGAGGGTGGCCTGAGGCTCAGCCACCCCTGTCCACACAACGGAGCCCTGATTCTCAAGCTCCTGTGATTGCAAGTAACGAGAGTCTGGGCAGGAACACGCTAGAGGCTTCACACTGATTCCAAACTGGCCTAGAAGCTGCAGTAGCCAAAACTGGCGCTGGCCGGGTCAGGGTAGGAAAGCCCTTGCAGGTGGCTTTTGACGAGGGTGCTGGGGGTCCCAGTTTGAAGAGCTTGCTGGGCCCTTCACATCAGGTGCAGAGGTTAAACAGGAGAAATCCCAAACGAGCAAAACCAGAGGCACAGATGGTGAAGCCCAGGGACACGGACAGGAGTCTCCTACCGAGCAGGTTCAATCCCAGGCGCCCCCGGAGGCACTGGGTGTCCTCGCCACAGGGAGGTGCAGATGGACCCACTGAGGACAAGGAATGGAGCTGCTGCCTCTGCGGCCTACTCTGGTGGCACCCTGAGACCAAGCTGGGTCCAGGAAGACTGGGGACCAAACATTCCCAGCTTTGTTCACAACAGCCAGAGGCTGGACAGCCCAGCTGCCCGTAAGTCAACTGATGGACAGTGTGGCCCACCAGATGAGGGACAGGCCTCGGCCACAGGGGGACCCTGGCATGAAGCTCAGGAAGGGAGCAGGTGCGGTAGTGCCCGCTGCGACTCTGCTGTACCTGCTGTCCAGGGTGAGCAGTTCAGCAGCAGGCGGGGTGGCCGGGAGGAGGCAGCAGCCACGTTTGAGTGGACTTCGTGGGTGTGTCGGTCTCACCCCCGGGTCCCAGAGCACAGCGGTCCCCACGAGTCCTGAAAGCCTGGACTCTGCCCACAAGAACAGCAGCCGCGGACAGGGGACCAGTGGGGCCGGACTCGCCCCGCCACCTGGGCTGCCCCCAGCCGCCCGAGCCCCGCCACCCAGCCCCACCCACGTCCTGCCGGCACGTGGAGGGGTCTCCACAGGCATCAGGCGTTGGTCAGCGGTGGGGCCGGCTCACTTGCTTCCCGCGTGCTACAGAGGTGAGGAGCAATGACCCCCCTCAGTCGCCCCAAAAGCCGCACCTTGAGGCAGAAGGAGCCCCTGGGCCCTGCGGAGGCGTCAGGCATGGGGGGGGTGCACGTCTGCCTCTGGTCAGGCAGCAGGGGCCACCTGGTGGCCTGCAGAAGTGTCCTCAGTGACGCCAGCCCTGCAGGACCTGGGCAGCCACCCTGCCGGCCCTCACCCGCCAGTTGTCCCCAGGCCTGGCACAGCCGTTTGCCTCCCCCGCAGGCGCGCTGCCCCTGGCCTTCCTGGGCTGGGGGCAGGTCTGGACAGGCAGCTCCCTGCTCTAGGGCTCTGCCCCAGCCCCGGAATCTGCGGTCTCAGCCACGACGCTGCCCTGACTCGCTGGCCACTGCTGGACCCCGCCTGCCAAGGGTCTGTAGTGCTGATGACCCATGTGTGACTGGGGATCGGGCCCCTTCAGCACCCTTCATGCCTGTCTTCCCCTCCCTGGAGGATGTCCCAGCCCTGCAGCAGAGCTGGACATGGCACAGAAGGAGAAGGGGACACTCAGTGCAGGAAAGAGAAGGCACCAGCGGCCAGAAGGGCGCTGCCTGGGGCACAGAGCCCTGGAGACCTGAGACGCGTGACCTAGGACTGAGTTGGGAACTGTGTCCATGAAACCTGTTCGGGGCCATTACGGAGCCCGCGGACAGATGGCACGCAGCCACGGAGCCCATGGACAGATGGCGCACAGCCACGGAGCCCACGGACGGCGGCGCACAGCCACGGAGCCCACGGACGGCGGCGCACAGCCACGGAGCCCGCGGACAGATGGCGCACAGCCACGGAGCCCGCGGACAGATGGCGCACAGCCACGGAGCCCGCGGACAGATGGCGCACAGCCACGGAGCCCACGGACGGCGGCGCGCAGCCACGGAGCCCACGGACGGCGGCGCGCAGCCACAGAGCCCACGGACGGCGGCGCGCAGCCACGGAGCCCGCGGACAGATGGCGCACAGCCACGGAGCCCGCGGACAGATGGCGCGCAGCCACGGAGCCCACGGACGGCGGCGCGCAGCCACGGAGCCCACGGACAGATGGCGCACAGCCACGGAGCCCACGGACGGCGGCGCGCAGCCACGGAGCCCACGGACGGCGGCGCGCAGCCACGGAGCCCACGGACAGATGGCGCGCAGCCACGGAGCCCGCGGACAGATGGCGCGCAGCCACGGAGCCCGCGGACAGATGGCGCGCAGCCACGGAGCCCGCGGACAGATGGCGCACAGCCACGGAGCCCACGGATGTTGGCGCACAGCCACGGAGCCCGCGGACGGACGGTGTGCAGCAGGGAACGGCTCAGGCAACTCCTCCACAGTGGAGCCACGTCCTGGATCGCGTGGGAACCCAGCAAGGTGCTGCTGCGTGCGATCCTGGACGCGCCCTCTCATACTTCCCAGGAGGAGGAAGCTAGGCAGAGACGTCTTCCCTGGGGGCCGTGTGGACAGCTGAGAGCGGCGGGCACCACCCACGTGCACAGGCCAGGCAGTGACCCGCAGCCCCAGGGCCAGCCTGAGACCCAGCACTACCCCAGGGCCTCCGCAGGAGTGAGCACAGCCCTGGGGGCATCCACCAGGGGGAGCAGGAGCCTGGGGTTCTCACGTGGTTCCTGGTGGCACCATCAGGGCATCTGATGCCAACGCTGGCTCAGCTTCTGTGAGGAGGGGTCCCCACGGAAAATGCAGGGCCAGTGGGGACCCACCAGCAGGCGGGGTGCTTGGCGCTGACGGGCAGTGGGCCCAGGGTGAGCGTCCGTCAGAAGCCGCCACTGTGGTGTGAAACAAACCGTGCCTGGTCCTGGACAGCCCCGGGGTCCTGCCTCCCGCCACGCAGGCAGGGCTGACCACGAGCACCCCACACCTGAGCGCCTGCACCCACAGCTGCTCCTGGGGAAGCCGACTGGTGGGGGAGACCCTGCCGCACCCCTGGGCAGAACAACAGGTGGTGGGCAGAGGAGGGAGGGGCGGGTCAGGGCCGCACTGCTCACGGGCCAGGCCCAGAGACGCGCCCTGGCGCCCTCCACAGCTACCAGGGCTGCACAGCGCCTGCGGGCAGGGTCCTGGCTGTAGGGTGAGCTGGGGGCCGCCAGGCTCTGCCCGCTACACTCTTGACCTGGTGGCCACGCCAGTGTCCCCCGTGGACGTTGCCTGAGCTCGGACGTGGCATGTTTCTGCGTGCGTTCCCAGTCGCGGTGCACCATGTCACTCGGAGCCCCGTCTGCCCCGGGCCTGCTGTGCGGGCACAGGAGGCGCTGCCTGAGTGGGAAGGAAGCGGGCCCCGGGCGAGCCCCACGCTGCCCAGGCTGGCCCGCCCGCTGGTGCTCCTGCAGCTTCCTACAGTCAGCTCTGGGCCTGGCGGCTCAGGCGGGTTGGCAGACAGCCTCACCTGCCGCGCCAGGGAGGCTGCCACCGAGCAGAGGAGCGGACGGGCCAGACGGGACCACGCCACCCCTCCAGGTGGCAGGCAACACCCACTTGTCCTCAGGGAAGGTCAGGCCCCTCGCCTGGCGCCAGCGGGCTGCACCTGGGCCCCGGCACTGGTGCCAGCCCTGCAGCTGTGCCCTCCGTGGTGGGCACATTTGCATCTCAATGGCCTGGATTGATAGCCAGGGAGCAGCTGTCTGGGCCCAGGAGAGGGGGCGGCCTTGCTCCTTGGGGTGGGCCGGGCCGTCAAGTGGCCCCACTCATGGCTCTGGATGGAAGAACACCAAGCGCCACCAGCAGCAGCCCGGACGGCTGTGTCCCTGCAGCGTCCGCCCCACGTGGCAGACACACAGCTGCAGGCTGGGCAGCGGGCTCTGTTCCTGCCTGTACGCTGAGCGGAGGTTGATGACCCAGGTCAGAGGTCGGGCCAGGCACCAGGCCTGGCCAGCACCCACCAGCCCAGGAGTCACGGGCTCTCCACTGGCCCCGGGGGAGACTCCCAGTCTGCACAGCTTGTCCCTCTCTGTGATCACGTCCCCTCACAGGAGCCTCGGCTCCACCTGATGATCAGCCTTGTCCCCATACGACGCCACTGTAGTGAATGAGGTGGTGTCCCCAAGTTCAGATGCAACCGGGACTCGGGGTGTGACCTTGGGGCTAGAGTCCTTGAGGAGCCATCGAGGACTGGGAGGTCAGCCATCCCGGGTCAGGTGGTCTGCTGGGGCCTCGGGGAGCCTCGCCTGCCCACCCCGATTCCGACCTTGGGCTCTGGCCTGCAGGAGGGTGGCCTCCCATTGCTCGAAGCCCCAGGCATGGCCTTTGCCGTGGTCCCTGGGAGAGCCTCACGCACTGCCAGTCTGGGAGCAGGGGCAGGATATGGCCCGAGTGCCCTCAGCACACATGCAGCCAGGGCCAGGCCCCCACTCCTGCTGGCCCCTCCCCAGGAGGGAGGGACGGGCCAGGCTGCCGGGCCTTGGGGACGTGACCAAGGGAGGACCGCTGGAGGAGCGGCGTCAGCACGCATGAGCACCCTGGAGCTGATAGCCTTGCCAGGTGTGGTCGGCAGCATGCTCCAGGACGGGCCGGCTCTGCCCGCGGCCCTGCTGGGCCGGGATGCCGCTGGGCCACCTGAGGAGCACCCTCGCCCCGGCCAGCCCCACCTCCCATCCCGTCGGGGGTGCATGGCCCCCAAACACCGAGGGGCACAGAGCCCGGATCTGCCAGACATGGGCTCTGGGCTGGCAGGGTGCAGCCTGGAGCTCTGGGAAGCAGTGGAGGCCACAAAGCCCAGAGGGCCCCCTGGTGGCGGCCGCTGACCTGAGGGCCTCAAGCAGTGCCACGCTGATCCGCCAGCATCGCTACGGACTCCCCTCCTCATTCCCAGGCTGTGGAGGGCACCCAGGAGGCCCTGTAACCTCCTGAGTTGGGCCCTCCCTCCACTGCCACAGCAAGGGGGCCCTGGCCAAGCAGTGAGGGACGCCTCTGCGCCTGCTGGGGACGGGACAGGGACAGCTGGGCATCACCTGTCGGCCTGGGCGCCACAGCTGCGCTGTAGCACAAACCCAGGACGCTGGACTCCTTGGACTCGCTCCCTGAGCCTCAGTGCTGGCGGGAGTCGGGGACAGGACAGTGGTGTGGGCGGCATCCACCTGGGCCCTGGGAGCCCCGTGCTGACGGGGACAGTGCTGAGCCCGGTCCCTGCAGGCACAGCCAGGGAGCATCCCGCAGAGACAAGCAGCAGCTCCTGCCCGTCCCTGGGAACCAGGACAGGGACTCGCTGCCAAGCCAGCAGCAGTCTCCTCCACTTGAGTGACGGCAGCAGATCGTCACGCTGCGCTCGGTACTCGCTCCCACAAGGCAGGCACCCTGGAAGGAGCGGGCGGCCGTGCCAATCTCACGCGCTGACCTGGCTGGGAACCGTGGGTGCCGCAGGCTGGAGGCTGTTCCCTCCCACCCTCACGGTCTGACTCCAGCTGGGGCAGGAAGGGGACAGCGGGAGGTAGGGAGGCCAGCCCCAGGGGCTAGATACCCACCATCATAGAGGGGACAGTGGACCCCCAAACGTACGTGCCCATCCCGATCCCCAAAGCTGAGAAGGGCCTTATTTGGAAAAGGGCTTCGGAAGTATACTTAGGTTGAGAAGGGATCGTGCTGGCCAGGTGGCCCTGAAGCAATGAGACAGGCAGCGCCCAGCCACGTGGCCACCAGCCAGACACCGGGGCCCTGGGAGCCGCACAAGGTGGGAAGGACCTCCCGATCCTCAAGGGAGCACAGCCTGCCCGGACCTCGGGTCGGCTTCAGGTCCTCGTTTGGATACCTGGGGTGTTCGCCTGTCAGAGCAGCCCCTGGAGACTGGCCTGCCTGGTGGCGGCAGCCCCTGATGACCTTCTCCCGTCAGCCCCGGGGGCTCCACACCCAGGGTTGAGACTCATCCTTGGCCTCTGGCTGCACTGGACACAGTGGTCTCTGAGTGCAAAGTGGGAAGCCAGGCGCCTCCTGTACAGGCAAATGCGTGAAAGACAGGGACGGGGCTCCAGAGCTGCCCCCAAGACCAAGTGCAGCAGGTGCTGGAGAGCCCGTGACTGCTGAGGAATCCAGACTTGCAGTTAAGGATGCGAAAGTAAGTGTCCAGGATGTCCAGGTCCAGGTGGCCTCAAGCTGGATCCCACAGCAAGTTCACGGTCTCTTCATCGGGGCATGAGGAAACACCTCCCAGTCCTAGGCCAGGAGAGGACAGTCCATACAACCACAGGCCAGATCCCTCCCGACAGGCAGAAGGCAAAATCCCACGAGGTGTCCGCAGGTGAGTGAGCCACGCAGAAGCAACATCGCGGGCGGGTCGCGGGCTGCAGCCCAAGGCAGGGCCAGAACCGTGCGTCCCGAAGACCAGCCAAGACTGCGCCTCTGGTACAGGCAGGAAGGAGGCTGGGTGAAAGCCAGGTCCCTGGGCAGGAGCTCTGCAGTCTGTGCTGGGGGGACTTCCTCACCTACAAGGGCAGCCACAGAAGACCTGCCTTAGGACAGCGAGAGGGCTGGGGGCCCTCGGAGGAGCACCCCTGGCCAACCCCCAGCAGGAGGAGAACCAGGACGCAGCGGCACCCAAGCCAGAAGCCTCCAGGCCAAGAGGCCATATTCCAGGAGCCGTGGAGGCCCAGACTCCACCGGATGAGTCGGCCGAGGGAAGCCGTAATCGAGGCTGTGTGTTCCTGGCCTGCAGTCTCTTCCTGGGACCGTGTGTCCGTCTGGGTGGCACCCGGGAGGCCCATGCTGGCACTGACCCCTCGGCTCCCGGCAGACCCAACACCGTTCTGTCTCCTGCCGCCTCTGAAGACGGGACCCCAAACTGCTTAAAGCAGCAGAGGCAAGATCAGGTGTGGGCGGCCGCCCTCCAGGGCTGCGGGGCTCACGCCTGCCCCGCCAGCTCCGGGCGACCTTCCTGGGCTCCCTGCTGCCGTTGCCCAGCGGCTTGTCTGCGCCTGCCCGTCCTGGCCTCTCCTGTGTTTCCTCTCTCCTAGTGACACCTACCACCGCTGCACCCAGGCCCAGACGTGGCCTGGGGCGCGGAGGTGCAGAGCCCCCTGTCCAGGGGCGCCCCAGTCCTGGCGTGGGTCCCATCTGAGTGACCCCAAAGGCCTGCGTGTCAGGGCTTAGTCCTCAGCTTGGAGTCTTCCTCTCTACATGCTGACCACAGGGGAGTAGCTCTGGGCCCCCACTCCTGCTCCCGCCAGGCCGTGAGCGAAGATGGCCCTGCGGCGTCCCGCGGGTTGACCTCGGGTGCTTGCTACAGTGGGCCACAGCTCCCGGGCCAGCGGGCCTTCTGTGCTCACCGGGGGGGCCCCTCTTGGCCCTCTTTCCTCCATGTTCCTAGGTCACTCTGATAAGCCCTGGGCCACCGCTGCCCCGGGAGTCCCGCCTGCAGATGCCCTCTGCTGCCCAGAGCGCCCCTGGCAGGCACCCAGACCCAGAGGGCCTGCCCGGGTCGTGGACTCGAGCCGTCCCTGAGTCCCGTTCCCAGGTGGGAAGGGAGACCGTTGTCACGGGTGGGGCAGCTCCTGGGCCCTGCCCAGGCCGGCACTGAGCCCTGGTCCTGAGGCAGGCCCACCGTCCCCAGGGGGTCCTCAGAAGCGGGGCCTCCCTCAGGTCCAGGCCCAGCCCAGCCCAGCCCAGGCCCAGGCGGGACATGACCCCTCCAGGACCCTCTGGCGGCTCTGGGCTCGCGGGGCGTCACGCCCATCATGGAGACAGCACGCGAGCCCTGACGTGCTCCTGCCCCGAGGGCCTGGGCCAGGCGGCTCCCGTGTGCTGGACAGGCCATGGGAGAAAAGGCTGGGTTCCAGGCCACCCGGGCACCCAGCGTCTCCTCGGGGCCTGGCCCAGCAGGGGGACGGCAGAGGGCCCTCTTCTCCCCACCCCGGCCGCCTCCTCGGCAGGCTCGACCATCCCGGCCACACTGGCTCTGGGCTCTGTCCCCAGATCAGGCAAGGGCCTGGAGGACAGGGTTTTGTCCTAACAGACGATCTGTGACAATAAGGCCACAGAAGTCCTAGAACAAAGAGCACCGGGACCGAGCCCTCTGGAAAGCCAAAGGAACCAGGAACCAGGACCCCGCACCTCATGGGAGGAGCGCAGCCGTGCCGTGGAGGGTCCCAGTGGCCACCCTGACCACCCTGACCACCCTGACCAAGCACCTGGCACCACAGGGACGTGGGCGGGACCCACTTGTCCCCAGGGACGCAGAGCCAGGGGCGTCCGGGCTCAGCCCGCCACGCAGCACGCGGCCCCGGGCCCCTGGGCACCGCCAGGTCTGCGTGGCCCCTGCTCCCCCTGGCATGGCACGGTCCCTCCACCTCCGCTCCACCTCGCTGGCTCCACAGCTCATCCCAGAGGCAGCTGCCCACCCGCTGACCTCGGCCCTGGCTCTTTACGAAGCTTTGAGAGATTCAGGGGCCAGAGCTCCATCCGTCTGACTCCAACCTGCCCATGAAACTGTGCCCACCCACTGCCAACCCCTCGCAGCAGCAAAGCCACCCCTCCGCCTGCCCCCTGCCACCGTGCCCGTTAGAGGTGGGTGTCCAGCTGGGGCGTGGGGTGGGCGGAGTCCAGCACACCCGTCCTCCTGGTCCGAGCCTCCTCCCAGGCATCCATCAGTCGGAGGCCCTGGGCACCCATCGACTTGGCTGCGCTGAGGTGGAGCCGCGGCCTGGGGCAGGGCTTGAGGACGGGTGCCCTGACCCTCATCACCCCTGGGCACACGTGCTCTGCGAGCCCTTGGCCCTGGGGCGTGAGAAGCGAGAGGCAGACCCCACAGTCCCTGCCCTTGGCGCTTCCGGCTGCCCAGGGACCCTCTGGGGGGCAGCGGGTGGACATGTTCCAGCCCAACCCCAGGGGCTCCTCACCCCCCCACAGCACCACCCCGGCCGCCACACCCCTGTGTCTGCTGGAGGTGGTGGGCCTCCCGGGCCTCCCACCCCCCAGGCCTGAGAGCAGACTCTGCTCCCTGCTGCCCGCCTGACACCCAGGCTCCAGCTTCTGTGGGACCCTCCTCACTGGCAATCGGCCACGGCACGGGAGTTCACTGGCCGGCCGGGGCCTCGGCCTGCACTGGACGGCTCTGCAGCTGCTTGCTCGTGGACACTGGAGTTTTCCTGAGGAGCCCCACCCGCCTCCCAGGCCAAGACGGTCACTGCTGTTTGCAGACTCCAGGCGGCAGCAGGCTCCTGGGGACACCCCGTCCGATTGAACGGACAGCGGTGCTGCCAGGCACTGCTTCCCTCAGGGGACCTGGACAGGCCCACCACCCCCACACCTCCCTGAGGTGGACAGGCATCCTGAACTGTCCAGCCCAGGGCAGGAGCCTCCTGGGCCCAAGGGCTGCTCTCCCCCACCCCACCGCAGACCCCTCCTCCAGCCCAAGCTGCCACCGGGAGGACCAAAGGGGTCTGTCGGAGATGACCAGTGTGGTGGCCCCCGTCCCCCTCTGGCCACAGTGGCCCTGGCCTCCACCTCACAGCCAGGGTCACACACGTGGTCACTGCTGCTGTGGGGCACAGGGAGCGCCAAGCAGCCCCGACCCCCGTTAGCACAGGGAGCCGGGCCATCTGCAGGCAAGCCTGCTGCTGCCCTGCTGGCCGGGAGCCGGGCTGCTCCGGGAGGCAGAGGAGATGCCGGCTGGGAGCCCACGGTCAACCTGCGGCCGAGGCGTCTCCGCCACAAGCCTCTCACACCCACAGCAGCTGGGCCTGCACCTCAGAGGGGCTTCACTCCCACCAGCCCAGCGTCCTGGTTCAGCCGTGGCCAGGATGGACGGGCAGCCGGTCGACCGAGGGTCCCAGCACAGGAGGTGGCTGCCGCACCTGGGCAAGTGCCGAGGACAAGGCGCCAGCTGGAGCAGAGGCCACTGTGGGAGCCAGGGCCCCCACGCAGGTCCCCAGCCTGTGTCCCCACCCACCCATGAGGGACACCAGCAGCTCACAGCCCGAGTGAGCCCCTCAGTCCCCAGGGCCAATGTCCAGCAGTCACCGCTGGCCCAGCTGTCCTGCACCTGGTGCCACCCGGGGAGACTCGCACAGTGCACACACCTGGCCACAGCAGCCAGAGCCCAGGGCCACTGGTGAGTGGTCCAGCCCCATCTGGAAGAGGATGAGCCACAGTGCCACAGCATGCTGACCCAAGGGGGTCACACAGGGGGAGAAGCTGGCCGCCAGGACCAGAGGGCCAGACCAACTGACCTCACAGAACCCAGGGCATTCAGACACCAGACTGAAGGGGCAGCCGCCCAGGCCAGGAGGGAGCAGGTCTCCAACCGGGCTGCAGACATCTGGACCTGAGCAGAGCTGCTGGCCACAGGACCCTGTGACTGCCCACACGGAGCCCAGGCTCACAGCACCGACACGCTGGCCCTCAGCCAGGGGCATTGAGGGGGCCGAGCAGGGGCACAGGCCAAGGGTCCCGCCGGCCCCACTGGCCCTGCGGGCAGCCTGACCACAACCCCAGGCGCCCTTCGCGCTCCACCCCGCACACCCGTGGTCCCAGCCGTCCCTCACTGCGGTGGCACAGGGTCCAGCACGGGTGACCTGAGGACCCCACGTAACTGCTCTCAGGACTGGGACGCCGCAGCGTCTGTGGGCAAGGGGTCCCTGAGGCCGGGTGTGTTGGAGTACCCAGGGAGGAAACAGGCGGGCAGTGACAGTGGACGGACGGGAGAGTACGTGGACACCACAGGGCAGTCCTGTGAGGAGGCCTCTGTGGAGCTGGCCCTCCGTCCTGCAGCCTTCCAGTCTCCATGTAAGAGCCTCTGGGGGACCTGGACACAGGCCCCTCTGCAGACCAGACGCCCACTCCCCAGCCCACAGCCCTGGCCAGGCAGGTGCCCTGCTCTGACCAGCCCTCCCTTCCAGACGCCCACGCGCCAGGACAGGTGTGAGTGCCACTCGTGCCAAGGTGACTGACAGGAGCAACATGCGCCTTCCGCCAAGGCCCATCCAGGCCGGAACCTACCCAGGGTCCTCGGGACCTTGAAGAGCCCGGCGGGAGGCAGGGGAGCCTCTGCCGGCACAAGTCTCGGCTCTGCGGCCCTGTGGGGCTACAGCCGCGGCTACAGCCGCTCCTCCAGGCTCAAACGCGAAAACGGCCTGGGATGCGCATTACTGGCTTCGAAGCTGAGTCTGAGCACAAACCCGCGTCCCTCCACCCAGGATCCCCTCCGGGATCGGCCGAGCAGGTGAAGCCACAAACCCGCGTCCCTCCACCCAGGATCCGCTCCGGATCGGCCGAGCAGGTGAAGTCACAAACCCGCGTCCTTCCACCCAGGATCCCCTCCGGGATCGGCCGAGCAGGTGAAGCCACAAACCCGCGTCCCTCCACCCAGGATCCGCTCCGGATCGGCCGAGCAGGTGAAGCCACAAACCCGAGTCCCTCCACCCAGGATCCGCTCCGGATCGGCCGAGCAGGTGAAGTCCGGGAAGCCACAGCTGCCTCCTGCCTTATGCTGCTGCAGTAAAGCCCTGGGGGCGGGTCCAGGCCGGGGGCGTGGGGGTCTGGGCCTGAGGAGGGCTGTGCCCTCCAGGGGCGTCTGGTTCCTCCCGTGGAACAGGACTGGTGGACAGGCTGCGCACTGTGCCACTCTTCCATGGGCTCCTAAAGCCACTTTTGAGGGAGGTGCCCCCGAGTCATCTCTGAGCCCTGGCACGTTGACCGTGCGGATTCTGGAAGGGCACGTGGAAGCTGCACAGCAGCCGTGCACAGAAGCAGACCTGTGTGAAGGGCTTGTGCACACCTGCACACAGACACGCCAGGGACGCCCAGGTCAGGAGGCAGCTCTGTGGAAGGGCTGCGGTCACTGCTGGGGGTTAGGGACCAGCAGAGGACCCTCTCCTTCCTCCTCACATCCACGTTCCACAGTTTAATCGCCAGGACGGGTCACCAGGAAAGCCAGGCATTGGTGCCATAGTGGCTCCAAGAACACACTAAGTAACTCCGATCCGTAGCATTCACCAAGAAGAAATCCCTGCGCCCCACACAACGGCACAGCCTGTGATCCCAGTGGCTCCGGAGGCCAAAGCAGGAGGAGCACATGTTTAAGGCCAGCCTCAGCAACTTGTTGAGACTCTGCCTCAAAAGGTAATAAAAAGAGCTGGGGTGCAGCTCAGGGTAGAGACCCTGGTTCAATCCCCAGGACAGAGAGAGCACCACACTCCTGAGGGACGTGAGGCCAGCCCCTGGCTCCCCGCGGGCAGCCCCGGCTGGTTGGGAGCAGCCTGGCCCTGGTGAGTGGGCGTGGTCTCCTCTGCTGTGGCCCCAGCTGCAGCCCACTGGCCTGTAAAGGTCCTTCTCCAGCAAGAAAGAGATACGGCGACGCTCCTGGGACCCTGCATGTCCCCAGAGATGGGCGACGCCCTGGGCCCTGGGCCCTGTCTCCTGGCCTCGTGGAGGCAGGTCACTGCAGGTCCGTCTGTCAGTCCCTGAGAAAGGGAGGCAAGGACCCTCTGCAGAAGATGGGGGTCTTTAGAAGGCCTGCAGGGGCGTCATCCGGGGACCCCACTGTAAAGAGCGTGAGGCAGAAAGTCCGGGGGTCCATCTTCAGGACAGTCTGCACCTTCATTGGATCCAGTCGTAGCCATTTTTTATATCCCTTCCCTGTTCTCCCCATTTTAAAATCGGCCAGTCGCACGGATCGCAGCCCGAGTCCCCCGACAGGACGCAGGCGGCGCTGCCCGGGTTGGAGGTGGAAGCAGCGGACTGCCCAGCAGCCCTGGTCCCGGCACAGCGGCCCCGCCCGCCTCTTCCCAGCGGGCGTTGGTCTTGGGCCTCCGTATTTGGAGGAGAGTGCTCTCCAAACCCCCAGGGCCCCACAGCGTCCAGCCGTGGTCCGTCCCAGACACTGCCCCGTCGGGGGTGCAGGGCGGCCCTCGATGGCCCCAGCTGGCCCCTGCAGAGCACGGGTAACAAAAGGGCCCAGGCCGCCCTCCCCGCGCTTTCTCTGGTACTGTGACCAGGCCGTGGGGCGTCCACAGCCCTGGGTTGATCCGCTCTTGAGAAGAGTGGCCGACCCGGGGCCACCCAGCAGCAGCCCCAAGAGGCTGGAGGGGCCTGGGCCCCCCCAGCCCCGGACGTCAGGCCCCGGAGCTGCGAGAGGTGCGTTTCTGTTGCTTTAACCCCACCCCACACAGATGCAGGGGCCAGTCCCAGGTGGGGCCAGTCCCAGGTGGGCACCTCACCAGGCGGATCCGGCTGCCTTGACGGGGGCAGGAGCTCGGACTGCGCTGCCCCGGCCGCAGGACAGGATGGTGGGTTCCGGGAGAAGGCTGGGAACCACCTCTGCTGGGTAAATGCAAATGTGACTCTTTCAAATGCTAATGGACGCACAGGAGGCCTCCAGGATCCGAGCAACGGACACAGCAGAGACTGCCAGAGGAAGGGGAAGAGGAAGCACCTCGGGAGGGCAGGCCACGCTGTGTGCGACCCGGCCAAGCAGGCGGGGACAGGGCTCCACTGGCCAGAGGCAGGGGACAGCCACAAAGTGCCACTGTTGACCAGCACGTTGGCAGATTCAAATGACCAGCAATGCCTGTTGCCGAAAGCTCAGTCCTTGCTCTCAATGTCGATCCAATTACAAGGACACGGTTTTGAGAAAAAGGAAAAAGGTGTATTGCTTTGCTGTGAAGGAGAAGCACAGGGGTCTGTCCCAGAGGGAGGCTGATTCCGCCCACCATGGGGAGCAGGGGGCTGCTGCAGAGGCGCCTCTGAGGCCGGGCAGTGTGCTCTGCTGGAGTCCAGCTCCCTGTTCTCTCGGGAGACGGCCATGCTGAGGGCTCCCGGTGCCTTCCCCACGGTCTGGACCCGCCCGGTGGCGGGTGTGAGTCAAGGACAGACAGCTCTAGGGCGGGAAGCAGGAGGGGGACGGCCGGGCCACCTCCCAGGACACAGCACGGCTTGGTGGGCGGCCCTGGCAGGATGACCTGAGAAGTGCCTGCACCCTCTCTGGGCCCAGCAGGTATACTGAATGACCCTGCCCTGAGGGCTGGGGGTGCTTTACCCTGGCAGCTGCTGGGTGCCAGGGCCACCTGCCGAAGGGCAGTGGCCAGCCTGCCCACCACAGCAGCGTGTCCACCCAGAAGGGGACACGCTGGCACTACAGCTCCAGGGGAAGGAAACTGAGGTAGGAACAGACAGCCCTGCGAACGTGGGCTCCCCCGACGTCTCCATGAGGGAGGCCCCGCTCTGCCTCTTCCTCCTCCCTTTCCAGTGGATGGAACCAGATGCACCCTTGCCCATGACAGAAGTCACAGAGTCCTGTGGTCAGTAGGGATGAAGCCTCACAGGCCAGGGAGGACAGGAGGTGGTCACACCACTCTTCGTTAATTTTTCTTTTTCTCTAAGGATTCAGTGAAGGCCCAACCCCAGCTCCACTCGGGGCAGCCAGGGCCAGGACACAGGAAACCTCCAAGGTCGACCCTGGCCTGTCGCCCAGGGGTAAGACTCTCCCACAAGAAGCAAGCCCAGGCAGGCAGGGGCACATAGGCCGCAGGGCAAGGTCACAGTCCAGACCTCAGCTGACCAAAGGCTCCCTGCTGGGCAGTTCTCAGGTGTCCACCAGGCCAAGAGCCCAGGCCTGGCCTTCCACTGGCCTGACCCCTGGTCCTTCAGAGAGAGGGACAAGGAGGGGGACTGACCTAGCCCAGGACAGCCCAGAGCCCTGCCCTGGCCTGCAAGAGCTGGGTCTGGCTCTCAGTGGACACCGGGCGCCCGCCCCTCCCGCCCCAGCCCGCCTGCCCGCAGGGCAGAGCCAGCGCCATCGGAAGCCGGCCGTTCTCTCCGTTGTGTGCTTGTTCTGGAGGCCGACCCTCGAGGTGTCTGCATCCTCTGAGATAACAATCAGAAGTGAATCTTCAAGGCCACCTCAAAACCACAGGAGGAGGCTGTGGTTTCCTCTGGGAACTTCCTGCTCGGCCCAGAGGCCCTGAGTCAGCTGCACCTCCTGCCTGGGCCCGGGCCGGGGCCCAGAAGGAGCCCTGCCCTGGGCAGCCAGCCAGATGGGGCAGTGGCCAGATGGACCCCACACAGGTGTGCGTGGAGCTTCAATGGCGTCCCTCAAACACACACCTGCCCGAACCTCAGACCGCAACCTCGTGGAAATGGGGTTCTTGCCAGTGCGACTGAGACAGGACTGAGCCGTCCTCACGGGGCAGAGGCGCGGCCTGCCCAGGAGGAGCAGGGCACTGCCCGGGTTCTCGATGGCAGGATGTGGTGGCAGCCTCGGGGCGCTGTGCACTCACTCTCCAAGG